>NC_072041.1:4802997-5107997 GCF_027791375.1 Indicator indicator | reverse complement strand
AGGAACAAAAATAGACATCTCCCTTCTTACTCCCCCCCCTCCAATGAAAAAGAAAAAGAGAAAGAAAGATAATAAAAGATAGCAGGCACTCAAAGGTCTACCCAATAAGCATGCTGTCGGCTGGGGAGTGATCGTTCTGGCTTGGTCAGCCATCCCTAACAAGTTAGGGGTTGTATAAACTCCCAGCTTACAGCTGTAAATTTACTCAATTTTGAATACAGCCACAAGCTGGCTCAGCAGGATCTGAGACCGTCTGTTCCAGTAGTCCTGGTATGCTTGAAATTCACAGCTTCTGGGGCCCCCAGCACTGGACACATGTAACTGTGGAGGGCCAGGTCCTAGACTGCCCCACACACAGCCCTACCATACCCTACATTGGAAGGAATCTCACAATTAGAAGTTGCTATGTTAATTTATCTTTTCTTAGCTTTTAGCTTCCTTGTCTTGGGTGGATGCCTCTCGATCTGCATAGCATCAGCACCACCCTGTACCTGTTTCTGTCCCCCATCTCAACTTGGGGAGCTTGACTGAGGGGAGATTCTCCTGCAGAAAGCTGCCAAAGTGCCACCTGTCACAGCAGTACTGTCTCTGCTGGATTCTGTAGTAGGTGGAGTTGGTCCACATACAGTCTGCTCAGTCCTGTGCTGAGGTGGAGTCAGTGGGTGTTTGAGTGACAGAGAGCAAAAGTGTAGTTCTAACTTTAGGGTTTGTTGCAGAATTAGGGATCAACCTCTCCAAATAGCTGTAATCTTGCAACATTTGGTGCTACTAGAAAGCTGAACTTTGGGCTTGTCAGCACTGAATCGTGGTACAAAAGGAGCATGTTATTTGCACTGAAAGGGAGTTGAGCCCAAGAATCCAGTTCAGTTTTGATCACCTCTTACATCTTCAGAAACTGGAGAATTGGCAGCCTGGCAGAGGCAGTCTAGGGCAAGAGGGACATACCTGCCTAATCCTGATCCTGATCCCCATTCTTCTCTTACTGCTGGCTGCATTTTGTCCTGTGTCTGATGGGGAAGCATTTTGTCCAAAACAAATCCTTTCATCTTGCAATGAGCATTGAGTACTGCCATGGTACTGCTATTGACACCTTAGCCATCAACAGATCTCTTGTGCTATTTTCTGTTTGCTGGAATGGACTTGGAAGGTAGAGGTGGCCTGAGGGGTGGCCAACCCCAGACCTTATGAACACACATCTGGTAGCCTCTGCTCTGAGCTGCTGTCCAGCTCTCCAGAATAGCTCACGGCCACCTTCCCTGGAGTGGGTGTGTTGCATGGTTCAGGCTCCTCCAGGTATGAGAATGGTGAGGGCAGAGGTTAAGGGGATAATGTGGCCCTGAACACAGGGAGTGTTCACTCTAGAATCCAGCTTCCTCCCAATAAATGAAAATGAGCAAATGTAAATGAAAGGGTTGTGAGAAATTTCCTCTCCCATCTTCCTCCTTTCTCCTCTGGAGCTGTGCTGGCTCTGGCTCCCAAAGGGTTAAGGTGACTCATGCCCCTCTCACCAGATCTGCTGGCAGGAACGCTTCATCCCAGCCTCTAATTGGTGGTGTTTGCTCTGCACTTTCTCGCTCTGGTTTTGATGAAAACATTTAACCAGGAGCTTAGTGTGCAGAGGCTCCCAGCTGACAGCCGCCACACTGTCTTTACCAAGTCGTCCTTGCTGTGTAAATTCAGCAGCCTGGCTTAGGGGTGACAGGGGAGGACAAAGTACACAGCATGGCAGTCCCTGGCCCCTAGGCTCCACACCTCAGGCTGCTTTTTCCTACAGCAGTGTTTGGGGTCCAGGTCCATATCTAATTTACTTTGCAGTTGCCTTTCTGTACCTGGAGAGACAGGGACTGCGGAAGCCAGTTCAGAGCCTTGGGATGAAGATGCAGAGGTGGGAAGAGCAGCCACAGCAGGTCCTGTAGGGCCTGGTCTTAACTGAGAGAAGGGGTAGAGCTTGGTAGGGCTTGAGAGATCTGTTCCTAGACCATCCAGTCACTATTCTTCCCCAGAAAACAGGCTCTGTGCTGCAGAGGAGAGATGAAGCTACTGGTTCTGTTAGATGGAGGTGACCTACCCAGTCCTTCCTGTGCCATTTGGGAACTTGTGCAGGATTTTCCCAATGCATTCATTCTTTGCAGCTGTTTCAAGTGATAACCCTCTCCTCTGTAGGCTCTTCTCATGGGCTTCACCCTAAGAAGACTCAGCTGATTTTACTTTTGCAATGCAAGTGGCAGTGAAGTTACCATGTCCTTACAGAGACAGTCTTGAGAGCGGGCACGTCCAAGCTCTTCAGTTCCTACGTCACAGAGCCCTTAGGCAGCAGCAGAACTGAAAGAGCCCCGGGGGGATGCCAGTTTATCTGTGTTGCTACTGGAAAATGCATTCAAATTTTTGCCCAAACAGGAGATTGTGACATACAAGAAATTCATCTGAGCTTGTTGGGGCTGCCACTGCTCTGATATTTCTTGACTTTTCTTTCTTTATCTCTGGTGATCTACCCTATGAACAGCAAAACAAATCCAGATGGGAAAATTTGTAAACCAGAATATCTGGATTCCCTCTTCCTGGAAAAGCATGATTCCCTGTTCTCAGCCGCCTCCGTGTGTCATGGGGTCTGCCATGAAGTGATGCCAGGCCTGTGGAAAGAGGCCAGGCCTGTGTCTGCTTTAAAGAACCTGAGCAGCAGTGTAACACCCTGTGTGAGCCTGGGTTCCAGAGGAGATGTGCTGCACTGGGGGAGCAGGATTTGCTCCAGGGAGGGTTGATCAACCAAAATATTTGTCCTCTCTAAACCCATTTGTGGACCTTGATTGACATCATTCTGCTGAACTGATTATGCCTGTTGAGGGAAATTTTCTGCCTCTTCCCTGACTCTGACTATTGATAGTCTGGAACCAAATATACGTGTCTCATTAAAAACAAAAAGAGCTGGGCCAGGCCACCACTCCACACAATGTCTGTTATCAGCCCAGAGAAAGGGGAACGAACAGGTGTAGGATAACAGTGCAACCGAGAGGGACCAAAGTGCATCATAAAATAAACAGCCAGTGCTCCAGCTCCCCCAGATGCACCATTGAGTAGCAGGGTCTGCAGTGTGTTTTTGAACATGCTGTGAGCAAGTGCCTGCTTGGGGCACCATTTAATTTGCAGCCAGGAATGGGCTGGTGATTTTCTGCTTCATGGTAGTGCCTGGAAGCCCCCTGCCCTTTGGTTGTGCTTGGGGCTGCCAGAGCAGTGTGAGCTCCCTGCCTGAAAGAGCTTAAAGCTGGGGGCAAGGAGGCTGCTCACAGCACTGGCCAGCTGTGGGCTTGACTTATGTCATGAGATCAAAATCTATAGACCTGGACAGAGAACTGAAGGCGGCATCTTAGTCTTCACTTATCAGAAGTAAGGCTCATAGCTGGCTTTACTATGACCTTCACAACCTTTCAAGTCTTCAGGAAGGGGCCTGTCCAGCCTTTTTGTGATAGTCTTTCCTCCTGATATTCCTTAGGTAAAGATGTTTGTACTGGGATTTAATATTTGAGTTCTTTGCACCTTTTCTTACTATGAGAATCTTCTGTTGCCCCTTGCACTTTGGAGCTGGCAGAACTTGCAGTGGTGCTGCTGGCAGTTTCGTTGCATTTAGCGAAGCAGCAGCTTGGCTTATTCCACCCCACCAGCAGCCAGCACTTTAGTGTCTTAGCGTGACTCAGCCACTGGATTGTGCTTATCCAACAATACCTTTTGTCCTTTGCTCAAAACTTCTGGCCAAGAAAAAGGGGGAAAAAAGGAGGAGAAAAGAAAAGAAAAAAAAAAGATAAAATTCTACATTTAGTTGTCCTTTCATCACAGGTGGTGCCAGTTGGTTTTTGCTTTATTTATACAGGGTGGGGAGAAGAGAAAAAGAAAACAAGGTGGAACTCAGACAAGGCCCAGGAAATGTTTGAGTCTGACAACAAACTTCTTTTGTTCAGGGGAACAGGGGAAAGAGAACAGAAAAAAGGGGCAGAAGACCAGCTGAAACCAACCTGAGCCCTGTGCTGCTGGGCATGTTTCTTCTTCCTACTCTTTATTGTTTGGGTTTTTTTGTTTTGCTCAGATGTCCTGTGATAATTTTGTTTGTACAAGGACCTTTTTGTGCTGCCTTCTAGAAGGTGGACAGGTGAAAGGTTTCCTGGGGACACATTTGTTGCTTGGATAGAGAGGATTTATTGTTTATTCTAGGAGTATTCTACAGACTGATGCTTCGCATGGTCCTTCCTCTCTAGTCATGGAGATCAGGATGGCTAGAGGGGAAGGATAGACCATGTGCTGTTAAGGAGAAGGGAGAGATGAACAGTTCAGGGGACAGATGTGCAAGTCATGGGACAAAATGTGGAAACCAAAGGGGTTTGTTGAGAAAAGGAAGAGGACCTTGAAGGCAGCCATTGGGAATACTGCCTAGAGGACTCCTGAGTGCCACCAAGTGCTAGGATATAGACCTTCCTGTCACAGGAAAACTCTGACCAGCAGGTTCTCATTGACACAAAATCTTGTGCTGAATCACCTGCAAAGTTCTTCTTTCAAAAGAAGAATTGGGAGCTGTGGGATAGCTGCCCAAAGAGCACTAAAAATTAGAGTGACCTTGTGCTAGATGGAACAAAATGGATTCTGGTGAGGTTAGGTTTCAGCAGGATTGTTGCAGCTACTTCATTGGTGCTTACTCCGGTACTTATATCAGGGCCACACAGTGCCTGTGGGCTTCCTGGAGCTTGGTCAGAACAGTCAGAAGTGTTGTCCCATCTGAACAGGTGGTGACAGCTCTGTCAGGCACTTGCACGCAGTCCATGCGTTGTACCTTCACTACAGGTGCGCTGGGCTTGGGCGGCACTCAAGATCTGTTTCTCTAGGGAGATGCTCTTCCCTGGGATGCTGGCTAGTACCTTCCCAAATTGTCCTTTACTTCTTAGCTGCTGTCTCTGTTCAGTGCTGTAGTGGTCCTGTAATGTTGGAGTAGCAGGGTGTGAGCACGCTGGGCTGAAAGGCTGTCGTGTCTTTTCTTGGCCAGGTTAAGAGAGATGCTACACAGTGCTTAATTAATCTGTTTGGGTGTATCAAAATTACTGGACAAAGTTGTGGGTAGCACTGTGGATGCTGCCAGTTACAACTCTTCCCCTGATACGGGAGAAGTGTGTTCCCTGTATTGCATTTGCTGGGATTTGGATCCTTAGTGTCCTTTCTTTTCAGTGCAGGTTCTCTCACAGTTCCATCAGCCGTGGAGCTGATCTTGCCCTGAATCCAGCCTCTGTATCTGGGACCCCTGGGTTGGAGGAGACAATCCCAATTAAATAACGCCAGAGCAGAGCCTGAATTCCGCGAGTCCCAGATGAAAGCTCTAATACTTCCATTGCAAAATACTCTGTTCCAGATTTATGCTGGGAACTGCTGCCTTCAGCCTCAGTCTTTGCTTTAGTTTCTGTATCTGTCCAGGAGAAATAATAAACCTTGCCTGCAACATGGCTTGTGGCTGAGAATTAAGGAACAGTTTTCAGAGCTAGGCAGAAAGCAGCTACGGAACATGGGCTGTGGTTTTGCTGCTCCTGGGTTGGTCTGGAGTTTAGAATTTAAGACCTGAGTGAGATGAATAGGGGAAGGTGAATGTACTTGCTGATGAGGGGCTCTGGGGAGACTTGCCCATGGATCTCGAGGGAAGCGGCTGGCACCCGGATGCTGGCAGCAAGGAGTGGAGGTGGCAAGTGAGTGGCTTTCGTGCTGTCCCTTCCAAATGCAGGAATGACTGTGGGTAACGATTTCGAAGCCACCACTATGGAGATTAAGGGGATGAGAATGTAAATCTCAAGTAAAAAGGTAATTGAATGTAATAGCAAACACTGCTTGGTCTATGTTAATTTTAGCTCTTCCCCTGGATACAAGGCGCTGTATTAGTGTTTTATTACCATTTTGTTTGCACTAATAAAATAGTAAAATTTATTTCAAGGAAGTTGAAGGATGGTTTTACAATGCAAATTTGAAGAAATTGGACTTTTCATTTACGCCACTGCTATTTTAAACCCTGAAGGGTGTAAATTAGCCTCCTGTGCCTGGGTGAAATCCACTGCTTCCACAAGAAGGGGGAGGATTTGATGTGGGGGAGAAGAGAACAAAACCAAATAATCTGAATATTTCAGAGAGACACAGGTATCTGATGAGGAGAGAGAAAAAACTGGCTGCCTGGGCCCACTAAGAAGAAGGGGCTGGAGCGGAGTTGGGAGAGCTGTTTGGAAAGCAGGGTTCTGCTGAATCATAGAATCAGTCAGGGTTGGAAGGGACCACAAGGATCATCTAGTTCCAACCCCCCTGCCATGGGCAGGGATACCTCACACTAGATCAGGCTGGCCAGAGCCCCATCCAGCCTGGCCTTAAACACCTCCAGGGATGGGGCCTCAACCACCTCCCTGGACAACCCATTGCAGGCTCTCACCACTCTCATGGTGAAGAACTTCTTTCTCACCTCCAGCCTGAATCTCCCCACTTCCAGCTTTATTCCGTTCCCCCTAGTCCTAGACTGCTTCAGCTGTGGGGAACGTCAAAAAGGGGCAGCACAGGACAGCAGATGTGTCAGTGGGCACTGTGCTGTGCTCTGTGATGGCTACCCATTTCCTGCTGGTGAGCAGTGATTGGGGCTCAGCCCATTAACAGGTTCTGTCAATGACTGAGAGTTCCTAGAAGTGTGGAAGCCTTGGGCAGGTTTTGCTTTCCAGCCCAGGGGCCCTGCACTTCCCATGTGGCCGATGCTTCTCTTGCTTCACTGGCCTCATCTTCCTGCTGTTGCCTGGCCTGTCCACAGCCAGGCCCAGCCTGCCTCTGATTCACTCCTGAGTCACAGTGCTGCCAGTGAAGGTACCTCCAGCCCCAGAGGCTGGTTCAGTGACCTCCTCCTTCACCAGGACTCCTCTTTGGTAAGAAATGGAAAGGGATGGGCAGATTATCTGCTCCCTTTCACCTTCGTAAAGTTGATCATAACAGTCCTCTTCTGATCAGGCTGCTTTGCCTGCTTGGCCTTGACGTAAATGATGCTGTAAAGGCTGAGCCACACAGAATCAGGTCCAGAGAGCCATGTTTGGTTCCAAAGGTCATCCACTGAGTTGGCTGCATGCCACTCAGGGTGTAGAAGCATCCAAAGCTTAGCAGCTTTCTTGGACTTTTCTGAGCTTCTCTAACAGTCTGAAAATCTCACAGAGTAACTTTGAGGGCTTCATTCTCCTGCAAACAGAGATGTGGAACAGGAATTGTTACATCACATTTCAAATCCCAGAGATCCTGTTCCCCAGCTGGGGAAGACTTTGAGTTACTATTTTCTCATCACGTTCACCTTGCGCTTGCTTGAGGACTGCTTCAAGCAATACAGGCATGGAGGAAACAACTCTGAGTTTCTCCTGTATAGGAGAATGAACATTTTTTACTGTATCTTGACTAAAATTGTACCTTGGATCATCGTCCTGAGATTATCTCACTCCATCTGTTAGGATGGGTTGCTTTTTTGGGGGCAAGTCTATGTGTTACATACCTCCCCAACCCACATCAGGTTTTTGTGCAATGGCTGAGGTTCCAATCTGGGTGTGAAGTCCTCAGAGAACCCTTTTCCTTTTGATATCCAGTGTCCACTGAGCACCCGAAACTGCTAATTCCTAGGCAGTTTCTGACCACAAGTATCAGGGATTTTGCTGCCATCTCAGTCACACTGCTGTGGGCTGCTCCCTCTGTGGGCTGTAATTGCTCAGGTACTCGTTTGGTGTCTGGCCTGGTCTAGCTGTTGCCCTGCATTCTTGGCCAAGTGGTGCAGAGTGAGCTGGAGAGGAAAAACCAGCTCTGGCGATCTGATTTCGCAGTGAGGTAGATCTCCCAGCTCTACTTTGCACTATGAATATCTCCTCTTCATTTTATCCTCAAGAAGCCTTTCAGGACACAAACCACTGCTTACCCCACACAAAGGCAGAACAGAGCTTCAGGTTGTTACTATTTATGGTTTGGATAGCAGCAAATCCACTGGGAAAGCTGAAGCCAGGCTCCAGGTCCTGTGTTCTTGCTGCCATGAGCCTGTCCTGGAATCTGGCTGTTAAAGAAGGCCTTCAAAAGTTTTTCATCCCTCTTGCAGGTTCAGCTTCTAGCATAAAGCCATTAGCCCATGGGTGGTATCAGGCAGCCCTCTTAACCTCCCTGCCCTGCTCCTTTGGTGGGTGTAGCAGAGGCTGAGCCAAGACTGAGGGCGTTACCACAGAAAGCAAAGACTTATTTTTGGCATTGAAATGGTTTCCTATTCCAGGCTAGTCTGGGGAGCAGCCTGGTTGTGTACCCAAGGATTTGAGCAGTGCATTAAGCAGAGGGGTTACACTCCGTGTGGATTTCAATCAAAAACTATAATTACATCAAATAGCAAACGGAAATGGAAAAAGAGGATTACTGACTCGACCCTGAACGATGTTGGCTGCTGAACCTGCTCCATTATTCACACCCCCACTTTTGCCTGAGGTGGGGGGTGTGTATGTAGGTAGTAAGGCCCCCCCCGCCCTCCCCTTTTTCCATTTCCTTCATCCATCTGATGAAGTCAGATGTGTTGGTATCAGTGCTTGGAGGAAGGCTGGAATTTGCATGACTTGGATTTGGGACTTTGCAGGGCAGGTTTGATCTCCCTGTACAACTCTTCGTGGCTCCAAGCAGGAAGAACAGCTCTGCTAAGGCAGTCGTGGGAACCACCAGGCCCCCACAAGCTCTCTCTTTCTCGGTTTTGTTATCAGTCTGGTGTTTAGGCTTCATCACTCTTCATCCTCAAGGAAACTGGAAAGCTCCAGAGTGCAAATGGGAAATGCTTTCTAACCTAGAAATCTAAGTTAGTGTTTAAAATTCAAATCTTGAGTTAGGGGAGCTGTTCTGTAGCTGTGTTGGGTCTCTGAAAGAGACAGTTTTGCTTGGTGTGACCTCTAGCCAGTCCCTTCCACCTGCATCCAGAGATTGGGGCTCCCAGGTCTGCTCTCTAGGTCAAGGTGGAATGTAGTTTCCTGCAGTACTTGAGATACTTTGTGCATTCCAGTTTGATTTTTTGCTGTTTGGCACTGCTGTACCTGCCACCTGCCTTCTGGTCTTTATCTGCACCCTTTCATTTGTCTTGGGGTCTCCGAGGATGGTGTCTCCCTTCCTGTTGTTGGTAGGTTGGTAGGTTGTGTCTCTACACGCCTGTCTTGTCGCACACCTGAGCTTGGGAGGATGCGTAGTGAGTGTGCTGAGATTGTTGGAAGTGTTTACCAGACAGGGAGGATAAGGTATTCAGTCCCCCACTGCCTTCCCAAGCCTGCTTTCTCAGATGGTTTTCCAGATGTCTAATCCCAGCTTTCATAGCCCAACCCAGCTCCTGTTTGATGGGATCTCTTCTCTGTTCATGCTAAATGGGTGAGATGGAGTGCTGGAACTAGGTCTTCATTGAAGCTACAAAAGAGCACTTTGCTCGTTAGTGCAGTCTGCTACACCCTGACCAGATTTGCTTCCCCTTTTTTAACCTGTGGCAGGTTTGAAATGGGGGGGAAAAAATCTTTTGTGTGGAAGAGAAACCCCAATGCATTCAGCGGTGTGAGGGAGGCAGGCGGTTCCTGCGTGATTTGGGCAGAGGCTTGGGAATAGGACAGTTGGCTTTCCAAACTGGGGGTAGTGGCAAATCCATACTGGGTGAGACTTTGCCAGGTTCCAGCCTCTGAATCAAACCCATTTTAAAAGCCAGCATCTGTGTTATTTTGCTGTGCTTAGCCCTGTGCCTGGCACTGTTTTGTGCTATGGGGTGGCGTGGAGATGTGGTCAAAGCAGCCTGGGATTCCTCCTCCTCGGGTGACTGTCATTCTGATTCCCCTTCAAGTTGTCTTTCTCATTTGTCTTAAAACCCAGGAGCTCCCTTGTGGTTTTCTTGCAGCTCTTCCTTGGGACACTGTTGAGGGTGGAAACTCTGACTGTCTTCTTGTGTGAATTGGTGTTTCTTCTGACAACTGAAGAAGCATCCTCCTGTTTGCTTCCTATAGCAGAGGCCCCTAGGTTGTACCCCAAACTGTAAAGCAGTTTTCTGGCACTGGCAGATGTCTGCAGATTATCACATGAGATTTTAGAGCTTCTTTTTTTGAAATTATTTTATAATTTATGAGTGTCCCTGAACTGGTGCCTATGAGGAGAAGCTGGTTGCCTGCACAGGAGGAAATTTCCCTCAGCAGTGGGGATCTGTCCCTTTGCTTTTGACCAGAGCTGCTTTCCCCCTCCCTCTGCTCAGACCAAGCTGTCTTCTCTTGCCCATCAGAGGTGACTGGCTGCATTTCCATGATACTAGATGATCTTTGAGGTCTCTTCCAACCTTCTTGATTCTATGATTCTACCAACCTTACCTGATGGGAGAAAGGGTGCTTTGTAACTGGAAGAGAATATTCTTTACTTACAGACAGATCTTTGATTTTGAAATACAATACAGTGACCTGTAAAAAATGCTGTCCAAATGTATGTTTCACTGAAAATCATTTAAATGCATTAAGGAAACTCAGCCTCGGTTAAAAACTGAAATCCATTTTAGCAGATGGGGGAAAAAATAATGGTACTGATTAGTCCAAAATTTCTTTATTACACAAGCAGGGAAAAAAATATTAAAGACAAAAATATGGCCATGACACCTTCCCAATTATTTCTTTTTTCCTTATATATTTTACAGACTTTAAATTTATTTTAGTCTCGCTCTGCAGTATCCAGAATCCAGAAATTACGGTTTAGGGGGCTAGGTCAAGAAAATCAAAGCCCTCAACAAACTGATTATGTCACTATCTGAAAGAGCTACAGTGAGAAAGATAAATGTTGACAAGCAAACTACATAAAACATTGTAAAATTCTCTGGATTTCAGAGCTGCTTTTGTTACACACTGCAGAAAATCCCCAAATTCAAACATTAGGAAAAAAAATGTCAGAGAGACAGGGAGGCTGCAGTTGTCCTGATTTTTTAAAGCTTGAATTTACTTCTCACAGTGCCAAGTCCTAACTCTGCCACAGTGGATGAACTGGAGCCAGTGGAACTGCTCAAGGGTTTGTGTGTGTGTGTGTGTGTGTGTCCTAGTCCAGGGCCTTGGTGGTTTTCATGGTCCAGCTGTGACTCTTCTTCCTTTGTGCCTTTCCTAACATTTTGGAAATGACAACTCCTTTCTTGTCTCTTGTCCTTGTATAAACTGCAGTTACCTTTCATCAGCTGATATGATCTCAGCAGACGTGAAATAAAAGGTTTGATTTTAAAAGGTTCTCATTTGCAGGTGTGGAGAAATATTAGCAGAAGGTGAGAGTGAAAGAGAGGAGCAGTATGTCCAGAGTCAGGTGAGGTTTGGGAGAGGTGTTTAAGACTGAGAGCTCCAGGTGAAGCCTTCCAAAGCGTCAGCTGGAGTCATGCATCTTAAAGAGCAGGTGCTTAGAATTTTGGAAGAACTGTGTCTGTACAATGTACAAGAGAAATATTCTTGTGCAGGGACGTTGGTGGTCACCGTAAGACAGTTCTGTTAATGCTGCCTGCCCCAGCTCTAATGTTACAACACCAAAGGTCCTGCTGGTTTCAAGGGGCCAGCTCAGAGCCAGGCACTGCATCTCAGGGAGGAGGAGGGTGTTAGACTATAACCCCCTGAAAGCAGAAATGCTGGCAGAAGGCATCTCACCTCGGGGAAGTGATCTTCATGGGTTGCTAGTTTTGTCAGCAGTACATCCTTTTATACAGAGAGAAGGAAGAGAGGAGAGAAATTCCATCCGGCTCTGCTGATTCAGTGGAGTAAAGAGGTGGAATTCATTAGGAAAAAATTGTTTACAGCACAGCTTTAGTCAGAGGTTCTTCTTCTTCTTAACGTCCTGCTTTTTTTTTTTGGTGGTGGATTGTTTGAAAAAGCAAGCAGTAGGGGCTGCATGGTGTTTTTGTTTTTATTTTTTCATTAAAGTTTAATTGCATGACTTGTTACGTGATGTAACTTCTGGAAATGCCCGTCGTAGTCACTTGCAAAATTATTTTTGATTTGTTATGTTTGAATCATGGGTGCAGGAGTGTTAAACCTCAAAGAGGTATTCAGGCATGCATACAGAGAGAAAACATTTATAAATATATAGGATAGGGCTTGATTCATGAACGGAAAGAACAGAAACTGCTGTGAGAGAAGATTCTCCTTTATTCAAAAGCTCTTCTGCTGCATCACTAGGACAGAGACTAAGGGCCTTAAAATTAGTATAACTATAATTTATGTCCACCTTAAGGACACTCTTTGCCTCCTTATCAGTAATGGAGTCTTAAATATAAATGGATCCTCATCTTGCAAACACTCAGATATTTTCTTTACTCGCATGAGGTGTCAAAGGAAGGGGGTTCCATAAAGAAAATAGGGCATTTGCATAAGTACTCAGCATCTAACAACAGAGACTTTGTGTTGCATAAACAACAACAATCACATTAAAATCATGCTGCTTTCATAGCTGAGACAAAATGTAACAAAAACATTGAAGCTGCAATAGATGTTGCTGTCTACATTGGTATCGATTTCATCATTTGCCTTGCCTTAATCTTGGGTGGGTGAAGATTAAGAATCTCCACGTACAGATATGTGTGTGCAATACATGGGGAACGTCCTAACCAGCTTTCCTTGGCCTGGAGATGATGATTTGAGGGCAGAATGTTTCCTCTATAAAGCCTGGCTTTTGGAAAACAAAAAAGGATCTTTTCATAAATAAAAGTATTGGAAGGAAAACATCCATTAAACAATAAGGTAGAGGAGCAAGTGCTTACTTTAAGCATGTTGTCCAAACGCTATATGCCTTGTAAACATGAAAGCATGGAGACCTCCAAGTGCAGCCATGGAGCTGACTTTTTCCCCATTTTCCAACACAAAAATTCCCAAAGGAAATCTGGAGTGTAAGTGCTGAAAAGAGAGGAGAAAGGTAGAGGATGTGTTTGTATTATATAATGTAAACACTTATGTATAAAAGATTTATTCCCATTTAACATCAGATGTGGTAGTTAAACTGATGGCCTGCATGGAAACAATTATTTTGGCTGGGTTCAAATTAATTAGTAACAAATTTCTACAAAATCTAAATAGAAATGAGAGAGGTAGCTCTGCAGTAACCCCACTACAAGTTTGTATGAGGTAACTTCTTTATTCTTAAAACCCCCACATCTTTGAAACACTGTTAATCAAGTATGAAAAATGAAATACAAGGAAATTCCCTCTGTAGAGCATTTGTGAATTAAGGTTAACATGTTCATAAAATGATGAGTAAAAAAATGAGCACTGGTCACCTTCAGCTCTGCTTCCTTTGAAAGAGAGCTGAGCTTCATAAAAGGAAAAAACCAATTTACTCAGAGAAAAAAATCTCACCTAAAAGTTCCCAGCAAATGGTGGGGCTGAACTGCTTTTACCTAGAAAGAAGCAGGGATTTGCTTCCTGTTGGGTTTCTGCTCAACAATGGGGACTGGTTTTCACAAGAACTATGTGATGAGCCTGTCCCAGGATGTGCTTCCGCACCCAGAATGTGTGGTTGCTTCCTGCTACGGTAAGTACAGGCTTCTAAGGAGACCTGCTGTGTTCCTCTGCTTAGCAGCCTGACAAGTCTGTCCTGGTTTTGTTTTAACCTGAGATTCCTTCACATTTTGTTTCCGTACACAATTTGTCCACATGCGTTGTCTGTGACTAGTTTGTTCTGGACTGTGACTCTCCAGCCAGACCAGAGCAGGTGGGTCTAGAACTAGACTCTGGGTGTCTGAATCTGTGGGGCTGTGTTTGCAGGGACTCAGATTGTCTCCTTATTTCAGGATGCAGAAAAATGTTTCTGTTCTTGCTGGCCATCTTTCTAGTGAGATTCCCTGAACCAGAGGGTAACTTAAGTGTGGCCCTGGACTGATCCCCTGCTGAGCAGCTTCCTTATTGTAGGGGTGTCATCCTGGGATAAAAAAAAAAAAAAGAGAGAGAGAGGAAAAAAAAAAGCAGAGTTAAAGCACAAACTAAACCAGGAGGCTTGGAGTGGCAATATCAGTCTCCTCTTAGACTGTGAAGTTTATTTAGCAATGAAGGGGATAACCTAGTGGTTAGAGCACAGACAGAAATCTTATCTTCTCCTACTCTGACTAAATTGCTCTTTGAGTTTGGTCAGGTTACTTTAACTCCTTCTTCTCCCACCTTCACTGTGAAGTGAAGAATTCCGCTGTGGCATGTCATGCAGTAAACCTGAAGTTTGACTGTTTGGGCAGCAAATATCTCTGCATATATGTGAATTTTCCATCCGAAATCTGAGGATGCCTCTTGAGTTCCCATGTACTTGCTAATTTTTTTTTTTTTTGATGAAATACCTCTGACTTTTAAAACCAGCAAAAGCAATTAGTGCACTCCGGGGAGCAATGGGTGCACACATGTCATTTTAAAAAATGGATTTGGTTCTGGGGGTCTCTGAGGCTTTGTCTTAGGTTAGAATAGTTCTGCAAGTGATGTCTGTGGACACTGGGTATGCTCAGTGCTCTGAGAAAGCTGAGCTGGTGAAGCCCCATGGTCCTTGTGCAGTTGGTGTGACAGCACAGTAATGGCCTTAAAGTACTGCACATCACTCCAGCACGAGCATATGTATGGAATGGACCTATAATGCATAACTGTAACAAGGAACTAGAATACTGCGTGTGCACTTCTAAAATTGGCTGGGTTAATAAAATGTGCTGATTGCTCCCTGAGGATATCAAGGGACTGGATGATATTAGTAAGGGTCACCAGTTCAAATCTGGGGCAAGTTAGCAGTGACTGCAACAGCCGTGGTACAGCCCTGCATGCTCTGCCCTAAGTGTCTCGTAGGCAGGTACCTGCATCAGTGCAAGACTTGCTTTGTTAGCAGCTGGATTTAAAAGGAGGATGGCTGGACGTGGTGCAGAGACAGGCTTTGGAGAGCACAGTGCTTTCTCAGTTCTGCCTGGGATGCCAGTTCCATTCCCTGTGTAAATGTAAAGCACAAAGCTGCTTGTTTGTGTCTCTGGATTCACAGTCCTGAGACTCATCTTGCAAGTCCTTCACCTTATTTGCGTGGTGGAAGTAACAATTAATTTGAATATTCTGTTGTCTTTTTTTAAAACAATGATGGTTGGTTTACTAGCAAAAAGAAGTGTGGAAATATTTGGCTATTGCCTTTGCTGACCACTGGTGGGGGAAATTCAGGCTGCCAGTCCAGGACAGAGGGTGCTTTCTACCTTGGGAGGTGGTGTACTACCAGCAGACCTGCACAGTGCTGCTACATCAGTTTTGTGAAGACAAGGCAATGGTCTCAGGCAGTGAGATAATCTGAGCTCACCACCTGCACCTCTGGGTGAGCAGAGGCTTTCCAGCTCACTCCTCAGGGCTGAGTTCTGTTCAGCAGAGGTGTTGTGAGGCTGGCAGTACACACCTGCATGGAGAAAATCGATGGTTTCTGCCTGTGCACTCTGCAACATCCTGCCCCTCCATGACACACAGAAGCTGAACAACATGACAGGTTGAGCAGGAGGGCAGCTTCTGGTCAGGCGCTTGTATTTTTGCTGCCTTAGCTGCTGTTATAAATTCCTCACTCTGGCCTTTCACTTCTGATATTTTTTCCCTTGGCCAAATCAAAGACGGTTTTGTTACCTCCGGCTCCCTGCGGACGCGGCAGCTTCAGGCAATGAAATATGCTCCAGCCTTTAGAGAGGGAGGACAAGGGACCTGCTGCTGGGAATGCAAGGTAGAGAAAGGTTCCGGGAACAGGACTAAGGCTTTTGCCTTTGTTTCAGCCCTGGCTGCATCTACGTGCATGTGTGAAAAACAACTAACCTGCCAGTTGTGTGCTGGGAGAATAGATGAAGGTCCTTGAAAGTGCTGTGGGATTTATGTGGAATGAAAACCACACAGCAGCATGTGGAGGCTGGCACTGAGATGTGCTTGCTCCTCCTTGCCACTACCCACCTAGGGAAGGAAGGTTAGTGCAACTCCTAAATTATATGTACTGTAGTAACATGGATGAGTTGGGGAACATCTGTAGTGTTTGTGCCTAAAAGGAATAAAGAGAAGTGGAACTGCCTGAGATGGACAAGGCATGGAGGAGCATAGTCTTAGTGACTGGTCATGGATATTTAAAGCTAGAAGTGAGAATGTGCTTTAGGACCATGGAATGTTCGTCCCCCTTGTTTTTCCAGTGGCATTGAACAGACTTAGGATTCCAGATCCCTGTTTTCAAATCATTCAGAAGATTGAATATACTTGTAGGACTAATACAGAGACCCAGCTGGCAGTCCCTGGTGCACAGGGGGGAGAGGAGATGAGCTAGCCAGTTTACTCCCGTGACTCCTGCTGTTTAGTGTTTGGAGTGGAAGTCTTGAGCCCACCCTGATTTCTTGTACATGACTGTGTGGCTGTTCATGAACCTGGGAGCCCAAGGGTGCTTCTTGGTCTTTGCTGTCAATGGCAGGAACCCTGAAAGGCTGCAGTGCAGTTTGGCAGGCTCTTGGGGGGAAGCCTCTCCTTCCCCCATGAATGTCTGCCCTCACTCCTGGCTGATATTTGGAAGGAATGTGAAACTCAGCTTGACTGAGCAACAGTGCCAAGGATTAGCGAATTACCCTGAAGGGTAGAAATAACTCCTCAGGTCCTGCAACATGATCACTGTATTCCCCCCAGCGTCTGGTTGAGGGCTATAGGATTTGTTTCAGAGCTGTGAAGTTGAGGGATGCTTGGAAGGATCCATGAGGCTGCTGGGTCAGGGCCCTTCACACTCTGTAGGAACTTCCCTTTTCCCCACATGCTGTGGCTGCAGCAGCTGCTGTTTGAAGTGGGAGGGAAGGGCTTGAGTCTCTCCTCCAGGGGCTGCCCCTGTCAGCAGCCAGAGACGAGAGGGAAATCTGACCAGCGAGCAGGCGGACACACACAGAAATGATGCTAGTCCTGCTGATGTGGCCCTTTCTCCTGCAGCAGATCATAAAATATGGCTCAAATTTTCATTACGGCCTCTATTGATTATCTTTTGGGACAGATGAATTATAGGGAACATTAAATTAAAAAAAAAAAGGGAAATATTTGAATGAGTTTGGGAGGTCGATGCCAGAAAGGCTGACGCACCAAGCCTTACTGGCACTTGCCTGCTCTGTGGGCCTGCTGGGCCATTCCTGTGGTCCCCTTGCAGGGAGGATCTGTCTAGAGAGCTCCCCTTGTCTCTGTCAGCTGCCCTTGGGGAGCAGCAGGCTGGGCAGTAGCTGTGGGCCGTGCCTAGGGACAGCCTGGCTGTGAAGGTGGTGGCTGGAGCACCTGGGTGTTGTTCCTGAGTCCTGTCTCACGCTTTGCCTTTGCTGGGAGGTTTAACAGCACTGGACAGGTACCTACCTTGGGATTCTCTAACAAAAGGGGAAGACAAGGGGCTATTAATGGGAGAAGACCAGGCCATTGCATTTGAAGACATGCATGGGTCTGGTGTAAATCTGTGTGTGGAAGCCAACAGTGAATCATAAAAGCTTGTACAGGTTTCCCTCCTTCCTTGCACCAAACATTGCTGCATTCATCTCTCCTATGCTGAGGGGTCTGTACTCCTCTCTCCAGGGTTCATCAAGTGCAGGAGCTGGTTCTTGATGTGGTTTGTGGTCAGGGACCTTTGACTCCAGGTAAGAGAAGTGCCAGGATCGAATCATCCCTCTGTGTATGTGGCAGACTGAAGCCAAACCAGAGGAATAGAGATTCTTGCTGGCTCTTGCAGAGGAAGAGGGGTTCTTGCTGGCTATGGCCAGCTCTAATTTTGAGGATGATCCTGGCACTTTGTTCCAGTGGACTCTCTGCTTGTTCAGCTTTTCCAGGTTGTACTGTATGCCCCACGGTGCTCATCAGTAGGAGGTGGCCTGGGAAGGCTTTTTATGTCATCAGAGTAACCTGAAATATTATCAGCATGCTTGGAGCAGCTGAAAGTGGGGAATAGTGATGCTACCTCTCTCAGGACACTTTTCCTTTGCCCACTGTGATAGCAGGAGAGTCCTGGAGCTAATGCTCACAGGTGGCTTTAAAATCCCTTCTCTGCACTTTGGTTGTGGATTGTTTTCTGTCAGCTGGCAGCCAGTGCTTCTGAGGAATTCTGTGTTTTCTTTTCTAAGACTGAGAAGAATGCAGCCAGGGTCCCTCTCCAGCCACCTGCCTTCACACACCAGCTCGCAAGACAAACAAACTCCCCAAATTCTCTCCTGCATCCTGACACAAGATCCTGTATGCATGGTCCTTGTGCCCCACTGCTGCAGGCTCACGCAGGAGACACCCCTTCTCCCCTCACCAGTCCCCCAGCCTGCTACCACCACCAGCTTTCCGTCCATGGGTCAGAACCATCACCCGAGCTGTCACCTCTGCTCTTGAGACCTGTGTGGTGTGGTGCTGCCTTTTGTTCTCACGGCTGTGCAGATTCTCTTTGCCTGCACAGGCGCCCACTCGGCTGGGGGTTTCATCAGCCTGCCCAAACGTCTCCCCTCTTGCCCACACGTTTGTCTGTACCACTGCCCACACATTTGTGCTGTTGCCCACACATTTGCCTGTGCCATTGCCCACACATCTGTGCCATTGCCCACACATCTGCCTGTGCCACTGCCATGCTGGAGGAGCACAAGCTCTCCGGGTGTGTGCACCATTCAGCTGCGTGCAAAACTCCTGCTGCCTTCACTGGTGTGTTTGAGTGACCTTTCAGACAGAGACTGTGTGACTGCAGTATTAGCATTCTCCCTTGCTCATGGGAGATTTGGGTGCCAGTGGAAAGGGCCACTTTTCTAAGTGCTCTGCACGCTTGTGTGTACGTGCTTCACTTCCTTGCAGGTCTCTGCTGATTTCACAAGCCATCCACAAAGCGTTGGCTTCACCTGGGCAAATGCAAAAGGTGGTGGTTTCCATGACTCCACGGCCTCTCTCGAGTGACACACCCTTTTTGTGTAAGCTGGCTCCCTGGAGTCGATTGTTTTTTGGCAAACAGCTTCATAAACTCCTCCAACAATTACACTGAAAAGAAAAAAATAACTAACACAACAAACCCCATGCATTATGGAGTGAAACTGCAAACAGGTCAGAGCAACTCCCCGAGCCAGCCCTGTCCCCACCAGCTCTTTGCTAGCCCCAAGTACCCCATTGCCAAGCGGGGAGGAGAGGAGCCCTGGCTGCACTTGCTGGACTTCATCTGGGAGGTGCCTGGGCTGCTCCAACCCACCAAACTGCAGTGAGCTAACAAACATGAAGGAAAAGGTCATGTTATTCAGTTTTTATTTTTTCAAAGCTGCACACATCCCTCTCTCTGGGAGGGGAGGCTGCACAGATGCCAGCTCTGATTAATTTAAATATTTACCAATCCCATTTTTTTTAATTGTGTATGTTTGCGCTCTGTTTGTGTCCCATAAAATACCTGGTGTTTTGGGCGTACCCCGTTTGCAGGGTGCATGAGATCACACTGAAAAAATGCAGTGAAAAACATTTTCATGCCACAACAGATCAAATAGGATTTTGAATTAAGATGAAGATTTTTTTCCCCTTTTATATCTCTGAAGTTTGGGTGAAAGGGTTTTCTTTTTCTTTTTTCAAATTCTTTTATTTAACTAGGAAGAAAAATTGCCAGGAGAATCCTTTAAAAAGTTGCTTTCGCTTCATCTCAACGTGTCAGACAATGAAGGCAACAGTTTGTGCTGGTCAGAGCACCCATGGCTCTTGTTTCTGTGTTGCTGGTGGTTTGTTCAGTGAGCAGTGGAGAAGCCTTGAGTCTGAAAGCCAGCGCCAGCCCTGAGCTGCTAGGTGAGCGACAGCAGCTCCGCTGCTCTCCCTGCCCGTCATTCCTCTGTCTGTCAGACTTGCTCTGAGGCAAGTGCTGTCTTCTGCTGTCTGTGCGTCCCTGGCACAGGGGTCTCATCCTGTTTGGAGCTGCCAGGGTGCTGCTGTAAGTCTCACTGGTGGCTTGCTCATGGTGCTTTGCAGGGGAGGTGGCTGAGGTGAGTGAGTGACCCTTTGGTGAGCCTTCCACACCAGCTGGACATGGAGACTCATGGGTGTGTGTGCCCCAGAGCTTAGCATGGTACAGGAGCCAATGTGGGCACAGGCATATCGTGACATGTTGTCCTCTTTGGTATGGGGTCTTCCGTAGGCTTTTGGACACAGTGGCTGGCAGTCCTCTGGGAGGGAAGTTTTGTTTGTGGGTTCAAGCAATGAGAGCACTACTGACATTCATCCCACCTCCTTTTAATTGCTTCCCGTGCCTGTTGGGTCATAGTCAGATCCAGCAACATCTGGGAAAGTACAGCACTGTTCCATAGAAAATGGCACCTCTCCAAAGTGAGAGTAGCACTGCTGGGATCAGGATTCAGCCACCTTCTCTCTGCTCTGTGGTTAGCAAGCCAGGCAGAGCTTGGCCCAAAGTGTGAGGCTTTAACAGGAGCTTTTTGTTTTACTGTGCCCATAAATGACCATGGCTTGGACCTCCTGACTGTGAGCTGTGGGTCTTGGTGCTTTGTGTTGAGAGAAGCTCAGGGGGAGAGGGGAACAGAGGTGGTGACACTTCTGTGCATGGGGCTCACAAGGAGTAGGGGCAAGAGGCAGATGCCAGTGTCCCTTGTCAAAAGCCTTAAGGCTATTGCTGGGGCAGGGTAGGATGTACAGATGGTGTCCATCTGCCAGAGGTGGGGTTTGGCACTGCTAGAACCTGAACTCTCTGGTCCTGCTCTGCTGTGGGGAATGAAAAAGAGAAGAGGAAGAATCAGAATGGGCATGCAGGGAGGGCAGCAGGACTCATCTGAGCCAGTAGACACAATCTGAAATTGGACCTGTTACTTTTGAGGAATGTAGGGCAGTGGAGGGGAGATGCTGTGTGAACCTGCACATGGCTCTTGCTTCAGTGTCCTAGGAAAATGCCAGCACGTGGGTTGGTGAGGAGTAGTAATTACCCCACAGCTCCAGCTCCACCACTGCACTCTTTGATCACTTATTACTTTTCTATTCCTTCTGCTTCTTGCTGTAATTGTTACAAAATCTCTCTGCTCTGGGAGGGGTCCAGGACTCCAGGGCCCAATTGCATCTGCCCTGATTCAGAAAGTGGGTCATGCTGCTTGGTCTGGGAAGAAGATACTCATCTTGCTTAGCACGATATTTATTAGGAGATAGGGAAGGGAATGCAACCGCGCTGTTGCCTAGAAAATTGCTCTGGGGGGATAGCGCAGGACTTGTGAGGGCAGAGCACAGAAAGTTCTTGGGCACCCAGTGCTGGAGCTGTGCAGCCTTCGCTGTGCCAGTGGTGCCGGCTGCCCTCCCAGCGGACGGGTGGCAGGATGGTACCGGGACTGGGGATGAGGGAGAGATTTGTGGCTGCTCACTCAGCAGCTGCCAGGCAGTGATGGGCTCTTTACCTTCCTTGGAATGGAGGCTGGAGGGAGGGGAAGACCAGATCTGGTTTGTTCATAAAGACGTTCACAGTAGCAAGTGAGGGCATAATCTGCTTGGGTTTCACTGCTGAACAAGTGACCAGCTCTGCTCCTGCACCTCCTCCAGACACGTGGCCAGCCTGGGTACGTGCTGTGCTGTGACACTGCTCTAAAAGGCAAGAGCTGTCCTGAGAAAAGTGATCAGAAAACCTGGATCCAAAGCCTAGAGGGATTGATGCTGTGCTGTATCCATCTCTCATGAAACATCTGAGAGAAGGAAACTCAGTAAAAAAGGCAGAGGGTGATGCTGATACACCCAGCGTCAGTCCAGCAGGGTCTCACAGGAGGCACTCTGCCACAGACCGCCCTAATCATGGTGGGTAGGAGAGCACAGCTGATCCTGCCAGTCTGGCTGTGCCTGTGCTGCTGCTTGCTGTGAAATCACCCTCAGGATTATCCAAAGGAAGAACTGGCAACTCCAGTAACTTGGAGGGCTGGATCCTCAAGTCGTTTAAATTGGCATGACTTCATTGAAGCCACCGAAACTGCACTGATTTTACACCAGGTGAGGATCTGGTTCAGAGTCTTCTGAAAGAAGAAGACAAAAAAGGCACAAAACAGAGGTATGATAGAGCTCACTTACTGAGGTGTCCTTAGTGGTGAGTGGGTCAGCAGGTCATTTCCTTACACCTGGGACAGCTTTGAAGGGCTCTGAGTTCTTGTGGCTCTGGTGAATGCCAAAGCCCAGGTCCCTGGGGAGGATGAGGGACCCACATCTCTGCTTGCACTTTGAAATCATGTTGGCAGGTTTGGTGAGAGCATACAGTGTTGCCGTGCCTGCACTGCTGGCTCATGGCTTTTCAGCATGGTCAGAGGGGTCAGAGACCCAGTGAAAACTTGCCCCGTTTGGTTTGGCCTGTCATGCACCCTGCTAGGCTTCTTCTCACAGATGCTCTAAGCCTGACCCACCTTTTCCCCACCACTAGTCTGCCTGTGGCATGTGCTGCTGTTGGCTGGGGCAGACCGGTGGCAGTGGCTTTAGCCTTACACTGCTGCCACCACAAGGTTTCATTTCTCCAGGCATGGGAGACAATGGGAGGAGAGTTTCCATGTCGAGGAAGGAGAGTAGCCAGTGTCTATGTCCCAGATGACTGCTCCAGTGGACAGTGTTACACACATGCTTCCAGAAGTTGTTGGCTCCCAGTGTGGCAGGCAGGGTTTGTTTCCCCAGCTCTCCACCTCGTTCTTAGGTGGAGGTATTATGGGATGTATTCATGAATGTATGTTGTTGTGTCTTTCTAGAGGAGGTTGTTTGCTCTACCACTAGGCTCTTGGGACCTGCAGGGAAGCACAGAATTCTCTCCAGCCCCCGGCACGCACTCATATCCGGGGTGGATCAGGACAGAGTCTTAGCAACTCCCAATGCAGCAGTTCAGGGCCGGAAGTGAAGAAGGGATAAACTATCCAGCTGAAACTCCTGTAGGATGTAATTACCTGAGCTGGAAGCTGGCCAGAACAGCAGGTATCATGCATCATCTGCTGGTGATACCAGAAGCACCCAGCAGTGCAGGAGAAGTGGTCAGGAGCGAGGAGTGACGTTGTTTGTGTGAGGGACAGGACTGCTCCCTCATGGCTGCCACTGTGGGCACGCAGCGTAACGGCTTTTGAAGTCACTTGGTGCTTGTTTCCATGGTTGTTCTGTGCACGTACCATGGTGCCCGTAAAATGCTCTTGGGAAGCTACAGCCCATGGATGGATGGCCCTGTCCTGACGCTCATTCAGATGCTCCTGCTTTTCCATCTAAAAGAAAAGAGGAAAAAAGCTTAAACAAACAAACAACAACAAAAAACTAAGGAAAAAAAAAAACCAAAACAGAGGAAATTGACTTCCCAAAAATTACACGAAGCTAACATTTGAGGCCTGGCACGAGTCCATCACAGCCAGGAAACTCAGAATTAACCAGTGTGCTCCCATGGCTGCCAGAAGGGGCTGCAGTCCAGCAGCACAGGCTGAAGCTTTGGGAGTTCGGGGCTTGGGGCTGGAAGTCCTCAATGTGTCTCTGAAGCGCAGCAGAAGGTGTTTTGGTGCACCTCCATACATGCAGAAAAGCAGCACTGGATGTAGGGGCAGCTTTATGCTTGGGGAAGAGGGTTAAGACTAGCTCCTGGTGCTCAGATCTGACAGCTGATACCAGCACCTGAGCAGGGCTCCTGTCAACAGGACTCTCCCTGTGGGCTCAGTGGTGGTGGAACCAGTGATGCAGTAGGTACCTGCAAGCCGCTGCTGAGGAAGCTGGAGAATTTACATCCCAGCCCAGGTTGCAAGTGAGGACAAAGTTGACTCTTCGTTCCCACTTGCTCATGACGCAGCACAGCATAAATCATGGTGACTGACAGCTCTGGTTCAGCTCCGGTTAGAGGGGAAGGGAAGGGAGCACGGGTCAGGCCAGGGGGCAGCGCTGGGGCTGTGCGAGCTGCTGGCCCTCAGCAGGTCATGGAAAGAGGGCCCGAGCAGAAGTGGTGGCTGAGGCGACAGGTCAGAGGTGGCCTCAGCTGGCAGAGCGGGATGGAGGGTGGCTTGCAAAACACCTGCTGGGCACTCTGGTGCTGGTGGTGCTGTGCTGGCAAGGGCTCGCCTCACTCGGCACTTCTGAACCAGAAAGGAACAGGCTGCTGGATCTGCTGCTGCAGAGAGGATGGCACTGTGCTGAGAGCCCCACAAAGGTCCGTCCTGCTCCTGCTGGTGCTCTTGCTGTCCCCAGCTGTGGTGGGCTGCCAACCTGCTTTTGCTGTGAATTTTCACAGCTTTGGGGTACTGCAGATAGAAGGCTTTGTGTCAGAGCTTTGATAGTATCTCATTTCAGGGGGAGGTTGGGATGTGTTAAGGCTGAAAATATTTACAGGTTTTGAAGTTGAAATGCAAACAGGAAAAGCCCTTTAAAAAGTGAGTGTAGTGGATATTCAAAACAGGGATTGCCATGGAAACGCCACAATATTTGCTTAAATTGACACAAAGGTTGCTGGTTGCAGGGTTCTGACTCCTTTGGCTCCATTTTCTTTGGCCCGGCACCTATCACAAATTGATCTCAACAACCCTCTTTTGTTTTGCTTCTTTTATTTTAGTCTGGTGGAAATAAAAAAAAAAAATCACCACCAACAAAACCCTTCAGTCTACAAATCCCACCTCACAGACGAGTCTGAAGCTGCTGAGCTTCAGTCAAAGGTTGGAGCTAGGACCTTTTGTAATTTTGTGAGTAAGGTAAAAGTTCTTGTTCTTTTACTCTGTGTATTCATTTCTTCCAGTGCAGGAAATGGAAGGGAATTGACTTAACTCGCTAGGGAGAGTAAGGAGAAGGGTGAAACCTGTTGTAAAGGTAGCAGCATGGATCCGAGGAGTATGGGGAGGGAAGTGGGACTTCAGTCATCCAGCTCTTGGACCGAAATGTGAGAGATTTCATGTGGGTTCCCAATTCCTCCTGAGGTTTACTGAGTGACAGGTCACTTAATTACTGTGTGTTTCACTAAAGTGGAAATAAGGACTCTTCCATTGTCTCATCTGGTTATGTTCGTGACATCTCAGGGGCTGAGAGGTCCCCTGTGCTGTGAGGTGCACAGGACTGATGATAAGGCTGTGTTTGGCTGGTGCTTGTAAGAGGAACACAAGCGAAGGGTTGTTCCTGAAGGAGGGATGGGATCCTGAGCTCACGTGTGTGGGAATGCTCAGCTGGCTACGGGGTGAGGCTCTGTGCAATAAGTGGCTTAGTACTGTAGGCTGCTTCTGCAACTGGCTGACCTGGATTTTTTTCTGGGGAAAGTTGGAGCATGTGGCCCACTGCCTGGTCACCTTGGCAGTTTGTAGCTTGCCTTGTGGGTTGCCAGCACTGCACATGGCAGAGGAGATTGTGATACAGTGTGTTTGACAGGGTGTGAAATGCCTTGTCTTGCTGGACTGTTGTGTGTGACCAAGGGCTGAGGTCTGTGGGTGGCTGTGGCATTTGAGGCCAGTGTCATTGCTTGTGCTTGTGATTCACCTGAGCTCCTGTACTGCTCCATAGGGAATGTTCGTTGCCTTTTGAAACTCTCCCCAGGGCAAAGAGACTTCACCAAGTGAAGGGAGGCCATCAAATTCACACTGTCTTCACCTGAGACCACCTCCAAAACAAAGAACCTGACTTCACGCCTGGCTGTGTACACTGGAATGGACCTTGGAACCTGTGACTTCTCAATGCAAGGTACGTGCTTTCGTTCTGTGATCTGTCTGCTCTGAAGTAGGGCTGGAGTGAGTGACTGTGGCTCTCCAGAGCCTCCATTCCAGTTCCTGGGAAAGTTTAGAAGAGCTGCTGAAAGTCATTGGTTTGGGTGGTAAACGCATGATGGGGTGTTGGTTTGTCTTAGGCTGGCTTACAAGTGGGACTGGGTTTACTCCTGACATGGCTGCCCATTTCTGCACAGACACAGGCACCCAGCTGACACAGCAAAGCGCTGGTTTGAACAGCTCCCTCTCAGCTTCCTTCTTCCTAATGAGCTGCTGTGCAGCATTAACAATTAGCTAAGTAGTGTGCCAGGACAGGCAGCATGGGAGTCCCTGGGTAAGTATTGTGTGGGGCAGTTTCTGATTGACTTGTTTCACAAAAGAAGGGGAGTTTGAGGATGTCTGTGGTCATGATGAGAAACTCAGAAAGGTTGTGAGGGGGTGGGACTCTGTTTCTAAAAGCCATTTTACTTTCTTCACTGCTTGGCTCCTGCCACAGCTTCTCTGCAAAGAAAGGTATGGCACAACATGGCCTAACTGTAGGATAAGAACTGGGATAATGTGTTTCTTCTCAGTGGTTTGGGGATTTGGGAGGTACCTGGTGGCACCGCCATGCTGCTGCAGGTAGAATGGGCTGGGGCATCTGTCTGGGCTTTGTATGATGTGGTGTCTGCTCTGGTGGGAGTAGGGTTTTTGTTGGGGGGTATCTCCATACTCTGTTGGCACCATTAAATTATGATGATGCCTGAATGAAGATCAGCAACCTGAAGTACCTGTAGGGATTGTGTATCACCACGTTCCTCTCTTTTGCTGCTGTGGTATAAATGATACCTGGGCATAGCAATGTGTCCAAAGCTGCTGTGAGTCACAGGTACAGCTGAGACCTTAACTAAAAGGATCCAGGGTGGAGGGACTGTGTTGGCTTAGCAAGAGGGAAGATCAGAAGAGTCACGGGACTAGGACAGTGGTCTGGGGCTTCAGCTATCCTTGTCCATCCCTGGCTGCGTGTGGCATGGGGGAATTTGTTCTGAGTGCCCTACCTTAAAGAGCAACAGCCATGATCCTCTAAGGCTCAGAAGGGCTTAGTGCTTGCCACGTGTGCAGAGCCTACAGACCCGAGTGCTCCCAGTAAACCTGCCAGTAAACACAGTGTGCTTCAGGATGGGATATGGGTGAACTCTGCCTTCCCACACCTTCCTAGTGCTGAAATTCCTCCAGGGTCTGGCATGCTTTATTTGGAAAGCTTGGGTTTGAACTATTAAGGTGGGGAATTCTGGCCTTTATTCCTGTGCATGAACTGCTCTGATGCCCGTGTCCCATTTTAGAGCAGTGGCACGCTCCTTCTCTGGCCTCCAGAGGCAAGAAGGCTTCCCAAATCAGAGCTGTGCCCAAGGGAATAGGGTAGTGGAACACGAATAGCCTTGAGGTTTTATGAAATAAGATACAGATTCTCAGGTCTGACTGCAGCAGGTAAATTTTCTGCCAAACATTCTTATGTGCCTCTTCAAAGAAGCCAAACATCCCAGGGGAAAAACTCTGCTGAGGAAGCTGCTGCATAGATTGTGGGTCCATTTTTCCTCAGAGGGAACTTTTCCTGTGACCCCTATCACAAAGTTTCTGCTGTTGTGGCTCCAGGTATTGAAAGCCTGGCATGTCCATCTGCCATGGAGCTGGGATGAGCAGGACTTTGAGACAAGGCAGCAAGAGGAGGACACTGATCTATTAGGAATTCCTTTAGTGCTGAATTGAACCTTAAGGTTCAGGTTCTTGCAGATCAGTGCTCCTCAATGTTTGCCTTCTCCTCCTAGCACCTACTGGGTGCATTGCCTGAGTGTGATTCAGGGGCTGTTTTCTGAGGGACAGAAGCTTATTAGATACAATAGAAATATTTCCCTTGACTCCAGCTGCTTTCTGAGGTCCCCCTAGTTCTAAAAGTATCACTTCAGAGAAGGAGATGCATTTAGCCTTTCAGGCATGTGGCTTTGTGATTGCTCATGCTCTGGACTAGAAATCCCTGTGTTCCAGTCTTCAGCCCTGGAGCAGGGTGTATGGCTTCTCCTTTCAAAACAAGCTCAATTTACTTTGGGCTACAGAGGCTGTTTGCACGTTCTCCAGAGCCCATCCCCAGGCTGTGCTTGCATTTTCACTCTGTTTATAAGCACAAGCTGGCTGTTTAGTCTTAGAACTATAAGGATTGCAGGGAGTGTTCTTGTTAACTTGATGAAGGGTAGCCTTTTATGCAGGGAAAAAAGCTAAAAAGTGGGAAAAGGATTAGAAAGACCTGCTCTGTCTGTGGGTGGCTTTGCAAAGTACTTCTCCTTGCTTCAATCCTAAAGTAAGCCTAAATTTGGGGCTAACTTGAGCCATCTGCATTATTTTTGCTAGGATCCTTGGGATCTCCACATGGGCACAGCTGCTCAGGGAGTGAGGTGGGAGCTCTGTCTTCCACAGAAGTGCAGCCAGCCCAGCCCAGCCCAGCCAGCCGTGACGGCTCAGATCCCAAGCTGAGGAATATGAAACAGCCTTGCAAAATCATTGTGGAAATTTACCCGCCTGTGTATGAAATCAACTCGCCTGCCTTTGCCAGGAGGAGTTTAACTTGCCCATTAAAATATACATCTATTTATGTATTAGTTGTTCTGTGAGAGAAAATTTTCCCAGGCAGTTACAAAACTCAGTCTAGACTGTAACGTGTGGCATCTGGTGGTAACATGCCATATCCATACATCTGAATACACTATCTGCTGCAGCACCCTGCTTGGGAGGCAGTGGCATGGACCTGGCTTATAGTGAGGTCTTCCCGTTCACAGCGTGCTCTGGCTGGGTAGAAGTTTGGCCCAGTTCCTGCCTGCACTGGTCTGAATGAAGCTCTACCCTGCCTTCTGCCATCCAAACAAAGCAAGGCAGGCATTTCCACGCTGTCTGTTCTGACCTGTGGCCTTACAGTCCACCTAGGCTGGAGGTAACAGTTCTGGGGCAGAACTCTTCCGGTGCGGCTGAGTTGAGGAGAGGGAAGATGTTAAAAGCCTGTCTGGGATAAGAGCAGGGTTGTCACATCCATCTGCTCAGGCCCTGACGAGCAGCTGATCCATATTGTTAACATATTGCCTGCCATATGGGCTAGCTCAGCTCTCCAGGAACGCTTGGGAGACCTGACCTCTAGTGTGACAAGATGTGAGCATGAAGGACGGGTTGACAACAGCCCTTGGGTCTCAGAGTGTGAAACTGTGTTCCAGCCACTTCTGCTGCCTTCCCCTGCGCTCGCCTGCACTGCTTCTCCCTGCCTCTCCCTGCCTCTCTCCCTCTGCTCGCTCTGGGAGGGTTTTCTCCTCCCTCCCTTGTTTTCCGCATCCCTGGTCTGTGCTAGATCAATGACCTTCACTCATAACCAGACTGGACAGTTCTGACTCCCTCCCCCGGGCCTTCGATCAGATGTTTGGTTGGCGGCTGTGGAAAGCTGAATGAAGGGAAGTCAGCAGAGGGGAGAGAGGATCATGTACTCAGGAGGCCTTGTAGCTGTCCTTACTCTCTCTGGTCTGGGAATGGGACCAGAGCCTCATCCACTCAGGTCCTCAACACCTCCTGCTCATTTGGTTACTAGCAGACACTGGGACAAGCTCCTACTGGAGGGCCAAGTCTAACAATGGGATCTGGGGAGGGCCCTGATGCCAGAGTTTGAGAAGGGAATACATAAAAATCCCTTGAGAAACACAGAACAATTTAGTTTCAAGCTAAAGATAGGCACAGCCCAAAGCCCTTTCAGAAGCCCTGCTATGCCCAGCAGCCAGTGATTTGGAACCTACAGCTGTGGGGGAATAGCTGTTTGAAGTGCAGAAGCTGAAGAGGATTTCTGTCATGGGGGAAGTCAGCTGAGCAGGATCCCTCCCAGATGTTGAAGGAGCTCCGAGTACAGAGCCTGTGGTGCAGTGAGGTGCAAGCACAGAGCTCATGTATATGGGTATGTGGAGCAGCTTAGCCCTAAAGAAGCCCAGTGCTTAAGGGAGGGCGCACAGTTGCCTAGGTGACTGTCACACGGGACACCAGCCTGCCCCAAAAACTCAGGTGGAAAAAGGATGTTCAGTACTGGAGGAGGCAGGATGGGACCAGGCCTCCATGGGTTTAGACCTTGCTTTCCTTGCCACCTTCAGTTGTTCTTCTGCCTTCATGGTGTTCTGAGTCTCCTACAGCCACTGCTGATGAAGCCATCTCTTTCCTAAGGCTTCTGTCTTCACACTTGAACTTTATGGAGGCTAAATCCTGCTGCTGTTACAGCAAGCACAAGTTTTGCCATAAACCTCAGTGGAGTCAGGATTTCAAGCCTTGGCTCCTCAGAAGAGGATTTGGATGTTTCTCAATCTCTTTTACCCATCAGCTCTGTCAGATCCACAGGCATGACTTATTTGGCTTTTAGTCTCCCAAAGTAAGGGCTGCCTTTTTTTTTTAGTGTCTGTGCTGTGAAAGTCAGCATCCTCAGAAGAGCTGTGGTTTCACCCTCCTGCTCTCCATGAAGGTTTTAGACCAGGTTAGGTGCTTTTTATCATTCTCCCTCCCCATGTACCTGCAATTGCAATGAGCATTAATAGTGTTTATTTGTAGAAAGGAGCCCACTAAGGTATTGCAAAATAAAACACAGTGATGAGTCGTGGTTTATTTACTCAAGCTTCACTGATGTAACAAACCTGATTTTATGCTAATAATGACTCAGAAGCAGAGTTGGGAGGAGAAGCCAGATCTCCTGATTCCTTTAACCACCTGACAGTATTTCTTCCTGTCCTTACCAGATCCAGCAGTAGTTCTCTCTGCTGGGATACCAGCAGCAGTTCTGTGGAAGCAGCTAGCTAACAAGAGGTTCAGCTGTGGTAGGCAGCGTATGTGAGACTGTCTGTCTGTCTGTCCGTCAGGCAGCTGTCCAGCGGGAGCCAACAGGTACACAGACCTGCTGGAGTTCCTCAAGGAAAACCAGTTGGAAAGCACTTGGAGCAATCAGTGCTAGGTACACACCTGAGTGTTCGAGGGAAATGCATGTTCAAAATGTAGTTCTTAGGAATCTGATAAAAAGAAAAAATGTGAAAAATGAGCAAATAGTGTAAAGTGAATGTGATCTGTTCTCTGATGTCTTCTACTGGGGGCTCATTCCAGAGCTGGTGCTCAGCCCATGCTGGAGGTGAGGCTTATCTCACTACTTGAGCTGAATATGGAAAGGCTGTTTTAGCATATTGCCTCTGACAAATTATGCATTAATGCTGGGGCTTTCTTTTGTTATTATTGCAGTTATATGTTAACCATTAAGAGCCACAGGTGAGCCATCTGCTGATGTAAAGTAGCAGAGCTGCATTTCCAGCCAGCAGAACTATCCTGATTTCTGCCAGGGCAGCTTGTGATCTGTCCCAGTGTCTTTCTTGTGATTCTTGCTGAGTTTGTCTTAGCTGTACATTAATAGAACATACAAGAGAAAAGAGGAAAGGACAAAGTAAGGTGAGTTTGAAAGTAAAATGAGCAAACAATATTGCTAGCCTTGTCCTTTTAGAAGTCAAAAGTTACTCCCCTCCTCCCCCCAATTATAAGACTTAATAATAGGGAAGTTTCTGTGTGTTTAGGATGCACAAATCACATTTCAGGTTGCTGTGCCCTGCTAGTGGGAGCGTAGAGGGAGCAGAGGGAGGGATAGCACCATACATACAGTGGTGTTCAGAACGAAAATGCAGCTTGTGAGATCTCTGGCTTTAAGAAAAACACAGAGCATTGCAAGGTTGACAAGGGTTGGCACATGGGAGCAACTCCTGCTTGATTACCATGTCCCTGAAGTGTGCTGACCTAGGGAACAGCCTACTCAGGAACGTGGTTGCCATCCTCCCTCTCAGGGCTAGTTACAACAGGAGCTGAAGTCAGTTGTCCCAAAGGCCAGGAATGTTTTGGTCGACATATTTTACCTGGGCTAGTGGAGCAGTGAGTGGTCACATGTGGTGTGGGGCAGAGGGCGTTTATCCTCTCTGACATCCCATCTTTGAGGAACTGGTAGCTGGACATCCTTGAACCCTGGAAGAGGGATAAAGTTAGAGAGCTGTCCTGGGGATCGAGTGAGGATACCTTCTTGGCATCTTCTACTGTAGCAGCACAGCCCAGTGATGCTGCCTGCCCTGCTTGTTCCCCAAGGCAGCTGGGCTCTGGCTTTCTCCCCAGGAGCTTCTTCTGTGTGGAAGGTCTTTCCCAGGACCCCACCAAATCAGTCACTTAGCAATTTCTGGGCTTGCTCTTTGAACCCTGCCAGGTTAGCTGTCCTCATCCTGTTCTCTTCTACCCACTTCTTGCTCATTCCCCTGTGCCACTTTTTATGGTTTCACCAGAAAGGAGAGGAGATTTTTCTTTCCCTTGTTTGCTTCACTCCATTACTCCCATCTGTTCATCCAGGCCCTTAGTCCCTTTGTTTCAGAGTCATGTAGATTTGGACTCCGTTTGCTGTCTGGGATGCTCTTCTGGACAGGGCTGGTGTGGGAAGGAGGTCTGGTTCACAGGCCAGCACAAGGGGTGGGGGGAAATGTGCCTCTTCAAATTAATCAGAATTTTCTCCTCCAGAAATGCTAATGGGGGAAAAAGCAATTAAAGCAGCCTGGTTTTTATTAAGTAATCTGTGTTAAGAGCTTGTAATGAAGTTTAGTGCCGTCGTGACTTGATATTTCAGCTTCATCGGTTTGAGTCAAAACAATCCAGAGTGGGAAGGAGCGAGGAGGTGAGCGGCTCCCAGCAGCGGCTGCGCTGCCGCTGGCTCCAGCTCACTCTTGCAGACTCTCCAGCACAGTGTGTGTGAGCCCACTCACACTTACCCTGCCCGGGAAGGCTGCACTGCAGAAGGAAAGGGGCTTCAAAGCCTGCATGCACGAAGTGGACAGCTTCTTCTGGTTTTAAATAACTGTTCCCAAAGTGGGGGTGTCTGTGGCCCCTTGGAACAGCCTCTGCCTCCTTTCCTGGGGTAGTTGCTAATATCAGGTTTTCTGTAGGGAGCCATGAGTGGAGAAGGACAGCAGAGAGAAGGTGACACTGAGGAGCTGTGAGCCTTTCCAGCTGAGTGCTGGATGCCTCTGAACAGGTTCCTAAAGCTTATCCAGCATCTGGAAAAGTTGTAGCTGCCACAGGGCAAGAGTCAGATGGTGCCTTCCATTCCTGTCCTTTGCACTTCATTCCCCTTGGAGCAGCACAGCCCTGGGACCAGGGTGGTAAACCACTGGGGGTTGTGAGCAGCTGTGGAAGTAGTCCAGCTCCTCCTCCTCTCTTTCCTCTCACCCCAGGAGAAGGCAAGAGAAAAAAGGGACAATGTGCCTTTAAACAACTAGATGCCAAGCCTCTGCCGTCCTGTTTTATCTGAAGTCCAACTGCATGTTGTTCCAGGGCCGATCCGCTTTAGCTAATTAATAATCTGACAGGAGCCACCCAAGGGATTAGCTGCTGAGACAAGCTAGACCAAACCCCCAGCAAATGAGCCCCACACTCCCTGGGGACTCGGAGGTGACTTTGGGGGGCAGGGGGCTGCACCACACGCAGAAGGGTGTCGAGGCCCTGAAGGGGATTTATGGCATCTGGGAGGGTGAAGAGGGAGGCGAGGGGTTGCAATTTATGAGATGTAAACTAATAAATCAGTTAGTTGAGGAGGGGAAAGGGGGAGCACCAAATTAAAAGATAACGTCTTAAGGGAACAGTGTAAATTGATGGTGCTCCTTGTGGCAGGGGACACCAGGAGAGTTCCCAGTGTGGATCAGTCATAGCTTCCTCTTCGCTCACTGCAGGAAGAGGAAAAAGGGTGTTGATGGGGATTGAGAGGAAGAGCGATGCACTTTGTGCAGTTCATGCACTGCTTTAGTGGCAGAGGCAGTGACATGAAGGAGGGCACAACTGAAGAAGACAGGGGCTCTGGATGGTTGTGGTGCCCCTGGCTTGGGAGGGCTTGATGGGTAAGGGGTACATGGCCATCCTCTGCATGTAGTCCTCGCATTCAATTAGGCTTCCAGCTTTGTAGGGAGCTCTTTGGTTCCCTGTTTGTTAAATGAGACTAGTGAAGTGGATCAACTTGGAGCCATAGAAGTTATTATTGGGAGAGTGTGATAAATTTTCTTCTCCAAACCTGCCTCTTCAGTGACTCTCCAGGCAGTGCCAGGGTTTGGAGTACGCTCCTGAGGCAAGTGTTTGGTTTTGTTCTGGAGGCTTGTAGAGGTCTGGTGGTGAAGGTCCATTTCAGATTCTCTTCAGATTCCAGGAGCTGTGTGCCTGCTGGGTAGGGTGGTGGCCTTGGGCGTCCCTTTTCCCGTGCCTCTTCTGCTGACCAGTCCCAAAGTTATTTTGCATGTTGCCTTTCCCAACCAGTCTCTTCTGGTGCCTTGAAACCTCTTCTGGCCCAAGGTTTTTTCTGAGAGCGTGCCCAGGCCTCAGCTCTCTCTAGGGGCTGCTCTAATGCAAATGGTAATGCAAGATGGGATTTCCAAAAGCCTTCTTAGGGAGCTTTGTAATCCCTGCCCCATGACGGTGCTAGACACAAGCTAATGGAGAGGGACCTGTGCAAGCTCTCTGCAGACCCAGAGCAAGCCTCTGAACCTTTGCCAGAGGCCAAGCTTTTGACGTTGTTCCCTGCAAGGGCAGGAGGCACCTCTGTTTTCTCCAACCCTACCTAGCCTGCAGCAGATCCAGGGCAGCATGGTGCCTTCTCTATCCAGGCCAGGGAGTGTGGCTGTGGAGCAGCAGGCAGCGAGCTGCTCCTGCCCCACCCCACCCTGCAGCACCCCATGGCCTGAAGCCAGCCCAAGCCCCTGCAGCCAGCCTGGCATGAGGCACAAGCAGATCTGAGGTGGCTGCTGGGGAAACACCTCTTTGCCTGAGGGGTCTTGGGCTCATGTGGGAGCTGCCCTGGGGGAGCTTAGTGCAGAGCCTGCAGATTGCTCTTCCAGTGGGGCAACTGCATTAAGCAAACAAAACTCATCTGACTTCTATGTATTTCCATCTAGAGAGCTACCTTGCAGCTTGCAGAGCCCCCACACAGATGTGCTGGGCTAGGGCTTCTTCTTGTGATATCAGAAAGCAGGAGGCTGAGAGGGAGCTATGCCTTGCTGGAGCTGATCTGTGATACTGAGCCACCTTCCTTTTTGGGCATCTTTGGTGGGCATTAGCTTGAGCCTGGGCTGTCAGAATGGTCTAGAGCTTTTGGAAATGGCGCTGCCCTTGTGCCAGCACTGAATCGTGCCATCCCATCCCATCCCATCCCATCGCACCCCTTCTCATCCTGCTGTGCTCCTGCAGTTGTGTGGTGGGAGCGTGTGGAGGCTGCTCCGGAGGCTGTGCTGGCAGTCGTGCTGTTGCAGCCTCTCACACACACAACCGTGGTTTGGCCTTCCTCCTGCAGAGCTGCCAGTGGCCCACGCTGCCTCCTGACCAACATCATTAGTGTGGGTATTTATATTTCATTAACAACATTAAGCCAAAATGGTATTAGAAGCAACACCAATGATAAATAGCTTATTAATAAACAGGGAACCGGCTGCACCACACGCAAATTCAATCCCTTCCTCAACGTGTCTCTACCACTAAACCCAGCTGTTTAACTCCTGCTGTCTTGGAGACATTTGAAGGATGCTTTGGGGGAGGATGGGAATCAGATGAAAGCAGAAGGTGGAGGGACATAGTATCATGCAGTTTGGTTCTTACTAGTGCAGCTGACTGGGGTGATAAAAAGGTGTAGGTGTCTCAAAGTGCTGCTGTATTTCCACTGCTGGTTGGGATGCATTTGGTTCTGTGTTTCCTGTGTAATTTTGATTGTGTTAAACCAGCAGCATTGTGGAGAGTGTGAGATGTAAAAGCAGAGAGGCTGGAGATCCAAGTGAGTGCCTCCCTTTGATTTTGCTGTCCCCTGCTCTGTTCCCCTGCACACTTTCACATGCCTCTCCCTGGCTTGGGCACTACCATCTGCAACAGCCACCAGCACAAAATCCTTTGCCTGCACCAAGCCCAGTCTCTCCCGGTGATCTCTGAGGACATTCAGCCCTGTCCTCATTCTTCCCTGTGTGTTTATTCTAGGGATTAAGAATGTTAAAAATGTGGCTTTTCTCGTAAGCTTGTCAATCAATTTATTATTTTTATTTTTTGTTTTTGTTTGCCCCCAACTCCTTATTCTCTGAAATGACTTCCCATGCTCCTGCCCCGCCCTAAGTACAAAGGCTCTTTTATTGCTCTTTGTGCTTCCTCTTTCAGCAGTAAATTAATTACCTCAGAAACTTGGATGACTTTGGAGTCGGAGGCTCCCCCCTGAACCACCTCTGGGTTTCTCAGAGGAGAGGTACCCCTCCCCAAACACAGCTCTTGGACTTTATGCAGGGGAGTCTGTGGTACAGGGCTTTGCTTTGCTTGACCACACTGCTGCCACGCAGCACGAGCTGCTGCCTCCCCCACACCCAGTGCATGGTCAGCAGCATGTGCAGCCTGGCTCAGAACCCCACATGCCAGATAAGACAGGTGGCAACAACAGTGGCTTGTCCTGGGCTTGCTCCTGGCCCTTGCTGCCCATGTGTTCTGCATGTAGCTCCCCCAGACTGGGCAGCTCTCCAGTGGGTCCTGCTCACCTGACTGCATGCACCGTGCTGACTTTGGCTGCAGTGATTGCATCTTTATGGTGATAATTTCCTGGCCTCTCTGCTGTGGATCAGTGTGCTCACCTTACAGCTTGCATTATCTAAGGTTTTCACATGAGACCTCTTTCTTCGCTAGCCTGACCATGGCTGAATGTCAGATCTTACTTGTAAACAGTACAGCGTTAAGCATAGTTTTCCTCACTTCTGTTCCTAAGCATGGTGGTGGTCCTAAATTTAAGATCTGAGGTGCAGCTGGAATCTTCTGGACTTCCTCTTTTAGTCTTTAGGTCCTTCTGTTACAGGCTGGGCATAGGTTAGATGAGGAGGGAGCACAAGAAGTTTGTAGATCTGGCAAGCCTCTTCTCCATGACCTGTCTTGCATATGATGGAGAGCGAGTGAACCTGTAAGGGTGTTTTGTCATTTGTTGGCATGTCAGTGTGGACAGCACCATGGGTTGCATGGCTCCTGGTTAGCTGAGTGTGAGCTGTGCGTACTGCCAGAGTCATGTAAGAGAAGCAACTCATCAAAACCTGCCTCTTCCAGGCCCAGCTGATTGTGACAGAGTCTGTCCCTTACTTACATGAGCATCAAGGCACTCAGATATTCAGAGCAGAAAGGGGAGGCAGGGAGAAGGGGGAGAAACCAGGCATCAAAATAATCATGATTTCCCCAGAGCTGTGGAGGGAACTCAGAGGCTGATATCCAGCAGCATCTCTTCCATCTCACTCTACTACTGCGTGGAGGATAAACAAAACTCCCTGATGCTGCTTGCCTTCTCTGGTCCCTAGCCCTCACCCTCAGACATCCCTTGCTGCAGGGAGCTTGGCAGAGCAGGGTCATGAGGGATAGCTGGATGTACTCCAGTTCTTCTGGGGACTTGGAAAGGCTCAGAGAGTGGGAGATGCCACATGGGAGTTTGCCACAGCACTGGATGAAGATCTTGTCTGTAGATGGACAGAGAGCACAGAGGAGACCCATCAGCTTGGAAGCTGCCTAACTGTAGGCAGTAGAGTTTCCTACAGCCAGCAGAAAGAGGGAATGGCTTGGACAGCAATACCCTGCACAACTACTGACCGTGAGCTGATGAAGGGACATTTGCCTGCCAGATCTTAGGCTTTCTCTCCTTTGAGTAACCAAATGAGGATGTGAGGTCTTGAGCCCTGCTTTTCACCATGGAGCAGACTAGCCCCTGCATAGGAGACTCCAGGGTGGAAGGGAGCATAAGCTTCCCACAGCTGCTGAGGCATATATTTCAGAGGAAGTTGTTATGTGCTCCTGGGAGGACCTTCTCTGCCAGGTAGGAAGGAGATTACTGTCGAATCTCATCAGTTCTTTGTCTGAGGGATGGGAGCCATGTCCTGTATCATATGCTGACAGCAGGAGAACAGGAGACCTGACCTGGTCTCCTGTGTCCAAATGGTGGCTTCTTAGGAGCCGTGGAGCTGTGTTGTGGGGGGAGCTGATCTGTGCCCAGCTCCCACTTGGTGCCCAGCCCTAGCAATTTTGCAGACTCCACGAGCTGCCTGCTCCATTGCAGCTCACTCTGTGGAGCTTCTTCCCTTGAAAGGAATTTTAATCAAACTTGACTGAGGAGTGCTGAAAAACATGAGGAAGTAATTAGAAATATGAATTTACAGCCTGCTGGAGTACCTCCCTCTCCTTCTCCCTGCATAACGCCTGTGTTTATCTCTGTTTCCTACCGTTACTGGTCTCATTCTTCAAGCCCTCCTCCACCTCACTGCCTTGGTCCAAACCTGGTGTGCCAGCTTTGTGACCCTCAGAAGAGAAAAGGTAGAGTTGGCTCTGGAGAAGGCTGTGGCCCTCAGTTTCTTCCACAAGGCAGTTATAAGCCAGCAGGAGGACAGTCCCAGGAGGAAGTTGCAGGTTCCCTGAAGGAAATTGGCTGGAACAGCCTCCCTGATTGTGTGTGATTTCCCAGCTAGATAGGCCTTGAGGGAGGGGGTGGGCTGGAGCAAGGTGGTATCAGCCTGGAAATTAGGATTCCTGATTCCAGCTTGTGTGTTCCTCTCCTTTTGTCCCATGTGCACATGGTGAGCCTATGCATTGCCTGTGTAGAAGGCAAAACTTTCAGCTCTCTGCTCTGTGCACACCAGAGACTTTAAGCCCTTTGTAGAGGGAAGAGTGAGGAGAATTGCGTGGGTGAGACTCCAAACCCAGTCCAGTTGCCTTGGGCAGGAATTAAGGGGCAAGGTGTGAACTGTGTGTGGAGGTAGCAGAAGAGCTAAAGCACTCAGGCACTTCTTCTCTTATCTTCACTTTCTTCTTAAAGCAGTAGAAGAAATGACTGGCAAGTTACTGGGCACTTGGGAGCACAGCTGTGCAGTTGCCAGCCTGTGTGGGGATTAGGAAGAGCTCTGAATTTGCTAGTGGAATTTAGCAGAAATGGGTACATTTGTCTGGGTGATCCTTCAGCACAGTAAAGAACAAGCTGCTTCTTACCTGTAGCTTTTACTGTTTTCTTTTTTGAGGGTTAGGCCCTAGTGGCAATTTTATTTTCCTTGGCCCTAAAGGGGCTGCAGAGCCAGTTGTCTCAGTGCAAAGATGGAAAGGCATTCCCTGTGTCTCCAGCAGGCATCTGGCGTGGGGTTGAACAGAAGGATCTGAAGCCCCTGGGGTTACTCAGTGCCTGACTAACCCAAGTTTCACTGGCTGGGGCTCTCACCTTTGCTTTTCCCAAATCTGTTATCAAAGAGGCTGCCACCATGGCCTTACCCCGGGCTGTTTGGTGATGAAGGAGAGAAGGGGCAGCAGCATAAGTACTCCCTTGGGATCCCCTCTTACACTCTCATTTTCCTATAACCACTTTAGGTTTTTGGCTAATTAAAGACTCTGAGCAGTTTTCAGCCTGTGGGGTTTCTTTTATTTGGTTCCTCAGCAATTAACTATTTTTTACTGAACAAAGTTTTGATTGAGCTGGGTAGGATCTGGGGCCCACATCTTGGTTTAAACTTTTAAGTCCTGTCATTCTGTGCTCTTTCATATGATTCACTGGCCCAGTGCCACCATATCTTTCTCCACTGATAATTTCTGAGTGCTGTCCACTCCCTCTGTGCTTTCTCCTCTGCCCTTACTCTCACCAAACTCCTGCAGAGAAAAGGAGGACCCAGGAGCCTTTTTGCCCCATCTTCAGTGAACCAGTTTGTTCCCAGTTGCAGAGACTTCCCTCTCTGCCATGGTTTTCTCATGACTTAGTCTCAAGGGGCTGAGAAGAACCTGAGCTGCAGGACAAGCCTGTCTGTGAGCAGCTGTGCTCATTCTGCTCCGGGGTCTCACGGTGTTTGTGGGCTCAGTTCCTCCCTTGCCTGGTGCCTCAGCCCATTCTTCAGCACATCTCTCCTGTCTCCCCTTGTGGTCCCTGAGGCCAAGACTGCCAGGGCAGGAGGTTAGATGTCCACATGCCTAAGTCATCTGGCCCAGGTCCCATCCTCACCAGAGGCCCTGCAGTGCCTCTGCATTAGCTGGGAGCCTGTGCTCTGCTCTTAGAGCCGGTGCTTGCCTGTCAGGGACTCCTCCTCAGATGACCAAGGTCATAAACCTCCACACCCAGCTGGAGGCATTGGCCTGCCCTCTTGAAGGGCCTGATCCTATCTCAAGCCCTTTGCTGAGTGTCTTGGCACAGCTGGAAGCTCTTCCATCCCCTTCCCCATGGAGTGAATGTCTTCTCCCGCTTGGCTTGGAAATTCTTTGCCTGGCTGTTCTGGAGGCCTGCAGCCTGCTGAGCTCCTGCCACACATTTGCAGGAGGTTAACAAGTGCTGGATGTTGTTGTTCTGAAGGTTGGGGCTTCTTTTGTTGCTGTTTTCCCCCAGAGCTCTTTCCTTTGCTGTTGGGTGGCAGCTGTCCCTTTCAGTAAGGAGCGTTGGCAGGAAAGTGCCGCCCCATCCTGGGGCTGATTTCACCCTCCCTGGCCCCCCAAGCCCACTCCCTGTGGTGAGTGTGCCCACGCCGCCGGGGCGTGCAGGCATGAGCTTTGGCTCCTGTCAAGCGCACCTGCAACACATGCAGACACACAGGGTGTGCCAGCACCGCTGTGCACGCTGCCCTGTGGGTGGGGGTGTGCCACTCTGCTTCCTGTCCATCCAACTGTCTGTCCTCTCTGTCCATCCGTCTGTCCTCGCCATCCATCCTGTCTGCCCTCACACATACTCATGTGCTTGCACAGGGCACCCTGACCCTGCTCATCTAGCAGCAGCTCTGCAGCACGCAGGGATCTATAGAAACTTTTTTTTCAAAGGGAAAATGAACAGCTGTTTGCCTCCTCCCTCCCCCCAAAAAGCGAATGAAACAGAAATTAAACCCCCAGCCTACCTTGTGTGCGTGCACCAAACTTTGTGTCAGCTGTAGAAAATACCCAACCTCATCCTCAAATGCTGGAGGTCTGAGACAGTTGGAGTGCAGGAGGGAGAAAAACCGTGGTTTCCAAGGGCTGATTAGATGGCATGCCAAGTGTATTAAATTTTGCAGACATTTTAACAGCAATATGCTAGATAGTTGGGTGTCCCCTGAGGCTGCTGGATTTTTTATATCCTTCACAGAAGGTCAAAGCCCTCTTCTGCCTGCCCCCCTCCCTCTCCTCTGCTGTCTCTCTCTCTCTCTCTCATTCTCTTTCAGTCTGTGTCCCTTTCTCTCTCTGTCACCATCTCTCTCTTTCTCGCTCTCTCTTTTATTTTTTTTGGTGCACTTTCTCCTTCTCTTTTGCTCCATGTGTGTAAAATAAAAGATCAGTCATTTGTGAGCTCCCTGGTGAGTGGAAACTCTCACACTCCCTGTGATCTCTTTGCACAGAGATGGGTATGCTGGGGCTTTCCCCTCTCTTTTCTGCACTTTGTTTTGGGGAAAATATGTTTTCCTTCCTCCACTCCCCAAACATCAGTGCTCTCCCCCCTTTTCTTATTTTTGTAGCCAAAAAAAAAGAAAAAAGAAAAAAAAAGTGACAGGAAAAGAATCCATCTGGCATATGAATAATTGAAATGGCTCAACTCTGTTCCTGTTGCTGTTGTTTGCTCTCAGTTCTTCCTCCCCCGCCCCAACCATAGCATCCCCCCCAGGGTATGGGAGTCGGAGGTAGGGATGTATCGATTCAGTGGAGGGAGGAGGAATGTGGGGGTGGGTCACACCAGCTCATACCATTCCCCCAGAGTTGGGTGCTGAGGACAATGTGTGGTGTGAGGGGCTGCGAGTGAAGGTTGCTCTTCCCACTGTGTGAGACCTCTCCCTTGAGCTTTGCCAGCCTGGCCCCAGCAGCCATTCCCCCGGTGACTCGCAGCTTCACCCCGTGGTGCCACCAGTCTCTGCTGCAGGCAGGGGCTGCCAGAACATGTCCCTCCCAAGAGGTGACAGGTTTTGCTCTTGCGCAGCATCTTCCTCTCTGCCTGCTCGCTCCCATGCCTGGAGACTTCCTGTCCATCCTGCTCCATGGCAGAACCCTGCAGGATGGGTCCTGCTGTGCCAGCCCTCCCTGCAGCATGCTGTGGCTCTCCCCAGCTGTTCTGCAGAGCCAGTGTGTCCCAGTTGGTCAGTGTGAGAATCCCAGTGTTGATCCTGCACCCACAGCACTAGGACAGAGCTGCTGCAGTGTAAGGCTGGACTTAGCTCTCACTGTGTTCCTCCCTGGGTCGGTGCTGTGAGCTTACTATGGGTTAAACATTTAAGGCATATGTAACAGTCTAGAAACACCACCTCCCTCCTCCCCACTCAGGGCAGGGTCTCCAGTGCAAGCATGGTTCTCCAGCTTAGCCCCATGATGCCCAGCCTGCTGCCTGTCCAGTGCCTGAGCCAGCCAAGGGCCCATGCTCCTGGCATCCAGAGCACAGCTTTTGCTGGCTCTTTAAAACCATTTAGAGTAAAACCAAAGAACTTCAGTGCATTAATTCTGGATGAAGATGGGTCTCCAGATGACAGCCTGATCCATATTCTTCCCCACAAGGCAACTTCAATTTTCCTCCTCCCTATTGCATCCTGCCCAGTCTCTCCTTCCTCTCTCTGTCCGTCTGTCTGCCTGTCTGTCATTTTCCCTGCTCTTTAGCAAGGAAAAGCTGACAGAAGGTGTGGAACCTCTAAACACACACAGGGAGCTCCTTTTGCTGTAGTTAGTCGGCCGCCTGTGATGAGCTGTGTGTTTTGAAGAAGGTATTTGCTGTGTGTATTTGTGATTACACTTGGCAGGCGCTGGGTGTGCATGGTGTGTTTTTGGGGGATGTTTGTGTATGGTTGGGGAGGAGTTTATATTTAGGCTCTGTTTTTTGTGGTTTGGGTAGGTAATGTATGTATGGCTGAGAAGTCTGTTTATCAAGCTGTTTGTGAATGTTTTGATTCTGTCTTGGTGTTTGTTGTGTGGGCATATGCCTGTGTAGTGTGTATGGATGTAGATTTGTGTGTGTTTTTTCTTGCGTGAGGCCAGTGTAGGAGTTTGGGCTTGAGTCATAAGGATTTTGTGTGTGTTTTAGGATACATACTCTCTGTATTACCTGGCAGTATTTATGATATTGACTAATTTCATTAATTCTGGGCTTTGGTGAGTTTTGAGTGTGTTTGGAATGTGTCTGTCATGAATGTGTGTTTATAAAAGGACAAAAACAGTGCTGAAGAGATGTTAGAAGAGCGATTGAGGAAGAGAACCTGCTGGAAAACTCAGAGGTGCAAGTGTCTCAGTAATGTTACTGGATTGGTGGGTGCAAAAGGCCAGGAAAATTCCTACAAACTGAGAGAGATTTTCTGCTTCAAACTTTATTTTTAAAATCCCAGGAAAAAGGAGAAAGGCAAAAAAGTTTCAGCTGGCATTCAAATCAGGTTCATTTCTATGTATGCAGATCCAGAGGTCTTTTTGTATAAAGACTCCTACACACAATATAAAAGTTGCATGTAAAATCTTTGGTAACCCAGCACGTGGTACAAATAATTAGATATTTATATCTAATAAAACTGGTTGGATGGGGAAATCACTCTCTTCTCTGTAGATTTCCATTTGAAGGCAAGTTTCGGTGCTTTTGTTTGTTTTTTCTGACAGCAAAACCAAGGGTTTGGCACTGACAAAATATATTCCCTGTAAATATCTAAATATCTGTTCTCTGCCATAAACATTCAGAGATGTGCCCAATCATGTCAGAGGAGCCTATTTATCCACTTTGTGCTTTCGTGTTACTTACAGTGAGCCTTGTGGAGAGGAGAAATGTGGCAAACTGTAACAAACAATTAGTGTTGCTGGGACAAAGCAGCAGCACCCGTGTTAGGGGCTATAGATCATAGGCACACCATGCCCAGTCAGTGAGCCCCTTGCTGAGGGCAGCCAGAGGTCCTACAACATGCAGTCAAATGCTGAAGATGGGTAGAGACCTTGAGATGTGCCCATGAGCCGGCACCCCTGGCACGCGTCCTATGTCTCTGTGTCCAGCTTTGTGCAAGGCAAGCTGTCAACTCCTTTGCTGTAGCTCCTGGAGGCGCTGGGTCCCTTGGTGCCATCCCAGTTAGATAAATCTGTTTTCCTTGGGCTGCCAGGTGAGCTGCCACCTTGGCATGGAAGGGGCTGGTGAGTGGTGTTTGGCAGTGGGGTCCCTGTCAGGTAAGCAGCTGGTGGCTGGCGCAGCAAGAGCTGGAGCAGGCAGGAGGATTTTCCCTGCTCTGCTCCAGGAAGAACTGTGTCATGCAGCCAGTTGCTTGCTCTGTCTATCGATCATTGTTAGCACAGTTTGCACTTGCAAACGCTGCGCTCCGGGCACTTCGAAGGACGTTCAGCAAGGAGCTGAAGGGTAGGGACTCCTGCTCTGTGCAGGGGCAGGATTCTCATCCTTACTCAAGCTGTGTAAATCCCTAAGTAACAGTACCATTATCCTGGGGGGGAGGCTTTGATCTTGATTTACTCTAGTGTTGCTGCAAAAAGAGTCTGGCCCACTGCCTTGTGGAGGAGGTAAAATTACCACAGATAAAACCCAGTCAGCAGAGTGGAGTCTGGCTGCTTTTGTTCTCCAAACAGGCCTTGTGGCACTGGTTGTGCAAAGCTGGGGGAAGGGGCCACGCAGCAGGTAGGGCTGGGTGAGGAGCAATTTCCTGCTTCTCAATTAAAATGCAGGGATAAATATATTTAAAGTTTCTTTGGGTTAAACGGAGGCAACTGTTTAGATTTTGCACAGTTTTGAACCCTAGATTTTAAAATCAAATGAAATGGCAGTTGTAGATGTGAAGTTGGGAAGGGCAGAAACTTTTCATTTAGGGAACAGCCAAATGAAATACTTGAAGGAAACTGATGTTTCTTTCTGTAAATGAACAGCCACGTAGAATGACTTTGGGCTGGTGAGGAGTTTGACCTTGCTTCATTTACATTCTTCATCACACAAAGTTTTGGTAAAACCCCCTGATTCTGCCTGAGTGGAGAGATGTGTATTGAAAAGATTTTTAGAAAGATGAGTCATAGTTTATTTTCCTGGAGACTTTGACAGCATTGCTAACGTAATCTAACATGGCGTCTGTCAGGTCTTGGAGGGGTTTGTTCATTTAACTAAGCTAAGCATGTTTTGGAAGGGCTGGGAAGGCTAACGTTGGGAGCGGAGACTTCTCAGGGAGTGGGAGACCTGGAGATCCCATGGCAATAGCATCAGCCTTTTAACACCATTACAGCGCCCCCCATGCAGCAGGCTTTAATTACAGCTCCTACAGCCCCTGCTCAGGATGAGTCCCTCCTGTGGAGCTGGGATGATGCTCATCATTCCCTGGTGCTTTCCCACACCTGTCCCTCAGAAGTGAGTGTAAACCACCACACAATAACATCTCCATGGATGTGATGGGCTTTGTTCCATGCCAGGTTTGCACTGTTTGAGGTGTGGGGAGACTGTGAGTGAGACCAGGGTAGCTGTGCCATCAGTTTTAATAGCTCCTTTTAAAAAAAGAGAAGAAATTAATTCACGGTCCTCCCAGAAGAAGAAGAAGATCTTGGTAATTGGCACCTGGAAATGTCAGTCAGGTTTCCCTTCCTTGTCTCCAGCACTTTGCTGCTGGATGTGACTTTTAACAAAAAGTTAAAAAAAATATTAAAAAATAAAATAATTTTTAAAAAGCCCTTCCTTCATGCATATGGAGTTTTTTTGGGGAAAAAAAAAAAGGTATTTTAATGCTTTCTATTAAATTGGGACTAAAAGTGGTGTCTTAATTTGCATTCATTAGCATATTTGCATATAGATCACTGAAATGGTGGAAGAGGAGAGGAGCCTATAAATGAAAATTCTTTTAAAGGCACAGGCATCCCTGTATTTATTTTCAGTCTCTCCTTTGCAAACCTTCACTTGACCACTAGCTGAATGATGTTGGCTGCCTGGAGCAGGATGCAGCCAGGAACCGAGGAAGGCTGGATGGGACCAGGGTGACTGCAGTTTGTGGTGGACAAGGTCAGCTTTGGGTGCCTGTGGCTGGCTCCACTCTCTGAGGACAGGCAGCTGTGGTCCTTGTGTGGCAGGGATAGGGCAGCTATGGGTCTGTGTTGCCAAACCCTCCACTTTTATCTCTACATCTGCCAGAGGCCTCCTGCTTGAGGACAGCAGAGACCCCACCTGGGATTTTGGAGAGTGAAGGGTTGGGCCATGCAGGCCCAGTGGGTTTTTAAAGAGGTTGTGTGGTTCCTTAGACAAAATAGATGCACTTGTGATTCAGACCTGTCCACTGGAAACTGTCACTTGAGCTTGGATTCTTTACTTTGTTCTCACATACCTTCCCATGTCTTCTCTCCTGCAAAAAGATCTCTTTTCCTGTCCTAAAACAGAGGGCAAACCATTGATAATTTTTCCCAGGCTTCACGCTGATTGGCTTGCAGTCAGTTCTAACAAGAATAAGAACAGTTCCTCTTTTTAAAATGCATTTCCCAGTTGTGTTTCCCTGTGATGCAAGGTGCTGTACCACTGTGTGCTTCCACACTCCAGCTCTAGTCTTGTGTGATGTTCTGCCTCTTAGAAAAAAGCAGTTTGAGTGGTTTCCAAGTGTTTGTTCCAAGCTGCAGACATCGGTGAGTTACCCTATAGCTGAATCAGCTAACTGAGATAAAGCCTGTTGTGAGGACAGATAAATCAACGAGAAACACTCCTTCCTGTGGACTTGAAATCTGGGCTGCAAAGTGGGACCAGAAATGTTCCATGGAGTCTGGCATGCCCAAGGTGTGTAACAGGTCAGAAATGGGGCACTGGGGACAGATTGGATGTTCAAGTCGAATTCCCAAGCCTCCAGGAGAAATTAAGAGAGAAGAGACTCCACGGAGATGAAAATGGGAATTCAGGCCACAGTTTAAACTGACCCAAGCTGTTCTTAGCAGCTGCAGTTTGATCCTGGCTACAAAGCCCCCTTAATAAGATTCTCGGCCACGTTGCAGGAGGTAATTCAGCTGGTCAGAAGTGTGCCAGGGCTCAGAGGACTCTGGGGGCAGAGCTCTCCTCCGTGGTGGGAGCCCCCCAGGGAACTGGCCAACTGTGCTCCCCTTGTCTCCAGCCCACGTGCCCACACATATCACTGCAGCAGAGAGAAGATGATGCCTGTTGACCTGGCAGTGCTGTGTTCATCGTTGGACTTGATGATCTTGAAGGTTTCTTCCAACCAAAACAATTCCATGATTCTTAGATTCTGTGATGGGATGATGGAGTTAAACTCGGGTGGAGAAACAGAATGGCCAAAGGGCCAAGGGTATCTGGTCCATCATGTTGCTCAGTGCTGCTATTCATGCCTTGGGGAAGGAAGGGAGAAGGTGGTGTGAGAGCAGAGAGGAGTAGCCATGAGCCAGATGAGGCTTTGCTCTGTTCCCACCACTGCTCCCTTCAGCTCTTGCCAGGACCTTTGGACTGAGGAGATCCCACTCAGCTGTTGGAAGGAAGGGGATAGCTGAGAGCACTCTGAGGTGTCCCTTAAGCTTGAGGCAGCTTTGCTTGTGCTGGGCAGCCCCAGCATCCGATTGTGCATGGCTCGGGAAGCCTATTGACACAGCAAGGGGAGGGGGGGTGGGAAGAGGCTCCCCTCGACAGGGCGGGCGCCTGCAAGCCGCCGGTGCGGTTCCCTGGCCCGGGTGGAGGTGAATGAGCTGGGTGTGGGGAGGGCTGGGGCCGGGGGGAGCCTCTGCTGCACCACTAATGAAAATCGGAAACCGATGGAACAGCACAAGGTGCCCAGGCAGCAGGTTGTGGAAATGAGGAAGGGAAGGGGGGCAGGTGGGGGGGCTAATGGAAGCTTCTGCGAAGCGGATGTCGTATTGATTGCTGTGTGTCTATATTTATATATTATCAAGTATATAAACTTCAGCAGATGTATGGTGCATAGATAAATAAAATGCATGCTGAAAAATTAATGAAATGTACATGCAAATCCACCGCCATCGATCATGCCGCCTGCCAGGACCAGAGGGCTTTTTACTTTTAGGCTTTTTCCTTCCTTTCTTTCATATGTTCTCCCTCCTTCCCCTCTGAAAAAAAAACCTCAACCAAACCCCAAATTCCCCCACTTGAGAAATTTCCTCAGCCCAAGCCCAGACGGAATGTGGCAGGATTTTGTGAGGCTCTCCGTGTTGGGTTTGATCACTGCCAGTGCTGCCTGTGAGCTGTGTGGGCAGGAGGCAGGGCAGTGTAGCAGCAGAGGGGACCAGCTGGTGACAGAGAGGGCACCTGAGAGGTGGCAAAAGGATGTTCTGCCATGAGCAGCCAGCCTCTGTGAGGGTAAGAGACTGGGCAGATGCAAGCTAAGCAAAAAACATGTTTAAAGTGGGAGGGAACAGTTATTTTAGGGAAGTCCCCAAAGAGCCTTGTGCCTCCTGCTGTTTGCTGCTCTTCTGGCTGTGGCAGGAGGGTTGTTACAGTGGGACTGGGATGGGGAGACAAACCTTCAGTGTAAGATTTTGGGCTGAGAGTAGCCTCTGGGAGCTTTGTTACCGAGTTCTGCAGGAGCGGCACAGTGAGAAAGGTTCTTGGATGCTTTTCTTCAGGGGTAGGAGATGTCTGCCGAGTTAAACCTGGGAATCTCCCTTTGTGCTGAGGACTGCAGTGTGTCCTTAAGGCTGTGGGAGACCTTGTTGGTTCAGGGAGCTGGGATGGCAGCTCACTCAGCTCCTTCCAGTGTTTCTCCTTGTCTCTCTGTGCTGAAGGTTTGCCCTGTCTGCCCTGGGCAGACTTTCTCTGGACGTTCTCCTCACTCTGCTCAGAGAGGCAGGAAGCAGGGGGCTGTGCTTGGAAGGGTTAACTCCTGTGTGTCCATTCTCAACAGATTTATCTTCCCCTTCCTCCAGTGGACACGTACCACATCCCCTCTCCTACCCAGCACCGTGCTGCTGCTGGCAGGGGCTGGCTGGGCACAGTAGTGGGGCTCTGTGTGGAGCTGTACAGTGCCCATCATCACACAGCCTGCAAACAGCAGCCAGGGCCTGAGAGAAGACCAGTGCCTCGCTTTTTAACATCATCCCTTGCTTGGGGCAGGGCTGGGTGGCAGGCAGACTGCAAAATGGTTTTACATCTCTGCAGTGGACTGAATTGTTCAGGTTGTGCCCATCTCCTGTGAGCCCCTGGGAAGCCAGAGGAGAGCAGACTCAGGAGCAGCGGCTGGAGCTCCTGCAGGCTCCCAGCTCCCAAGGGCTGCCCAGCCACGCAGGGCCGGAGGGGGTTGAGTATTTTTAGACACTCTTTTTGTAGTTGTTGTTTGTTGTTAGCTGTGTCCCATTGTGAGTGGCAATGCTCTGCGCTCACTGAGGGTCACCAAGAGTTTAATGGAGCAGCCACACAGCTCCTTGGTGGTGCAGCTGGTGACCCACAACCAGATTTGCCACAGTCTCTGCCTGTACCCGTCCTGCTGCCGCAGAGCAGAGCTGCTACCTCCTTCCCATGCTAGAGCCACAGTTAGGGCATGGGGCTGGCACTGGGCATGAGTGGGCCTTTGCTCTGCAGGCATTTGGCAAGGTGCTGATTTGAGTCTGAACCACAACTGGGCACTAAAGCCCTCTGTCTACCTGGGTATTTCTTAGCAGCATCACATGTGTTCTCTTGCTCCCTGCAGCCCCAGGGGTCGGCAGTTGGTCTGACCTGTTTTTGGGGTGTGCTCCTGACAGAAACTGCAGGTGAGAGCCCGACAGAGATCACCCTCCTCTCCTTGTCCTGTGTTGGGTCAGTCTGTGCCACGCCTCCAGCCAGAGACTCTGCCAAGGATGGATTCCCTCAGTTTGGCAGACCACTTTGCATGTTGTTGCTGTGAACCAGGCAAGAAATTAGAGGTTAGGGATGTGTTAGAGCCTGGAGAGCTGCAGTGTGACTCCAGAGGTGTGAAATGGCATGTGGTGACCTGCACCAAAGGAGCTGGGATGGCCTTGAGGTATTTTGGTACTTTCCTGGGTACCAAGATCACAAGGAGTTCTGGAGTGAGCTGGCACCTCACTTTGGCCCATGAAGAGGTCAGGGAGGTGCTGAGGGCAGGCAGCCCATGCAGTGCTGAGCTTGGCTTTCCCAGCTGGGAGCTGCAGTGCTGGGGCAAAGCCTGGGCCTAGCTCATCTCCCCACTTCCTGCAAAAGCCATGAGGGGAAACTGAGGGAGAGTTCAGATGACAATTAAACAGCCGAAGAAAACCCCACTGAAGATGAGCAGCAAGGCAGAGTGGTTTTATCTTTGACACTTTCCCATTCCCCCCCTACTCCGTCTTCCTCCCAGTGTTTCCAGGAGACTCTCTTGTCGGCTCAGAAAGCTGCGTAGGCCCATGGCGGCTCAACCTTTCCCTCTCCCCGAGCCCCGGTCTAATCAACCCCTATAATTTATGCAGAAAATATGATTTATATTTAATTTCACCACACTTGCATTGTTAATTTGAGATGTAATTAACCCGTCGCTATGACAACTAATTTCGTGATGCCGTAAATTACCGCCGTCTTTTCATCAAAATTCAGTTACTTTGGCTCCTGTGTGCAATGTACTGATGCAATTAGGTTGCTAAGGGCAACCCAAAAGTGTTCAATTTCTTTTGTGTATCTGCAGTGGGGTAGAAGCTTTGGTGTGTTATCCCAAAGTCTTGTTTTCTTTGGTAAAGAGCAGGGCAGACGAGTCCATGGAGGAATGTGCGTGAGGGAGACGGAGCGGAAGAGTGTCCTGCGCTGGGGTTTCCCTGCGTGAGCCTCTCCACCTCTCCCTGCGTTGATTTCTCTAATTGTTTTAAAAGAGCCGGGCTCCTGGTCACGCATGACCCTGTTTGTCTTAAGCCAACACTCTCTTTTCTCCCTTCCTCTCTCCCAAGCTTTCCCCCTTGATGGTTTGGGGTGAAACTAAGGCAATGAGGAAAGGCTTTCAGTGCTGCTTTCATCCTAACCACCAGCAACACACCTCAGCCCTTCCCTAAGAGTTTGTGTCCCTCTGAATTTGTGTGTGTGCTCAGAGAGAACTTGTTTATATAGATCTCTCCCCCCTTCTTTATTTAAAACAAAAACCCTCTGTGTTGCTTTTGTCACGTTAATTCCCATTTTGCCAACACCAGGGGCCCAGGCAGACGAGTTACCAAGGAACACAAAATTTTAATTAGTGTATTTTAATCATTCAGGCTTTCCGAGCTAATCCACATACCCTAGAGAATTCCCGAGATGCAGCACTGCTCTGCTTTACCATTTATTGTTGAGTCTATTATAATTACTGTTAGCAGGTGGGGACTGGGAGATGTTTATTATGAGTTTTTCATCTTTAGTATAATTACCGAAAAAAAACAAAATAAAAAGATGTTGGTGCATTTTGTTTTCCTAAAGGTTTTTTTTAGGGGGAGAGGAGGGGTATTTTTCCCATTCCTTGCAGGCAGGTGCTCACCAATTAGTGCCTTTTTCTCTGTTTTTATTTATTTTGTTGATCACTGACTCACCTTTACTTTTTCAGGGTGGAAGCTAGAAGCCAGTGGCTCCTGGATGAAGTGAGTTTACCTAATTTAAGGCAAGAGATTAAGCCAGGACAGAACTAGACATGCTCAGGATCCCAGCCACTGTGGGTGGGGAGAGTGTGCTGAGGAGGGACGTCTCCGTTTGGGGCGAGTTTGTTTGTGTTTTGCTGTGTTGCTGCTCTTTCTTAAGTGGTAGAGTTTCATCAGTGTGAGCAATAGGAGTCGTGAGCAGGTAGGGAAGAGGGCAGAGGTGTGTGCACAACTGCCAGTGCTGTGTGTGCAGAAGTGCAGGGGTGCACCGTGGAATGTGTTTCTACAGGGATGGAATTGTGGTTGCATAGACATTCAGAAACCTTCAGTGAGCGGAGTGTGGTGAGGTGGTAAATCTTGTTCAGTGTAGGGAAAGAAGGAAGGTGATGCCCTGAGCTCTGAAGTTTGATTCTTCCATCAGCTAAGCCTTTTGTTCATCCTGACCCCCACAGAAAAAAATCTGCCACTGCCTTTTGAAGCCAAACTTTTCTGTGTGATACTTGTAACAAGATTCAGGCCTCCTGTTCTGCAGCTGTAGCTTGTAGCAGGGTGGGGAGTGTCTGTGCCTGCTCTCTAAGACCAGCTTCTAGGCAGGCAGGTCCCCTCTCCAAGTACAAGTGCCTGGGAATGGAGTGAGGGGGGAAACACAGGCTGCAGGTAGTACTGTCCCACTCTTCTCTGTAAGCTGGGAGAGATGAGTCAGTCTGGGGGCATTAGCTCCTCATTATGCGTCATGACATTTGCTTACATTTTATATTTCCAGTCTATGGAGTTCTCCAGGTTTCCTCCCAGTTTGGTGTTCAGACAGACTCATACCCATAAGCAAAACCACTTCATGGAGGCTCAATGTCAATCTCTGCCTGGTAACTCCTGGCTTGTGCCATGTCTGCTCCTGTATAATTTCAGAACTAAGCTGGTTTTAGACCATCCAAATGCTATAATTGGGTACCTCTTGCCTCTGTCCTACTGGCTCCTCAGGTAGAGTGCTGGACGAAATTTACAGTCGTGTATTTAAAGCTCTCTTTATCCATATCCAAGTCTGCAGTTAGGAATCCCCAAGCCAAATTTCCCCTATTCAGGAGCTTCTGCAAGAAAATTCCATGCTAATTCCAGACAGCTCTGGTCAGGGATGTCCCGGGTTCACCACCTCTCCCCACCTCACAGCCAAATCAGAAAAATCGTCTGCTTCACTACCTCATGCTTTCAGGGTTCAGTGCAAATATTTTCTTCTCCTTGATAATGATTTTCAAGTTTTCCTGGAAAATTCCACATCTCTGCACGAGACCAGGGCCCTGGCAGGGGTGAGACCAAGCAGGATTAATTAATAAAGCTCAGTAGCTTACACAGGAACTCTGTAATATAATTATAACTTCTGTAGGAAAGGCCCTGAAGTCGGAGGAGGGTGTCAGAACAGCATGGAGTTGGGAAGAGTTCCCTTTCAGCCCCACATGCTTCCCCATGCCCCTGGCCTGCTCTTCCATGTGCCTTCCAGCTCAGAAGGAGTTTCTGTGCCCCAAAGTCCCCTGGTGCTCTTTGCTACTTGACTGGTCTTTGGTCTTTGGTGCCAGCTTGCACCCTGGAACTGCTCCTGGGGCTCTTCCCTTTGAGACCCCATCTGCTCCCAAGGTGGAACCTACTGGCTTTGGCGGCCCTTGTATCTTCTGGCTTTGGAAAGGCCCTGCTCAGGGTCCAGCTGTCAGCAGGGACAGCTCCTGGGAGGTGTAGGGAAGGAAAGAGAAGGTGGTGAACCTCCTCCTCCTCCTGTTTTGTCCCTTCCAGCTCTTGAGCTGTCTTCTTCCAGCTCCACAGCAGACCTAGCTTCTGGGAAAACCCTTTGTGTCCCCTCCTGAATCTTCCCCAGGCTCTGCCATCCTGCTCTGCTAGGAAGTGCTGGGCAAGACGTAGGAAAGTGCCTAGAGCAAGCTCCATTGAAACAGCCAGGGCCAGCTGGGGACAGACCTGTCCCTCAGGAGACAGCACTTTGAGCCTGGGCTGCAGGGGGAGGCTTCTCCAAACTTTCCCACCCCGGCCGCGGCTCTACAAAGAGACCCTGGCCCCGTGCGCGGGGCCTTCCGCACGGAGGGGTCTCGCCAGCTCCTCTTTATTGAGTCTTCAAGCGCTGGCAGGACACTCCATTAAAAAGCCATTCGCTTTTGTGTCCCCAGGCCCCCAGCTGGCTCCTGCTCATGTGACACTGGCCACAGTTGTAAAACAACAACACAAATAGTTGGCAACTCCTGAGGATTTTTTCAAACCAGGGTAGCCATAGTAACTTTCCCCAGTCAATCACTGGCCAGCGGCCTGCCAAGGGGTGCTCCAAGTGGCAGGGCAGCCCAGCTCCACAAAGAGCCCCAAGGAGCTCGCTCGCAGGGATCCCCATCACAGCGACTCCCCAGCCCAAGCCAAGGCTTTTCTCCTCCTGTGTTAAGGAAAGGCAGGTGCCTTCAGAGGGCAGAGCCGGAAGGGAAAAGTCCAGTCCTCAATCCCAGAACTTCCCTCAGGTTGGACCTGGGCTGCAGGGTCCCTGTTCCTGATGGCAGAGTGCCATAGGGAGAATCCCTCAGCACCTGGATTCCCAGTTTGGCACAGTGCCAAGGGGGGCATCTGAATCCCCCCACACCTCCTGGCATGGTGCCAAAGGGCATCTGAGTCCGTCTGCCCGTGGCACTGTGCCCGGTGGATCAGAACATGGCACATTGTCCTTGCGTGTGGCTCTGTGCCAGGTTTGATCAGCAGTAACAGCCACTGTCACGTCTTGCAGGATGCAGGACCAGGAAGTGACTTGGTGCTCCTGGAAACTCCTCGGTTTGTGGAGAATGCATGGATCCTACAGCTTCTTGCATGAGAAAAAGTGAGGTTGGACTTGATGATCGCTGAGGTCTTTTCCAACCTGGTTGATTCTGTGATTCTGTTACGATTCTGTCTTCTGGCTGGGAAGAGACAGCTCTGCCTAGCAAGCGAGCTGCAAGTCACACCTTTGTGGCATGGGGCAAGTGCCAAGTTAGGGGAGCAGGATGGGCTTCCCCACCATGGCATAGGGTTCACTTGCCACTGGGAGCAAAGGGAACAGCTCCTCTCCTCCCTCCATACCTTGTGTTTGCTCTTTCCCCTCCTCCCTGGTGGGTCTTCAGGACTGATCACGTATTGGTGCCTCTCCTGTCATCTTCTTGGTCTTTGGAGCACTTTAGCACTGCTGGGCTTTTACAGCTTTGCTTTTATGACTTTGTTCCCTTTTCCTATATATCCTGAACACTTCCCCAGTCTTGTGAGACACCAGCCTGGTACCTGACTTTCTCCTGAGCCCAGCCAGCTCTCTTGGCTGGACTGCTTCCACCTGTGCAGAGAGCTACCATTGCCTACGCTCTAGCAGATGTTGCTTGCTGTCACTTCCGTCCTGTGGCAGGGTTTCTAATCAGAACAGACTTTGGGTTGCTGTAGTTGTCTTCACAGCTCTCTGTTTGAGGTTCCCTGGCTGCCTTGAGTGACTCCTGGAGGGGAGGAATGTTAAAAATCCTCTCTTGTAGTAATCTGGCACCAGCTCCAGCCACCGTTTGCTCTGTGCCAGAGCTTAGTAAAATGTTGGCGAGGGCAGCAGCTCCGTACTCAGGCCCCCCTTCCCCTGTTGTCTCGGTTGGTTTGGCAATTGCACGGTGGTAGCACAGCTCAGGGTGGCACAGAAGCTTTGCTGCCCATATGCAGCTGGAAAGTGGAAAGGGATTTCCAGGCAGAGCAAATGATAAAGGGAAATGGGATGTGAGGGTCCATGGCAGCCATCCAGGGTCATGCCAAGTGTGTTGCTAAGCCTGGCACCTTTGCTGGAGAGACGCTGAGGATGGATGTGCCCCCAACAGCCTCGGGGAAAGGTGGTGGGGGTGTGTTGCACCCCAGGCAGGCAGGATCTCTGACTGCTGATGAAGCAAGGCTCTGTAGAGGGCTGTCAGAGGATGGCAGGGCTGCTGCCAGGCCCCAGGCGCTGCAAATCCTGTTTGCTGGCACTGTGGTTCCATGCAGGGGAACTGCTGGCCTGGCCAGGGGAGGAATGGTGCTGTCTCCTTCACTTTGTTGCTTTGCATCTTCGTCACTGTCTCACTTCTCTCATTCATTTGTTCTTAATTATTTGTTAATTTCCTTCCATTCTTCCTCAATTTGTTCTCTCAGTCATTTGCTCTCTCATTTGCTTTTTCTTTCTTTCACTGCTGTTGTTTGCTGCTTAATTTCCTTCTTTCGTTCTTCTCTCTCTTAGTTGTTCTTTCAATCCTTCTGCTTTTTGCTCTTCTTCCCTCTCCCATCCCTTGGGCATTTTCAGTATCTGTGGCTTTTTTCTTGTGTTGTTTCTAAGCCCAGCTGTGTTGCTTTCCTTCAGAGAGAGACACCTCACTCTTCCATGCAGAGCTCCTGCAGCTGCTGCCCATTTACTGCAGCACTTGGCAGAGTGTTCCTTACCTCTGGGCTTTGGCTTTAAACTTCGAGGGTGGCCACAGTGAGTGACACCTGATGAGGGCTGACATTGAGAAGGGAAAGAGCAGAGGTTCATGGCCAGGGAGCAGTGGTGGCTGGCTGTGCTCCCAGCCTAGCTGGCTGGCTGGCTTTGCTGCTCACCCATAGTGCCGTGCTGGACATGGCACTTGGCAGAGGAAGGAGGATGAGGTGGCGAGGCTGGCTCTGTGACCAGTGCACAGGCAGTGTGTGCTATATACAGGCGTGGGCACTGGCTGCAGGCACACCTGCACGTGCTGTGCCAATGCCAAAGTACCAGCACCTGCACCTCTCGCACCTCCACTCACGCCTCCCTTGCCCTGCCTTCGCACCAAGCTGCTGCTCCAGCACCACGGTGCTTCTAGCTGCAGGTTTGCCTCCCCAGGCATCTGCTCTGTGTGCTGACGCCGGTCCCAAGGCATGCGCCTCTGGCCAGCCTGTGGGCTGCGGGTCCCACTCCTCGTCCTCTGGCAGCTGCTGCACACCTTGGCCATCCTTGGCACGCATTTGGGCACAACACATGCCTGTACACATCTGTGCTCACTTCGCCGGCACACAGGCTGCTGCCGACATGCGCCAGTGCTGCCTGCCCCGCGCAGGCTGCCATGTGCTTTCCCATGTGCTCAGGCTCACATCCTGCCATGCAGTAAATTACCTCCCCCCTGCACCCCACTGCTGCCCCCCTCCCCAGTACCCAGGCCAACTAAAGTGCTGTAACATAGTAGCTGCCTGAACTCCCATTCAAAGGTTAATATCAAAATCTGGAGTGGATTACCTAAAAATTACTTACAACACCATTAAAATTCTGAACTCTTTTTGTTGTGGCTGTAAATTAATTTAAAATGTCAGGTTTTTTGAGAAATCCAATAAGAAATTGAGCCAATGGAGCAATCTGTAAACTGTCTGGCACAGAGGAAAGTGTGTCTTTTCAATCGACAAGAAAAAATATGGGGCTTAACTGGAACCATATGGCAGCGCACTTGAGAGAAATCTGCTGAAGAGGAGGGAGGGAGGGGGAGCCCATGCAGGCAGGAGCAGCAGGAGAGCTGGCAGCTCATGTGGGAGAGGAGCATGGACTGCCCGGCATGGGGACCCATGAGGCAGGTGCATGGAGGTGGCCCTGCAGGAGAGGACAGGTCCTGAGGAAGTGGGAGAGCTCTTCGCTCTGCTGAGACCCCCACAGCTGCCCCAGGACAAAACATCCCGTGTGGAAAGCGGTGAAAGTGTTCCCATGTGAATGTTGGTCTGGAGGAGCATCTGGTTTGGGGACAGGGCTCTTTCACTGTGCAGGGGACATTGAAGGGCTGAGCAGTGAGGGCAAGTGGAAAGTGAGGTCTTAAAGTGGATTTTTGTTGGCATCTCTGCCCCTTGCTAGTCCACCAGTCTCCTGCCACCCACTTCCTTCGGCTGCCTCACAGTACAGCCCTGCAGCCAATGTCCCCTTTGCCAGGAGATGTGGATGACATGCCTGAGGAGTGGCTTCTTAGCTCTGACCTTTGGGCAAGGTGGGCACTGGGAAGCTGGTGGAGAAGGGCTGTGTGTGCACAGCCCCTGCTGCAGCCCCCTCTCCTTTGGCTCCCATCCCCACAGCATTCCTTGCACTGGTGAGAAAGCAGCTTCCCCTCGGTGTCTCCTGCTTGCCGACATGTGTTACCCATTAGGCCTTAATTTCAGAAGATTTACAACACATTAAGTAATTTGTAGGTTATTTCAACTTTAATCTGCTGAAGTTGAGAAAATCAAAATTAAATTCAAAACACACAGATCTTCAAAGTACTGGGATTGGGGATGGGAGGGGATTGTTTACCAGCCCTCACTTGTCTCTTCTCCCATGCCACTGCCTCTGTGTCTCTTGCCCCCTCCTATGGTGCTGCCCTTCATGCCACTTTGGCTGGTAGCAGGGGTGATGGAGCTGTACAGATGGGATTCAAGGACCTCCTGGTTTTGGTTGAGCAGTGTCAGTAATCATAGGATGATGCCTTTTGGGGGTTCTCAGACTGACTGACCTCTGTGGCACAAGAAGTCCCTTGGCCTGGCAGTTTCTGCACTCCTTCTGATCATGTCTGTCATTAGCTCAGGTGGCAGATGTGACACAATGATTTTGCTGCTCTGTGCCCCACTTCTCTGCCTCTGTGTTGGGGAGAGTATCATGCCTTGTGAGACTGTGCATGCTGTAAGGATGCAGGAAAGGAAAGTTGTGAGCCCAAAGGAGCTAAAACAGGGGTGGGCATCTGGAGACAACTGTTCTTAAGGCTTTCCTATTGCTCTTCTACATGCACTGGCTTGGGGCATTTGTGTGACCACCCTCACAGGAGTATTCCTCGTGCTGAAAAGGGCCTGCCATGATCCCCTTCACCTATTCTTCCATCTGCAAGTCAGATCATGGGAATGCAGTTCCTGCTGTGGGTCTGTGGTTGGATATTTCCCTGTGGGGTTTATTCAGCGTTGCCACCAGTATACTGAACATACCTCCTGCCTGTAGCAGATCACATCATTGACAGCCTTCAGAACTGGTCTGAAACTGGTCTCATCATTCGTTTTAATGATTAGAAAGGCAAGAACTGAGATCTTCCTTAAACTCTTGGGGTGGGATAATGAACCAGTTGAATCACAGAACTGGGAGTCTTTTCTGACGAACAGAGGCTGTTAAGGCATTATCTTGGGGCTCAGGAGATCTGAGATTTGTATCAACTCTCCACTGTGCCAAGTTTTGCGTTGATCTAAAGCAAGTCACTTACCCCATCTGTGCCTCAGTTCCCTCCCTGTGTAGCTGAGATAACAGGCTTGGAGGAGAGTTGTGAGGACAGATGTGATGGGTGTTAGAGCCTGTGGTACAGGGAGCCTGGGCCTTGGATTGCCCCTGGAGTGGAGTCCCCAGGTGGTCTCAGTGCCTCAGTTCCCCATGTGCACAAAAGAAAGGAGCTTCTTTCTCTCCCCAGAGTTTGATGAATGGAAAGTGTGTGTGTCACAGTTCTGCTATTTCGCACTGATCTCTCCACCCACATCCCAGACGGTTTCCGGGTTCCCAGCCCACCAAATCCCTTAGGCATCTCTTCAGGGGCCCTTTCCACTTCCAGTTTAATGCCGCCTTATCCCAGAGCTGGGTGGCAGGGTGCACCAGACATCCCGTTTGGGAGCAATCCAGAGCTGCTGAAAGGCTGAGCATGCTGACTGGTTGTTTTTTGTGCGTCCCTGCATTGCAAGGGTGCTCAGCCCAGAGCTGACTCTGTTGCCTTTGCTGTCTGTGAGCCAGATCCCCTGGAAGTTGGCTTGATCAGGAAGTGTGTCACTGAAGCACACGAAGGGATACAAGTACTTTTGAGGGCGATGTCCCCAGTTTTGCTCCAGCGAGGAATCTGGAGGTACAGGAAGTCTTCAAGCATTTCATGCTTCATCTACATCTGTAGGTTTTCCTGCTTCAGGCCTGAATACCTGGCTCTGTCCATCTCATATTCTTGCCTGTGCTGGGAAATTTTTATCTGTACCATCACAGATTTGTATTTTCTCTAAGATTACTTCACACGCCTCTCACAGCTGCTCTGACCTGTTTTAAGGGGTTGATGTGGATGCAGATGTGGAGTACAACTCCTATATTTTATACAGACCACTGGGCAGCCATCAGAGTAGTAACTTTCAGTCCCTTTTGGCCTGGGTTGGTTTTAAACCAGATGTCAAAGCATGCGTGTTTAAAACTGAAATTGTTTTTCTAGTCTCTGCAGAGTTCATCTCCTGGGTCTTCTCTTTGCAAGGAAGAAAGAAAAGGATTTGTTTAGAGCAGTTGTTTGCTAACCCTTATGAAAAATGGTGTGTAGAACAGGTAAAAATTAATTTTGGTGTGTATTAGCTGGTCAAGCTAAACCCTGGAGACCACCTCAGATCAGCACTAATAAGCTAAAACAACCTGCCTTACCCAGATGAAAAATGTCTCTGTTGAAGTGGATGGCAAAGCTCCTGCTGACTTCCCTGGGACCCGGATTTCACTTCAGTTTTTCACTTGCTGTCCTTCCTGGTGCAGACCTGTCCTAAGACCCTAAAAGTTAAATGAAATACATCTACCCACATCTGGTGATGTGAGTCCGTGTTTCTTTTGTGGCAGGGAATGCTGGACGTGGAGTGGTGAAGACAGATCTCCTCCCAGCACAGCCTTTTAGCAATGAGTGCAGACTATGGGGCTGTGATGTGCTTCTGGTACTGCATGAGTCTGTGGGGTGGTGATGCCTCTGCCTTGGGGAGGTGATGTGCTGAGTTAATGGAGATTTGCAGAAAATAGAAGGATCTTCTGGTGGAATGTGGTGTGGTGGAACACGAGCACACTCTTTAGCAGTTGTGGTGCCATTTAATTCATGTCTGGTGCCCATGATCCTCTTGTGAAGATCAGTGAAAGTTCAGACTATGCAAGGTGAGGGAACATTATTGCCCTCTTTGAGCAAAGGGGAAACCAAGTCACAGGAAAAGCTAAATGAATAATTTACAGGTGTTCCTGAGCCTTTGGCAGAGCAGGGAGTGGTGCTTGAGCACCCGCCTCTCAGTCCTCTGCTTCTAGATCAAACGTTCCCAGACTTCTTTCAATGGATGGGAGGCAGCTGAATAGAGTCTTGGCCTGATTGATGCCCTTTCTATACATAATCACAGAATCTCCCTGTGGCAATTCCAGCAATTGCTTACGTGGGAGGTAATGGCAGGAAAATACTCAACAGTAGGATTTGTATGTGCTTTGTGTTTGCCTAAACCTGATCTCCTTGAAGTCCCAGAACTTTGACTAGCCACTTCAATGCCAGCGGAATTGTCCCCGGTGCTGGGCATTTTGTGTCTTCTCAAGTGCTTTGCAAGCAGGTAGGTAGCTGAGGGAAGGAGGAGAAACTGCCCGCATATGAGCAGTCAGCTCTCCATCAGGTGACTTTCTGGGGCAAGTATCAAACACCCAGCTACTGGGAAGTTCTGCTTTTAAACCCTGCTGCCTTTGGGATAAGTTATCCCTGTCGTCCTTACGCATCTTGGACTCTAAATACGGTGACCCTTGAGTCTTCTGCTCACCAAATGGTGCAGGGGACAGGAATGTGCACTCTTGGTCTCCTTGGGAAGCGCGGCCTGTGCAGCTTGGCAGCCTCTCACCTCTCCTGGGAGCTTTGCCCAAGTCTCAGTCCTCATGTCTCAGGCCAGTGTGCTCAGCAGTGGCTTTTGAGCAGGATGGCCACAGTGTGGGCATCACAGGATCTGGTACAGGATTATTGTCCACAGCTCAGTTCAGCTTCTCTGGGAGGTTTTGCAGCCTTTGCAGATCTGCTGTGGCTGCTAAGGCTGTGGTGCCTTGAAAGCTGTGGTGTAGAAAGAGCCTCTCTCTCTTGCTGTCCTCTGTGCTTTATGCTCTCTGGTGTTTTCACACTGTGTATGCAGGGTATGACTGAGACTGGGGTAAGTCATTTGTCCAGCTAGATATCTGAGGACACACAGGAAAGTTTGAGTGTGCTCTTTCTCAGTCTGATGGTGTTTGGGTCATAGAATCATAGAATTGGAAAAGAATTCTGAGATCATTGAGTCCAACCTTTGATCCAACACCACCGTGGCCATTAAACCGTGTCCCAAAGTGCCGTGAACACCTCCAGGGATGGTGACTCCACCACCTCCCTGGGCAGCCTTTTCCAATGCCTGACCAATCTTGCAGGAAAGAATTTTTTCCCAATACCCAATCTAAACCTCCCCTGGTGCAATTTGAAATTTTGGTTCAGTGTCTTTGGATAAAAAGACACTTTCCAGTTGAGCTGCAGAATGAATTATTGGAGTGGAGAGCATAATCCAGAAATGCTGAGCTGGGGAGCAGTGGTGAGATCCCCATTAAGTACATCTTCTGTGGGCCTTTCTTTGACAGTGTGAGGTGGTGTGCTGCTTGCTAAGCCCAGTTTGTGACAGTGCAGCGAGAGCAAGAGGAGGCCAACGCTGGTAACTCCTGAGGCTTTGGGGGGGATAATGGAACATCCTACCCAGAAAGCACAGAAGAGGTCTTGAAAAGTTGTTTCTGAGTAGCTGCTGTTTGGGCTGTGAAGGGATGGGAGCTGGAGGGGCTTGGCATACAGCGGGAAGGAGGCCCTGGCTCATCCGAGCATGCCAGGCAGGTAACTGGTTGCCCTGTTTCTCCTTGGTGTCTGCTAGTCTCTGAGTCCTGGTTCACAGCTCCCTGCAAGCCAGGGATGGAGGAGATCCTATGAAAATGATGATATGTGACAATCAGTCACAGCAATTAGTGTTTTGGTTAACAGGCCTTTTTTGTTTTCTCTCACCCAGACAGAATGTCACAAATAAATCCTCGCCTGCATTTGCATATTAATTGGATCGGAGACGTCAAGCATCTTTCATTAAAGAAAATGATCTGCATATTTGGAGACATAAAATAGTTATTTTGATGGGTTTTTTTCATAAGATCAGGGGGTGGGGGAGGAAGGTGATGGGAGCAGTGGAAATTGAGGTAGAGCGAAAGCAGAGAAAGAAGCTTTTGTGGTTAACCCCTTGTGGCCCAGAACTAGCTGGTGCCCAAAGCAAAAATAATAATGTAGATAAATAAGTGGCAGGGCCAGGACCAGCTTGTAGAGCACTGCAGCATCTTCCCCATAGCTTTGTTCTTGGAGCCATGGTGATGGTGGATAGCCACAAATTCACTCCCCAAATGTCTTCCCCTGTCAACTCTGTCCAGACACAGAGTTGGATTGTTACAAGGCCCTCCTTTTCTCCTCTCTCTCATGAGAGCACCTTGGCCATCCTGTTGGCTGCTCCATCTCTGGCAATGCCAGCATCAAGCCTTTTGGGTGGCAGAGCTGCAGGATCTGTGTGCTATGAGTATGCTCAGTGGCTGAAGCAATCAGTAGCTACCAGAGAACCTTTGTGTGCCTTGAGGAAACCCCTTGCCTGCTGAGGCAGTGGGGCTGCTTGGGCAGTTTGTCCTTGTGTTCAGGTCCTGCTCCCCAATGGTACCAGAGAGCTGGGGATGGATGCTGGCTCCCCTCTTGGCTTGCACACCTGTGATCTGGGTTTCCATCACCTCTCTCTGTTCTTCTAGAGACAGTTCTCCTCCTCTCCCTGGTGTCTCCATAGGGATGTGTTGTCCAGGAGTAGTTTAAAGCCACAGGACAGCTTGTCCTCTGTTTGGCCTGTGACTGGCTTAGGGAACTGAAGGCTTAATTCAAGGCGGGGAAAAAGCTTTCCCAGTGTCCCCAGTCCATATGAGTGGTGCTGTAGCTGGTCAGTAGGAGGGTTCACTCTAACTTCTACCTCTACCCCAGACTTTGAGTAATTTTTTCCTTCACGTTGGCAGCAGCACTGCCCAACAGCCCAGGGCAGGATGTAAAGAACCTGACCCTCTGCTTTTGCAACTGTCTGGGGAATTTCTGTAGGCAGCATGCAGTGGCTTGAGATGGATTTTGGCCAGGACACTGAGGTTAACGCTGCAATGGGATCCAAGGGTACAATGGCATGAGTGTAAACGATCACGTTATGGCAGATTAGCAAGTTCCCGCTTGTTAGATGCGCTGCGGTGTGGGACTGTGGGCAGGCTCCCTGCCTGCTGAAAATTCCAGGTAAAATGGATTCAAAACTGCCACAAACATGGTTGGGGGGCCTGGTTTGCCTTGGCAGATCACCACAACATCAGTGAGTGCCTATGCCACATAAGTGACCTGAGTAGCACCTGCTCACACAGAGGCCTCCCTCCCTTGAGCCTAGCTCTGGGCTTGCCTGCTGCTCTGTGGACTAAGACCCTCTCCAAGCTCATTTCCCTGAGGTGTCCCCTCAAAGCCAGCAAGTGTGGCAATAGCTTTGGTTTTGCAGGTTCTCCCTCTCCCTTCAGAGCTGCCCTCAGGAGTCTCAGCTGAACATTGCAGAGGAATGCAGGCTTGGGATTCCCTGGCCAGTGCTGTGGGTGACAGGAGCTGGGAGCCTCACCAAGTGCAGCAGAAAGTGGTCTCTGGCCCCAGGGATGCTTGGAGAAAAACCCATGGAGTGCTTTCTGCTGCTCAAGAGCAGTGGCTTGGGTGGCATAGTTTTAACTTTTCAAGGATTTTCAACTCTGTACAGGAGAACTGCCTGGGGTTGGATTGGGAAGAAGGTGGCACGGGCCAGACATTTGCAATCATAGCACATCATCCGTGGCATGCTTCACTTGATTCTTCTTTTAAAGGTTAATCCAAGCCAGAAAGACCCTTAAGGATATCTGCTGGGGTCAGTTTTGAGGACTTCCCACATTCTTGGGCTTTAAAAAAATGGGAAATTTGGTTCAGAAAGCCCACCTGGGTTTTGGGCAGAGCATTGGGCTCGCTGTGGGACAGCCTGACATGAGCAGACCTCTCTGAGGCTTCATTTGCTTGGAATAGTTTTGCCCATGCCAGACATGACTCAGTCTCGAAGTTGAGAGTAAGGGCGAAGCAGAGGCTCTGGTTAGACAAGTACTCCAGAGCTGGTAATGGAGTATGCAGCGTGGGGTCTGCTGGGGTAGAGTTAAGGAAATCACCTGGGAATAGATGAGAGATAATTTGCCTTATCAGAGTGCAAGGGAGCAGGTCTCTCTGGGCCTCTGAAATCACTGTCAGGAGGTGGGAAGATGGTACAAACCAGAGCATGTGGTTTGGGGACCCAGCTTCTTTTCTTGTCTCTGCCACAACCCATTGGAGAGATGAAATCATCTCCCTCAGCCTTGATTTCCCTTTGCCTGACTCCTATATTCCTGCCCAGTGACCTTGGGCCAGGGGCTGTTACATCCTCAGTGCACAAGGGGTCAGATCTCTTGGAGTGGCCACAGTGGAGGGTGCAAGCTTGCTTTCCTTCCATACTTGGAAAGTCTTTGGCACATGATAAAATCTTCAAGGCACTCTCTTCAGCACAAGGGTTCAGCTCCCAGCTCCAGAAGTGGCTGTGTTTGTCAGCGCTGTACTGCCTGGTTTCACAGAAAAGCCTGCAATTAGCTGTGGTTCCTCTCTTCACCCCACACATCAAGGCATGTTGCTGGGGTTTTTTTTCAGAATCCTGATCCTAGGAAGCCATCAGTATCCAGGAAACTTTATCACACACACTTGAAATAACCCAGAAAGCTGTCAGCCCCATATTAGGGAATGAATCCCTGTCGGAAAGTGAAGTGAATGCAAAATTTATTGACAGGCTACTGTGACTGCAGGCAGTTTGTGACCCAGCCCCCTCTGTTACCTCCACCCCTCCCCACGAACAACAACCTACAAACCCTCTTCAGTCCTGCAGCTTTTATATTTAGCATGTCTGGGTCCCTTGCCTCAGCTCCCAGCACTCACAGTGTGCTCAGGAGCCTTCCCAAGGGAATGAAATACAAACCATGGGCAAGGAGGTCTGCACAGCATCCTCACCATCTGCCCCACATCCAGTCCTCTCCATCTTCTCCATCAGCTCAGTACAAAGGTGGATACTTAACGGAGAAACCCTCAAACAACAAAACCTCAACATGTCAGCCTAAAAACTCTTTCCCTGAGCTCAAAGTGTGGCAAAGTTTTGCTGTCCTCATTATTCCAGCACAAGACAGGACGATTGGGTGGTTAGAGAGGAGGTGTTCAGGAACGAGCTGCTCCTGGGCTCTGCCAAGGACGGTGCTATCTCACTCAATCATGTTAATCTTCACTGACTAAGTTTCCCCATTTGTAAATCTCTACCATCACTGCAGCCTCCAAATGCCTTTCATGTCTGCTGGTGAGTTTCCTGGAGAGGTTCATGGAGCTTCTGGAGCTTCTGTTTGAGTGTAAAATTCTGCTTGAAGCAGGCATTTGGGATATTCACTTGTGGCTTGTAACATAAGGTTTGTTTATGAATTTTGCTCTGCTCTTCCTTAGGAGGTGGGTTAGGCATTGAGGAATATCTTCTGAGAGATGGCATGAGCTGAAGCAGAAATAGGGAGTCTTGCTGTACTATGGATGTGTTGGGTTCTAGAAGTTCTTCCCTTGCAGCTCTCCTGAGGAGCGGGATGGTGAAAAGGATCAGCCCTTGGCCAGCATTCAGACAGACAGGTGACCTCCATGGCCCTGCAGATGCTGCTGACACAGCCATGTGCTGGGGCTCTGTATGCTTCTGCTCACTGCCTGCAGGGAGGAGGATGTGGAGGTCTCTAACACCCTACCTCACACTTGAGATGTACAGCTTCAGTCTTTCCTCTGACGTAGTCTTCCCTATCGCCAGGACATGTCAGCACTATCACAGGTGCTTCATTTCTTGAAAAACTCTAAAATTAGAAGGAGCAGGGAGGTGTGGGGGCCATCAGCTCAGAGAAAGGCAGGACCACCCTTAGCAAGTGAGAGGACAGCCCAGGGCTATGCGGGAGAAGGGGAAGCTCAGGTCTCAGGGCCAGGTTGGTTTGGGGAAAGCCACATCTCTCTGAGCAGGAGTTTGTAGCAGAAGAGGTTGTGGCGGTTTGTGGTGCATTCAGCTCAGCAGATGGGAGCTACAAACTGTCTCTTCTCAGTGCCTGCTGTCCTTTACTAGTTGGCCAGCACCATCCATCACAGCCAGACACCATGAGGAAATGATTCCCAATCAATTATAATTGCTCTTCACCTACTTCCTGTGTAAATCACTGGTGTTTTACTGCAGATGCCAATGAAACAGGGGAGTGAGAGTCTCTTCCCCCAACTTGGTGTGTGTCACAAGCCCACTCACCTAGTTCCTCAGGATGAGCCTGCCAGGCTGAGAAACAGCAGGTGATAGGGTCTGAAAAACAGCTTCTGGAATAAAGGATGGACAGGAGGAAGAGGATGCTGCTGCTGTGTGCTCTCCACATCTCTGGGATCCATCCACAGGTGGGCTGAGGGGGTGTGAGGCAGAGCCCACATCCCCAGCATTCAGCAGCTTGCAGAGATTTTGTGCACAGGCAGGGGAAGCAGAGATCTCATTGGCACTCGATTGGGTCCTGACACATCCTTCCCAACAGAATCCTGAGTGGAGCTTGCCAGACAGGTGTTCTCACTTTATTCATTGTTTTTCTCCTTCCTCTCTTTCCTTGTTTCTTCTTCATCTCCTCCAGGTTTGATTGTTTAGCAGGGAGAGGTGCTGGGGTTCAGAGCTGGGTCTGAAGCTGAGCTAAGTCCTAGCTAAGGCAGTGGAGACGTAAAGCTTTTTGATTTTTATGCTATCAAAACATTAGGAGCTCTTCTGTTGAAATCTCAGCAGCTTGTAAGACAGGATGAAACACCTTTTGGGAAGGAGAGGTCAGAGACTGAAATAGCCTTGGGGAGAAGGGCAGAAAGCCAAACTGGAAAGGAGAGCTGCTCAGAGTCTGGAGGGGGAAGAGCAGTGAGGAGAGGAGGATCAGAAGCCTGGGTGCAAGTGGGACTGCCAGGAGGCTGAGCTGGGTACGAGGTGGGCTTGCATGCGGTGGTGGAGCCGTGCCAGTGTGGAGCCCCTCAGGGCTGTGCAGCCAGGGCAGGAGCAGCCAGGAGCTGGTGGCTGTGGGTGTGTGGTGATGGGGGAAGCTCAGCCGGGCCAGAGTGCGCCGGGGCAGGCGCAGGTGAGTGGCTGCTATGACTTCCAGAGGATGATTACTTTATGGAGTCCTCAGAAGTCCAAAGTTATGTGTGTTTGCTAAGCGCCGCAACGCTGAGTTTATTTAATGTGGTTTTAACTGCCGCACGCTTTTATAAATCAAAATAATTAAAAATAATAAATTTGAAGGCTAAACAACAGCCTGTGCTGTGGCAAAGAGGAGAGAGGATGTCTCGGGGCGGTGTTGGCAGAGAGGGAAGCAGGGGTTCCCGAGCTGTCTGCGCCGCTGTCGCAGAGCCTGGGGGATGGGTCGGCTTTCAGGCTGGTGGAGCAGGGCAAAGGCAGTGCCAAAGTCCAGGCTGCGGCACGGCCGTATCTTTTCACACCCTGTAGAGGCCATCATGAGGCAAAGCACACCCGAGGCACAACGGCAGCCCCGGCTGTGTCTTCGCCACAGCCCAAGATCTCTAGCTCTCTTCTCCTTCTCCTTGCTTCCAAGCACCTACAGCCACTTGGGTTTGCCATCCTCCTCATAGGATTTTCCGGCTATCGATACTCTTCTTGTTGCAGGGCATTTCTATCGATGCCACATCTCAGCTTGCATTATCTGCACAGAGCTATCCAATCTGTCCCAGTCCTCAGGACAGCCTGACAGAAGCCAGCCTCCCTCTTTAAAAGTTAAACAGGCCACGTCCCCTCACAACATGGGCTTGGTGCTTGAGAAAAGCAGCACTCTAAGAAGCTACCTCCCCCCTGCTCCCCTCTTTGCCTTTTAGCTTGGAAAGGTTACCCCGAGGCGTCTGGGACTGGGAAGTGGAGGGTGCTGAAGAGTGTGTGTGTCTCTTTAAATGCTCTTTGTGTCAGCATGATAAGGAATTTGATGGCTTTATCAGAAATACCAAAGCTTTATTTAGCAGGGTGAGGCGAGCGCCACTCGGCTCCACACAATCTGCTGATAAATTGAAAAAAAAAAAAGTTTAAAAAAAAAAAAAAGAGGCAGTGGAAGGAGGAAGGTCCAAACTTTCCTTGATCACATTTGGGCATGGCCCAGCTTCCACAGGGCATAGAGCTGGGCACATTCCCTGCCCACCTGCAGCCTTTCTGAGGCCAGGTAGGTAGTAGTGTCCCTGCTAAAGACCACAGCTTGTTTAAAGGACAGAAGCAAGTTGGGTTTATATCTCACACATACTCCCTTTGCTTATCTTGCCCTCAGTTTGCTGCCTGTCTCATCTTCCCCCTCACCTCTTCCCATGGTACTCAAGCATTTTTGGCCAGCATCTGGTGTATTGTTACACACCTTCAGCTCTAAAGGCCTTAGAGTTCTTTTATGGATCTCAAGTAGAGGCTGGGGTTTGGATGGGCTCTGGGTCTCATCTCCTTTACCTGGAGCCTGCCTGCCAGGTCATGTAAGTGAGGGGCACAGGCAGCAAGGTGTGAAGGGAGAGGTATCTCCTGGAGGCAAAGTGTGGAGGGGACTATTGCAAAGCATCCCTGCTGCAGAGAGGTGAGGCCAGCACAGGGCTGGCAGGAAGCTCACAGCTGGAGTGGGAAACACCCCCCAGATCAGGTCTCTGTCCCAGCCTGGATTACTAAACCCACTGCAGGACAGGCTGACATTGGAGGGCATATCCATCACTGTGTCCTCCCAGTGTCTCTCTGAGCTGTGAGAGGATGTTTGCCAGTGCTAACTCCAGTGCTCCCACTGGCAGTAGGCATACCTTGGAGGAGTAGCTGTGGTTGAGGAGCTATGTTGAGTGAGGTTCTGCTCTCCCAGAGCAGAGAGATGTAATCTGATTTAGACTTGCAGACCACCACCAGGTCATCAGGACCACCTGCAGTGAGGCTGAAATTGAATCAGAGAAATCTTCCCTTCCAGCCACTGTTGATGGGTTTGCTGAGTGAGGAGGCTGGCATGCCTGACCCTATCCTGCTGGCACTGTATAATGCCTGTGCTGCATTGCTTCTCAGTGGGCTAAACTTTGATTTGGTGGCCAAATTGCAGAACTGGGAGTCCAGCCTCCCAGTCTCCCGCCACAGTACTTTCACTGGGTCTGCTGCCACCTTCTTGCTTCTCTGAAATGACTCCATGCACAAGAGCAGAGCAGCACCTGGGTTTGCAGCAGAGCAAGAGGGAGTGTACAAAGTTTTCCAGACTTGCCCATTGCCATGGCTCCACCAAGGTCAAAGGAGCTGCACTACCTTCCTGAAACAAGTCTGGCCCATGTTTCTGTAGCACTTTGAGATCTAAGCTGGAAGAAGCTAGAGATAGTCCCAGTGTTTCTCCTGGTTTGTGTTTATTGTTAACACATGGCACCCATTATGTATCCTTGCCATGCTGTGTTGTTCATTGCGTGCCTGCAAACGGGCCACACACATTGTGACAGTTCTGGTCCCTTCCTGATCTCATGCCTCCACACCTTTTGCCTCCATCCTTCTGTTCATTCTTACTCCTCCTCTTTCCTTTCTCTCTTTCTTTTGATTTTTTCTCTCTCCTCTGCTTGCACGCACGCACACACACAAACACACATACAGAGCCCTTTCACAGTTGGATCATCTGTTCTTGGCTCTCGCCCACATCTCTTTTTGATGTGGTTTCTAAAGGGTTTGGGCCAAGTCCCCCATTTCTCTCTCTGTCATCAGGAGGCCTGCTGCAGCCTCTGATTCCAGCTGGATCTGGTTAACTTTGTCTTAGGAAACCTTGCCACCTACCAGAGTGAGACTGGTGCTGTAAGCCTGTCCGGAAAGGAGAAAGAGGGGCTTGAGCTGCTCTAAGTTACAGCCTGATGTTTTGGACAGTTACTCCTGGTTTACACTAACGCCCCTGAGCACAGAACAAGGTCCTGAGTTGATGCAGCACAGAGTGACTGGAGGCACTGGCTGTGGAGCTGCTCCTTGAGAAGATCTGTTTCCCACATTTGGGTTGTGTGGTGCTGGCAGCCAAGGGGCAGCACCCTGAGCTCTAGGCAGGGCTGTGGCTCTCAGCACTCATCTGGGGGCTTCTCATAAGGATATGAAGCACATTAGATCTTCATCACAGTCTGGGGCATCTTTTGGCTTGCTTGAAGCCCTGTTTAGTGCATTTCAGTTCCTTAGCTACTGTGTGGAAGAGCAACTTGTTCACTTGTAGCACCACCAAGTCAGAAAGAACCCTGGTCCTTGGGAAGTGCAGCCTTCAGTCCTGCAGGCAATTCATCCTCCTTTGGACAATAGTGTAAGGATGGTGTAATTGTGCATGTGAGAGTGTGAGCAGACAAGTTAACAGCAGTTAGATTTAAACGACCTCTTTTATCTGGGAGGTTCCAAAGATCCCAGGTCACTTTTGGGAAGAGAGGCTTTCCTGAGTGCCTCTTGTCTGCTGTCTGTCTCTGCAGCAGCAGAGCGGCTGCATGGCAGCTGGCTGCACTCAGCGGTGTGTTGGAGTCCCTGAGGGGCTGCTCTTAATAGTTGTGCTTCCAGCACAGAGTGGGTGGGTTGGACAGGAGGACAGAGGCTCGGCTGCAGCCCTCTCTCCTTAACACCCTGCTTGGGAACTGCCTGCTCAAGCTGCCATCATGGCTTGACTCAAATCCTGTTAAGTCCATGGCAAAACTTTCACCAGCCTCAGTCCCTGAGCCAGTGAAGAGCAAACATTTTCCATCAGGTCAGTTCTGGGGCTAGGGATGGGTATAGGGAAGAAATACCTGAGAAGTTTCAATAAAGTGGGGAGGGAAGTGAGAGTAGATTGCTTTGGGCATGGGTAATGGGCCATGGAGACCTCGCTGACTCAGCCTGTGCTGTGAACTCCATCCTGGTCACTCCAGCTGTGGCCACTTGTCCTCTTGTCTGAAATGAGCCCATCACCTCAGCCTGCTCCCCAGCAGGCTCGTGTCCCCTGCCACAAAGCATCTTTCCATGTGGCACTAACTGGCTCTTGCTGGCTGTACCAGCCAGGAGCCGGAGGGGCTGTGGAGCCTGGGCCCCTCTGGCTTCTCTTGCAGCTCACTGACAAGATGCGGGCAGTTTGTCCTGTGGCTGCCCAGTGCTGCTCTGTGCACATAGCCCACAGGCTAACTTCGTGTTTGCTGCAGTTGGTGATCCTGGACTAAATTTGTTGCCTTCTGAAAGGAAAATTTGAACAGAATGGGCTAAAAGGCCTCAGGTTCCCCCAGTGTGGGCCGGGGGTGCTGGGATGGCATAGCTCCTCCCTGAAGCTGGCTAATAGAAATCAGTCCTGATTAGGATTAGTCCAGCAGGCACTGAGCTGGCAGGCTGATAATCTAATAAAAATTCCCAGGATTGGTTTACTCTGGGGAGGATTTGCACTGGACGCAGGAGGAGCAGGATTAGCCCAGCTGTGGTAGGGGAGGGAGGGCAGCCAAGGGTGGGCAGGGAGGCTGCCGAGAGGGTGGGGGGAGCAAGACAGACAGCAAGAGTAAGTGGAAGTGACAGGGTCGGACCAGGCCTTTGTCCTACAGCCTGATTAGAGAGTCTGCCCCCAGTTTCTTACACTTTGGGATGTTGTTGGACAAACTGGAGCTTAAATCTGTCAGAGCACAGTAGAGATTGGAGTTGACGTCCTGGGAACATATTCCTTGCTGTGCAGAAATCCAGCCCTGCTGGGAAAATGTAAAATGCCCATCCCAGCCCCCTCTGAGCTGGAGGAGATGTGAGAACAACTTCTTCCTTCAGCTATGTTGGGTGGTTGAGGCTGAGCAGCAGAGAGGCTTGTCTAGAAGCAGGTATCTGCCATGAGTGGTCCATGTCCAGTTCCAAACTGGTTGCTCCACCTTCATCCCCTGATGGAGAGGAAGTTCTGGAAGCTGGATTGTTGCTCAGCCTGGAGGTGCAAAGGACTTCTTTGGCTGCTCTTGCTGAGGAAGAGCCTTTGTAGGGTAGGCAGAGCAGGAAGAGCTTTTGCAGGCAGTATTAGCCAGACCCTGCAGTGTGCTGTGCAGGCATTAAGGAACATGCTTCACAGTGCTGCTGGTGTTTTGGCAGCTCTGAAAATGCTCCATGCCCGACCTTGAGTTGCCTGGGGAGCTGCTGGTGTGTTTGGTGCAGTGCTTGGGCATGGGGCACTCCTGTCAGCCCTTGTCTGGCCACTCTGCTATTAGCAGAGGGAAGCCAAGCTGCCATTCTGCTGTAGGACTTCTCAGCTTGTAGCCCCTGGAATGAAAAATGGAAGGAACCCTGAAATGTGCATGCCCATTCCCATAGTTGTAAAGCAAGGTTATGTGGAAGAAGAACAAAGAGTCAAAGTTTTCACCTAGATGTTGCACAAGATGATCTGTGGATTATTTCAGCCATGCCTTAGTGCATCAGGTGAAGATGTCCTACCAGTCTGCTCTGGCTTCTTCTGCTGTGTTAATGTTCCCTACACAGTGCAGGAGAGAGAATCTCCACAATCTACTGAACTTATCTTTTAACTCTCCCTGTTACTCCCTTCTCCTCCCCTTAAACTCATCTGGCCTACCTCTTCTGTGGCTTGCCTGGGAAGTTCATCACAAAATCCCAGACTCTTTAAATGCATCTTACCCCTCTGGGGACACTGCAGTTGGATAAGGACGCCTGCAGAGAGAGACTCTTCAGAGCATTAAGTGGAGAGTCCTGGAGCAGGAGAACCAGAACAGTCACTCCAAATGTTCCTGGATACAAGGCAGGAGCTGTATAGGATGCAAATCCCTTCCTGGAGCCTGAACTCCACAGAGAAATGCCCTCAAAACTCCAGAGGTTGCAGACTCTGTGAGGGGGATTTTTTTCCCCTTTAACAGCTGCAGCTACTGTGGATAGGCTGGAGCATTTCCCACTGGAGTGCCTCTGTCTATGGACCAGCATTCTAAGAGCTCTGGGGTCTGGCAGTTGTTTGGGAGACACCCTCTAAACATCAGCCCCCACCCCCAAAAAAGAAAGCAAGCAGAAGCCTCTAAGATGAAGCCAAGATAACTAAAAAACAAGAGCAGTGTCCTCTCCAGGCTCGGGTAGCTGCATATATGATTGTCAACTTGATGAAATCCCCCCGGATGTAATGAGCTGATTTTCTGCTGTTAATATTGCATCTGCTGATGAAGGATTCGTTAGGATAATGGAACGAAGCTAAAATATAAATGACTCGCTGTCAAGAAGCAGCTTTTGCTTGTGTTCTCCTGACAGTTCCTCGGCCATGGCGAGGGAGCTTTGTGTGCTCTGCACACGTTTGTGAGGTGTGTGTGATTATCTCGCTCTGGGACACACGTGTCAGGGTATGTTCCCTGTGGGCCTGGAAGCTCAGGGCATGTGCCCATCCTGACCTGCTGGCACACAGCTGGGCAGCTGAGGCACTCTCTGTGCCTGTGGCTGCTGTCTTTTGCCTGCCAGTGAGGACTGAATGGTGCTGCCATCAGAGCAGGCGCTACACAAAGTTGCTCCTTTGCTCAGCTGAGGCTTCCAGGAGAGGTGAGGGTAGGTGCTGCTGGGAAAGGATCTGTGCTTTTACGCCAGGTCTTTTTCCTCTCTGGCATGTTCCTCTTTTTCATGTTTTGTTGCCAAAGTTGCTAGGTTTTCTTTCTAAGCAGAAATCAATGTAAGTGTGGGAGAAAGTGAGCCTGCTTTTTGCTCACAGAGCTTTTTGAATTGCAGAATGTTGTTTTCACTGGAAAATGCAAAAAAAAAGATTTTGATAAAAGTGAGGAATAATCTTGCATCTGGGCATAAAAATCCCAATCTCCCACTGCCTGTTTGGAAAGATGAGGTTGGTTTTCTTGCAAGAAGTAAAATAGAACCAGCTCCATCATTGAGGGGATTTCAACTTTAAACCAGTTTCTCACACAGGTCTCCACCACCAGTTTGCCTATCCCATTTCAGGGGTGTGTGCAGGCCTCTGAGCCTGGATTAAATCTCTGCTATCAGATGAGCAGGGAGGAACACCTAAGAATGTGTTTGCAAGTATCTTTGGTGTCTTCAACTTTCTCTACATTTCATTCAGCATCAACCAAAACATAACATTACCAGCCCCACCTTTTACCCTTTGCCTAAGGATATTTAGTGTTTTCCCTGAAAGTCCATGCTTCTGGACACAGGAAGCTGGAAGAGAATCTCATCTTTCAATATTTGTTTGTGGGTTGTTTTTTTATTTTCTAATCACATTTCTTATTCTTCTGATTGCCAAGGAGGAAAAACAAAGAATGAAAACATGCACTGTAATGGCTCAAAAATGAAATTAAAAAAGCCCTTGTTTTTTACTCTTATTTTTCAAATCACATTTTTCAACCTGCAGTGTTGGGGATCAGAGCAGTGATTTTTTTCTTAATCAGCAGGAGGTGACACTCTGATCTGCTGTTTTTCCAGAGGTGTGAGATAGTGGTGTCCCAGCCCCAGTGGAGATTCAGACTCCTCTCCCAGTCCAGCAAAGCCTTGCCTGGCCCAGCTCTACTTTTGGGGAGTTCCTCTCAGTGTTCAGACTCCTCTCCTAGCGAGGACCATCGGTGGTTTAATTGAATCATTCTTTACAAAAGACCATGAATATAAATGATGGGGGAGGGGGGAGAGACACATGAATATGACACTAGAAATATATGTGATGGGAAACAGATTTCTGACGAAGTGCAATTTGGAGTCTGTGCGGAAACATCCATGTAGCTTTTTTTCATCCCTTTTTATGAAGACATTTCTTTGCTCTTCCTCATGATAAACACTACGTGGAAGAAGATTTTCGACTTAAAATCACTTTCCCCACGATGCTTGGCAGAAAGAACAATACTTTCCTTCAGACCACCATTCTGGCCCAGTCTGAGCTAGCTGTGTGGACTTATGGAGGTGGGTGACATAGTGGTCCCTGCATTGGAGGAAAAGGGCAAGGAACAAAGAAATCCAGTGCTGGCTGCAGGCATCTGCCCTGTCCCGCCAGAACCCCTAAAGCTGACACCGTGTCAGGACTCCAGGGTGCCAGAGAAGGCAGCGCAGGGAGGCTTTCCAGGGGATCAGTTCTCCCAGTGGGAAGGTGGTGCAGAAAAGGTGGGAAGCCTTTTGTGTTTTCATGCTTTTCTGTTGCACAAGCTTTAAAGTCCTGGACTCACAGAGGAAGAAGCTGGTGAACAACTTGCAGTTTCTTTGCTGCCTCTTGGCGATAGTAACATAGCCAGGCCCAGGAAACTGAAAGTCTTAAGCTCCAAAAACGTGAGCTCATCCTAGAGGTTTGGAGATGGAGCAGGTAAATGCTGAAGGGTACAACATTCTTGGGCTTGCTTTTTGAACCCTTCAGCCTTTCTGGGCTTTTCTCTGCAGAATTATCCTTGGCAAGGGAGAGGAGATGGGCAGAAAGGTCTGACCAACGTCATTCCCTCTTGGCATCTCTGAGGTTTTTTATACCATTTGCTTAAAGGCAAAGAGCCAGATCCCAAGCCAGCATAAACAGCACAGCTTAGTCAGTGTCAGCAGGGCCTCCCTGATTCACACCCACTCGGGCTCTCCTCCTGGCATCAGGGAAACTCTTTTGAGGAATTTGGTTGCAAATTCAAGGACTGCTTGACTGGGACAGAGTGTCTGTGCTAGGGGAGAGAAGACCCCCTGGGATCTGGGAGCTTGATGACATTGGGCACGCTTGACCTACAGCAACTAGCCTGGGGGAAATCACATGCCACCTCTCCCTGGATCCTCCAGTTCACTTTTCTCTCTGTTTCCACTCTTGTCCACATACCTCCAGAGCCTAGCAAGCCCCATCACCTCTTCCCACGTACCAGGACTCCTGGTCCATCATTCAGAGTGTGTATGTGTGGGTTTGTGTGTGTCACACTTACTTTTCTTTCTGGGGTCCTCTGCTTCATCATTATCTTAATCACTGTTGTGTTAAGTTTCATGCTTCCTTTGACCTTTATTTTTGGCCTGGTTATGCTGTTTATCTGCCTCTGACACTTGTCCCCTGGTGCTATTGCCAGGGAAACCCAGCACAGAGGCCTTTCCCTTTTCCCCCATCCCCTTGTCCCTTTCTGTTTAATTTTTTTCTTTCCTCCTTTTTTTTCCCTTTTTTTTTTTTTTTTTTTTTTTTTGTCTTTTAACATGGTTTTGCTGAAAAGTTTTTTAATCAATCAAATTTGAGGCAGAAAATAGGCTTGGTCACGCCTGGTCCTTGGGTCGTGTGACACTCACTCAGGGTCCTGACAGCTCCTGAAAAGGGGCACCCGAGATGGGGGGGGGGGCAGCAGCGCGTTTCCCCAGGAAAGGGCCTGTTTCCATGGCACTGCCCCCACCTCTCCGCCATCCGCCAGCCCGACGTGGGCCTGAGGCTCTTCAAAAGGGGCGTTGGGAAGCGTGCGTGTGTGCAGAGCCGGGAACAAAACGGGGGCGTGCTGGCTGTGCTGACAGCTGCTGGAGATCGCTGCCACTGGAGCTCCTGGGGAGCCCGCAGGAGCCTGGGACGCTTAGCCAGGGCCCCAGCCAGGGCTGCATAATCAGGGGCTTTTCAGAAATGCCCCATTTTTCATCTCCATCTCGGGTGTTTGCTCTGAGAGAGCCCCGACATGGAGGGACAGCAGTCCCGGAGTCCTGCTGCACGCCCCTGGCTCTGCCTGCTCTGCTTCTCCTCTGCCCTGTCCCCAAGGCTGGCCACTGCCCACGCTGCCACCAGACTGCTTGTGCTCCTCTGGTTGTGGCAGGGTTCTGCCAAGGCTGGGGTGGCAGAGGCAAAGTGGAGCTGGCCTCATGGCTATGTCAATGGTACCAGCTTCCACCAAGGCAGGACCTTGTGGTGAGGACATGTGCCTCACCATCCTTGGCACACTTGCTTTTCATTCAGGTCTCCTCTGCTTCCCTCACCACCACCTCTCCCCACCCTGCCCTGGGAGACCACTTGCCCTTCTGCTACCTTCATCCAAAGCTGTGCTGGGGAGTTTAAAGGCCTTCCCCTCCACCCTTTTGTCAAGCTCTCTCCCTTTACTTTGCTCCCTCCTGTCCTTCTTTTCCCCATGCCCTTTGCAGTTCTCCATTTGAGCAGGGTCTTTTTCTCTCTCTCTTTTTTATAATTAATGATTAGTTTTAATTAGTTTGCTTAGGCAGCCTGACAGCAAACTAGCAAGAGCCATCCCAGGGCTGCTGAATGCCAAGCTTGGGGACTGCTGTGCTTTACAGATGTAGGGGTGGGAGGTGAACTCCTTGGGACATCCCCTTGGCACCTCGCTCCTGCTGTGCTGGGCAATGCTATAGCTGTGCTGGGGGTCCATGTTCTTTCCTGCTCCTAGGTACCATCAGTGCTGGAAAGCTGGGACCAGCAATGAACTGGAATCTGCAGTGGCTGCCATCTCTTTGTTGCTCTGTCCTATGCTTGGCTCCAGCACTCCAGAAGTGGCTGGTGGGCACTGAGCTGCATGTTACCTCCAGGATGGGCCCTGTCGCTCGTCTACTGCCCAGCACTGGTTTTCCTTCTTGTTGCATCACCTTTATTAAGCTGGACTGGGCTCTGCTCAACAGGTTTGAGCAGAGGGGGGAAAGGGTGAGAGGCAGGGCAGGACTTCCCCAGGGAGTGCTGTGCTGAGGGGGAGACCTTGGGAGCAATGAAGCAGGCAGCTTCTACCCACTGCTGAAAGGCAGGTAAAGGGGAAGGGGTGGAAGGGAGGGAGGGCTTTGCTCTTTTCTTCTTTCGCAGTGATTTCCCTTTGCTTTGCTTTTCTTTTCTTTGCCTTTTTTATAGCTCCCATTTTTCTTTTTTATGAGAGAGAAACTGCAGGGTTCTCCCAGGGCTGGGAAGAGCACTTGGTCCCAGGCTGCTCCCAGCCAGATGGAGGGGGAAAAGAAGGGGGGCAGTGGACCTGTAATCCAGGGAGGAGAGTTTTCCTGGTTAAAGATGATTCGAGATGGGAGTCTAGGACATTTCAGCATGTTGTTTTAGGAAGAAGGGGCAGAATATGACCTGTTGGGGATGCTTGTAACCCTCCTGTTCAGCACAAAACTTTGCAGAGGGCTGTGTAGCCTGAACAATCCATGGCTGTAGGCCGTTTGTGTTGCTCCACTGGTATTGCCTTGTAATGGCAGCCAGAAAGGGGGAAAGAGGAGATAAAAGGAGATTTCCTCTCCTTCAGCCCATGCATCTTGCCCTGAGCAGCCCAGCAGGAGAAGATATATCTAGGTGTGCCTGTGTGGTGATAGCATGCAGGACTCTGTCCTGGGAAACTCAAGGAGTCCTTTGGCTGCCTCTGTCAGTTGTGCTAGTTCCCTTGCCTTGGCTCACCTGCTTCTGCCCCTGCTTGGGGCAGTCTGGGGACATCTCTGCCCTATCCCCTTGCCTCCTGAGAGAGGGTGTGAGCTGTGTTTCTCTAAGCATCAGTTCCTGGACAGGGTCCATGGCCCAGAGACTGATCTGGGCTCATGAAGGAATGAGGTGGGATTTGTATCTGCCTTTTGTTCTGGAACATCTACTCAGCAGATGACAAGCCCAACCGTGTCTGTTGAGCACCTAGGATATTCCAGCCCATCTTCAAAACCAAGACTTGTTGGGCTGGTGACAGTAGGGGGATGCTCCTTGTCTTCAGCAATCCTGGACCGTCTCAATTGTCCTTGCTTCATCTGTTGATGGGTGGGTTTCCCCTTTCTGGACACCAACCCTCCAGCTAAGTGTTAATAACTACATTTGATGGGATCCAGAGCCTTTTGATGGGATCCAGAGCACATGTAGAACTGAAATCAGAGGGATCTGGTGCCTTCCTGGGATTTCTGTCATGGAGGAACAACCTTTTTGTCAGTCACAGAGGTCCCTGGTGCGTTCCAGGTTGATGAAAGGTGGAAGCCAGCACAAGCACATCTGCTAGCAGATTCATGTGCCGTTCACTGTGAGTGTGCTGGCAAACACCATGCTGTGATACCTTGCTGCAGCCTGTCTCTTCCCCAAAGACTCCTACCTTCAGAGCTCACTCAGGTGAAAATACTGATAGTGCACATAGAGACTGGTGCTGTGCAGGCATTCCCCGAGGTGCAGAAGCTTCAGTCACATTGCTCACTGCTCTGCTCCTGCCCTGTTCAGGACGTACTGCAGTGCACACCCACACAGCTCAAGTGTCGCTCCCTAGTCCTGATGTGACACTCAAGATTGAGCCCCAAGTACCTATACCAGTGTTTTGGACCTTGACTGAGCTTTTGGGCTCTTCAGAGCAAGGCAGAGTCCTCCTTTCCTGGGGAGAGAGGGAGAGGGATGATGGAGATGTGTGGAATACCTTCTAGAAAAGGCTTTGAGACCTCCCAGCTTCATTTCATTTCTGTGTGGTGTTTGCTTATTCCCATAGCTGACATCCATGCAATAGCAGAAGATGTGTTTTGAACCACTGCAAAACTTCCATGTTCTGTGCACTTGGGAAGTCCTCTTTCCCATTTCGCATCCACCCACCTTCTTAGAAGGTGTTTTAAGATCTTTTGCACTTTCTTATGGGCTGTTTACAATTCCCTGCACCTCAGCGAGCCAGAAGGGGCTCAAGGCACTGGCCACAGGCTGGACACCCTCATGTGCCAACAAGACTGGGACAGATCCAGCTGAGCCTGGTTATGACCCAGGCTGTCTCATCTGTTTGTTAGTCCCATATTGGCCAGGAATTAGTCATGCACAGACTTTTTTGCCAGGTGAGGTGTGGGCCAGGCCAGATGTGTGACCATGTACCCAGACCCTGTGCTGTAGCTCCTATGAGTGAGGCTCCTGCAGCTCTCAGCAGAGAGCTCCAGGGCTGGCAATGCTGTGTGTGGGGCGTTTGATTTTTGGCTTTCCAGGTTTATTGTGGATAACAGAGTGACCAGGACAGTTCAGAAACTGGTATTGCCGTTGGAACACCCAGCACTGTACAAAGCTAAAGGCACAGCTCCTTCCCCGTGAGAGTAGCTGTGCCTGTCCCTGTCCCTGCCATCAGATCTGTCCCTTCACTGCTCATTTTAGCAGTGTGGGTGCCGACATTTGACCTCTCCCTTGGCAGTTTAAGGGACACCATTATAATTCATAGACTCCTAGAATCATTGAGGTTGGAAAAGACCTTCAAGATCAAGTCCAACCATAATTGTGTAGTTCTCGATAGTTGCATGGATCACCAGTTGTCTCACCGTAGAGCTACTGGAGGGAAACTGAGGCGTGGAGCTGAAGGTGCCTGAAGATGCCCTCAGAATTCCTGGAGTGACTCACTGATGGGTTATCCCACCTGGGGTAGCACATCCCACAGGCTGCCAACACAGCCATCAAATGAAGCCAGGGGGAGCAGAAGACAGTGACACCTCCTGCCCTGGCCTGTCGTGCCTTTGGATTGGCTTGCTGCCCTTCCTCTCCTCTTCCTCCCCTGACAGCCTTGGCTGGCAGCATGTGCCTTCAGCCCTGTCTCAGCAGCCCGAGCTGGCTCCTTTAAGGCAGGCACGCCGGGGAATTGTGCGTGGTGCCAGCCTCCGCTGCCAGTGCCTCTCCCGCTTCCCCCTCGGAAAGTTTCCTGCCCAATTGTTATGTGCGATCCGATCTGAAAGTTGCTCTCTAAGCTTCTTGTCACATTTTGACTTAATGAAGTGCAACTGGAGTGGGAATTGGGGTTCATCACGCCAGTCTCACTGCGCTCCCTTGTTGTCAGAAAACAGGGGCGGTTGGGGACCGTAATGCAACGCTGCAAGTCGTTATCATTCCGGTCAGTCTGTTTAACACAAAATTAAACAAAGAACTAATTAGTGCCTCATGAATTAATAAATGCGCAGTTGCCGGGTAGGAAGGGGAGGAAGGAAAAAAGGTTGTTGAAGGAAAGATACTGAAAAAGTCGAATTAGGATGTTGTGTCAAGGGGGAAAAAAAAAAATCTGAGTCCACTTTGGCAAAGAGTTTGGATCCATTGGTTTCCTTGGAATAAACTCCCTTCCTCCTCCTGCGTCCTGCTTGTCTGCTCCACAGATGAAAGGGGGAGAGGCAGCCATTCCATTCTTGAAAGGGGCTTATGAGAAAGATAGGGACAAACTTTTTAGCAGGGCCTGTTGCAGCAGGACAAGGGGTGATGGTTAAACTGAAAAAGGGAAGATTCAGACTAAGTGGAAGGAAGGAATTCTGTACAGTGAGGGTGTTGAGACTCTGGCCCATGTTGCCCAGAGATGTGGGAGATGCCTCATCCCTGGAACCATTCCAGGTCAGACTGAGGGCTCTGAGCAACCTGCTCTAGTTGAAGATGGTCCCTCTTACTGCAGGGGAGTTGGACTAGATGACCTTTAGTAGTCTCTTCCAACCCAAACCAATCTATGATTCTATGATTTCTTCACAACGTTCCCTAGAAGCTGGACCAGGGATCCACAGGCCAGTAGCCAGATAACAAATATTTGTCCAAAGAGCTTTATGCCCAGATGTGGGAGCTGAGATGTGCAGGATAGAAGCCCTTCCTTGGAAAGGAAGAGGGCTTCAAAGATGGTCATGGTGAGCAAGTTTCCTCTCTTTGTCTGAATGCTGTCTGAATGCTGAGCAAGGAGCTGATCTTGGTTTCTTGAAGCAGAGGAGGGGGCTGGAGCAAGCGAAAGGGGAAGCCCCACAGAGGAGGTCAGGGAGGCAGGGATGAGGCAAGGAGGCGGAGGAGGGAGGGTGGCAATGGTAAGCAGGAAGAGGGGCAGGGTGAAGTTGCAGACATGGCTTCAGAGGTGGCCACACTGCTCATTTTTCAGGAAGATCCACAGCTGTTGCAGTGACAGTGTGTAATCTCAGATTAACCATGTCCCAGCAACGCCCCCCCTGCCCCTGCTCCTTGCCAAGGCTGTGCTGGCCAGCCCTGCTCCCCACGCGGAGGCGTGCGGTGCTGGGCAGGGTGCAGGCTGGCAGAGCAGAGCTAGGCACGCAGGCTGTGCCCAATGCCCATCGGGCTCGCCAGCCCTCCAGGTGCTGTGCCACATTGCGAGCGAGCGGGCTCTACTCTGGCGCATTGTCAGGCAGGGAAGCAGGCAGAGCTGGGGGAGGGAAGAGTCCATCCTTAAGAGGACATGTCAAGTACAATTAGCGTTATCTGTCTAAATATGTACTGGGAACACAGAATACAAGAGGAGGCCTGGCTGGCTTTAATGGAGACATATGCAAGGTCATATTGCCTCATACAATCCCCCAATCTGATTTGGGGATTACACATTCTAAGTAAATTGGCATTATTCCTCTTGCATCATTGATAAGCTGTGGCCGAAAGAAGGGGAGTAAAAAAAAAAAAAAATTAAAAAACTCAAACCCAAGAACTGACCGTGCAGAGGGGTGAGGGAGGGAAGCCAGGAAAGCAGAGAGTTACAGGCAGAGAGCTTGGGAAAGCGGGGGGAGAACAAAAGGGAGGGAGAGAAGAAAGAGCGTGACAGAATGGCAGAGAAAGCGATGGAAAGATCAAGGAAGAAAGGGAGAACAAAGGGAAGGAAAAGGTGGAAGACAGGAGCAGAGAGCCAGAAAGACAGAGGGTGCCAAGGTGAAAGAAGGACCTCGAGTGGGGGAATTGTTACTCCAGCTTTCCCCTCTGCCATGTCAGCACCAGGATTTGAGTGGGAAAGGAAGGAGCCAGGCTGCTTATGCACCTTCCTCACCCAAGGGGCTCACTGCACTACATGTCCATCCATCCATCTGGGATATCTCACCAGCTCCTTCCTGATCTGGGTCCCAGCCAACACCAGGCATCTATCTTTGGCACAGCATGCAGGCAGTAAGGGGTGTGAGTGGTGGCAGGAGGCCATCCACACGCACCAGGGCCCTGAAGCACAGGGATGAGCCACAGTGGCAGCAGAGTCCCCAGAGCCAAGTCCCTCTCACTTTTGCTCTCCAAGGGGCAGGGTCTCTGCAAGGGCTGGGTCATGGCATACACTGCCGTACCCCAGAGAGGAAGGCAGGCTGTGAGCCCATGCTTGGTGTTGGGGCTCTTGGGTTCAGCCATTGACTGGCTGTGCATGACCTCGAGCTGGTTTGTCATCTCGCTGCCACATCTCAGGCAGCTGTGAGAGCTGCTTTGGCAGGGCTGCGAAACAGAGACTGCAGCATGGGCCAAGCACCCTTGCCACTGTGCATGAAGCCACCCATGCTCCCTGCCACCTTCCGGCTCTGGGAGAGGGAAGTCTGTGGCTGGCTGAGTGTGGAGCAGTCCTCCCCCTCCCACCAGCTCTCCTCCCACCCAGCCTGTGCAGGGTAACCCCCTCCGGAAGTCTCACGGCACGGCTTTTATGCTCTGTCACATTTTTGGAACATATGGTTTTAAATAATTCAATTTACTTTTCATGTGTTTTGCTGTGACTTTTTTTCCCTTGTCCCTTTCCTCTTTTCTCTTTGCTCCCTGCATTCTCCAGGAAGGGAGATGCACAGATGAGTGGAGGAGGGGGTTCAGTCCCTTGGGACCTCGTTTAGCACCCCATCACCTTGTGCTCTCAGCATTAGCATGCTGGTGAAGCTCTGAGCAAGAGGGGTCAGCAGAGGGAATGGGAAGATTGAAAAGAGAAAAATTTTACATGGAGCAGAAGGCACCCTTGGATGTGTGGGCAAAGCATGGTGCAGACCAGCATGAGCTGTGTCTGTGGCACCTGGGAAGCAGGATTCAGGCCTGTGATTGCTGCACTCTATATGCTAAATTATTCCCAGCCCTTGTTAGGAGCCTCCTGCACAGTGAAGTGGGTCTCGTGGTGTATGTGGCACTGTGTGGTGCAGCCAGGAGCGGGAGAGCACTTTGTTCCCATGCTGAATGCCCCATGCTGAATGCCCCATGCTGGCCCTGCTTGCATCTGGGTTCTCACCCAGCTTTTGTGAGTGTCTGGGCCTTGACTCGTGGTCAGGTGTCCCCTGTGCATTGACTGGATTCTTTCTCTTCCCTCCCCAGGATGAAGTGATTTTAGAGCTAAAAACGAGGCAAGAAACCAGGCCTTGAAGTCTCCGAAAGGTAGGAGAGACTTCAGACTGCAATGGGTATGTCACTACGCCCTCCTGGGTTCTCTTTTCCTCTGCGTGTCTCTCACACTTGATGGCCTGCTGGATAGGGCTGTGTCTGCACTAGAACTTCTGGGATTGGACTATTGTTAGTTGCAAAGAGAGATGAGAACAGCAGCAGGTCTAATGCAGACATGGCCTGTGTGTGTCCTAATCTCATCCTTGTCTTTGTACACCAGTTGTTCTGGGCACCTGGTTTTGTCACTATGGGTTTTCCTCAATATTTTCTCTACTGCCTGTATCTTTACAGATAAAAAAACGTGTAAGGGCTTTGGTGAGCAGGGTACTGCTTTATCTTTGCTCATGTGGGCTGGTGGGAGATGGATAAGGTCCTTTCACTGAACAGGATGCAGTCTCCATCTACTGTGAGATTTTGCTGAGCTCAGTTGACATAATTTAAGGTGGTGATGTGCATGCTGTCCTCCTCTGGCACATTTTCATCTATTCAGACTGCAGCACCGTGCTGGTAGGATGGAAGCAGCTCTGTGTCTCCAGCAGAATCCTGGCTTTTCTGGGTTTTCCCTTCACCCAGACTCTCAGAGTACTGCAAAAATCCCAAACAACAAACAATAACTTCACAGTCTGCTATTGCTGCATGGCCATTTAGTCTGTGCCTGGTAAGAGTCAGAGGTCGAGAGCCCAGCTCTCTTAGAATCCTTGTCTTCATGTGTTGGGTAAGAGTCCCTATGCCACCAGAGGTGCTGGTCGCTTAGAAGTCCCTGCCACACCAAGGTAGTCCCCACTGTCCTTGACTCTTCCTAATGGCTCTGGGTGTACCACGGGGTGCCATGTGAGTCACTTGAGGGGTGCCCACTCTCTTCCTCATGCCTCTGTGTTGTACTCTCCCTCATGCCAGTAAGTCTCTCCTCTCCCATTGCTCCTCAGAGGTGCCTGGAGCACTCACCATGCTGTGTCTGTGCTCAGAGCATCCCTGCAGCAGTAGGGACCCCTGAGCCCCAGCTTCGGAGAGCTCTTAGGCTGGGTCTGAGCGGTCTCGGAGGGGCCCGGGATAGCTGGGGTGGGAGTGGGCCCCAGGCCGGGCTGGGCAGTGTCAGAGGTGACCGGTGGAAGGCCTGTGTTATGTAAATACCGCTGCTGTAACATGGTAGACCTGAATGGCCCTGTGCCTCCATCCATCATTGCTGGGGAACAGAAGCCTCCCTGGGAGCATGGGGGGCCGGCAGTGCGGGGCATGCAGACACAGGCAGCATGTGCCCTACTCATAAACTGTTTGTTTTCTTTTTGTGTCTCTCGTTTCGGGGCACCCTGCCGAGAGGAACTTTCTGTTTTGTCCTTGCAACCTCTCCCCCAGCCTTCCCCCCACACGTCAGCCCTTCCTTTTCCTCTCTCCTTCCCCCAGCCCTTAAAAAAATGGGGGGGAGGGAGGGGAAGGGGAGAGGGGAGGAGAGAAAAAAAAAAAAAAAATAGGGAAAAAAAAAAGCGCCCAGTTCACATTGCGGCTTCTTTCTCTGACTTCAAAGGCTCCCCATCATTGTTTGGGATCGGCAGGCAGTGGCCCTGAAAACGTGATCACAGCCAGGCACAGTGTAGGTCACCACCGAGCGCCATGCTCCGAGTGCTGAAAGGAACAGGCAGATTCTTCCCTTTTCATGCTTCACAACCCTGGTTACAGCGCTTGGCCTCGCCCGTGCACTCCTCGCTGCGTGGCTATTCTTGCTCTTTTCTCCTCCTTTTCTTCCTGCCTCCCCTCTCCCTCTTTCTCTCAGGTCCCTCATGTCTCTGTCCACTTGCTCTTGTTCTGCTCTCCTCTGTGCCCATCATCACACACTTATCACAGTTTCTTCTCTTTCTTTCCATTACTCTTCTTCCTCTCTCTTTCCTGCCTGGCACGGCACTGCTGCCCCTTCCCTCTCTCTCTCTCTCCCCTCTTTGTCACTCTGTTCTGTGAATCACTGTTTTCTTTCTCCCTTTCCCTTCTCCTGCAGGTCAGGATGGAGGTTGATGTCCTCATGCTCCCAATCCCTGTTCAGTAACAGCCTTCCATTGACAGTGGTCCATGTTCCTGTCCGCCCCTGTGATATCTCACTCTCTGTGCCCTGAATTGCAGAGGTTCTGTAATCTCAGGATTAGCCCCAGACAGCCTGTGGTCCTGGTCTCCTGCAAGGTGCCAGCTGGTTGCTTTCATGTGCAATGGTCTCACTCCCCCAGAATTTAGCACAGCCTGGCACAGGGAGGTGCCTACCAAGAGCATCAGCTTCCAAAGGGGCTCTCTGGCTTTGCTGACTGCCTGCAGGGAGCTGGCCATAGGGTCAGCATTGGCCATGAAGGCAAGCATTGACTTGCTGTGTATCCCAGGGGAATGGAGGAAACTTTGGAATCTCGTTGGTCTCCTGTGGAAGATGACACTGATGGTGGTGCTGGAGGGTGGAGTGAGGAGGGGATAAGGCAGAGGGCAGCAGGTCCAGCAGTTTGACTGGGCATCCCCGAGGACTTCTGCAGTGGATTTCAGCTGGGGAGCATTGCCTTGTTGTACTGAAACTTGGGCACACGTTTGGCTGCATGGGGAGCCAGTCAGATGGCAGCTCCTCACCTGCAGAGTGTCCCCACAGCCACACCAGCAGTTCTGGTTTGTGTGCAGCAGAGCAGCCCCTGGGACTCTGCACCCTCCAGCACCCAGCTGGGCACAGCTGCCCTGTCCTCTGCTCCCGGAAGCGGTGCTCATGGTGCTCATGCCTCTGGTGATTTGTGAGGTTGTTTTAATGCTGAGGAGCCCACCAGGACTTGTCTCCTGCTAAATAGGCATATTAAGGGACAGTGCAGCAGGGGTTATAGAGTAATAATTTGTCCTAATGAGCTGGTGTCACGTTCTCCTGGGCCGAGCTGCGCGCGAGCCGGAGCCGTGGTAGGAAGGGGCTGCACTGGCTGACCTGTCAGCCCAGGTTAATGAAGTACTGCGCTGCTTGGTGGGTCAGAGAGCAGCAGCTCAGCCAGCCTGCAGCAAGCAGGGGGGTGGAGGGGAAGGACAGGGCTCTCCCCTGAGTTGAATGCCGCAGGGAAAGGCCTGTGCCCTGCAGGGTGGAGTAGCAGGATGCACATCATGGCACTGGGATCTTAGTGCTGTGCTGGCGGGCTGAGTGCCACCACATCCTCATCAAACTGTCTGCAGGCAGAGGTAGATCTGCTGTGACTGGGGTTTGGTACGGGTTTGTCCTCTGGCCTTGCAGGACAGTCCAGGTTGGCACATGCGGATGGAGACTGAAAGAGCGAGAGAGAAGAGATCTCACCTCTTTTACAGGAGCTCCCAAGATAGGCAGGGCTGAGCTCCCACACAGCCAGACCTAAAGAAAACTCCCTCGTGATGCTAGGGCACATGCAGGCAAGTGCCCTGTGGTGATGACCAGTGCCTAGCTAGGAGGGTTACAGAGAGATGCCATGTGTTCTTCCTCACCTTTCCCTGTGCACAGAGCCTATGAACAGCCAGGGGAAGTTCTCTCTATCCTTCCTGTTCTCTCTTTCTCCTCTCTTATGCTTCCCCGTGGCTTACTGAGACAATTTGCTTTGCATGGCACCTCTAAGCCCGAGCAGTTGCTTCCACTGCTTCTGGGCAGCTGTGCAGCAAAGGCACAGTGAGCGTTTTGCCAGTCCCCAAGTGAACAAACAGTGTTAGGGAACAGGCTGGCAGCAGGACATCCTGGGCAGGGCTCCGTGTACTATGAGAGAGGGCAGAAGCCAAGAAGGGGGAGTCCTGGCCCACCTGCTGCCTTGGGGATCCATGGCCTGCCTTGCCTCTGTGGATCACACCAATCCTGTCCGTGCTGGAGCAGCACAGTGCCTTTGGCCACACCAGCACCCTGCAGTCTACAACACAAGCCCCGTATACCATCTTCCTTCTCCTCCCACTCATCTTTCTTTGCTCCTTCCCCCCCTGCTTCTCTTTGCTTTCCTCTGTCTCCATCTCTCTTTCCCTTTCATCTACTCAGAAGGCTTTACTCCACTTCCTTGTCACCCTAATTGATTGCATTAACCTTTCAGCGTATTGGATTTCCCCAGCACTGTGCAGAGAGCACTGTGCAATATGCTTATAATCTGGGCTGTAATGGACAGGGAGCAGTCAACGAGCCCCTGCTCCAACAGGTTCTGCTGACAACTTCTTCTCAGGGAGGGGGAGAGGGAACACGCTGGGGGACCTGGTCAGCGCAGCCATCCTGCAGCCTGTGTAGAGTCAGGGTGGTGGTCTTGGCTTGTGAGAGACAAGAACAGGGTCCTTGAAAAGGATCCAGCTCAGGAAGCAGGGGGTAAATGTCCTATTTGACCCTATTCCTGACATTTTTCCTGGTGTCTGAGCCCCCCACTCCTCTGCCTGCTCTGTCTACCCTTTATTTCCAGCAGCTCAATACTAAATCAATGTAAGCTTTACATTTAGGCACTTGTTGCTGGTGGTAGGATGAGAAGACAATATCCTTGGATCTGCATGTTTTCACACCATGCTTGCCTTTGCCTTTGCCTTTCGTTTGGGTGTATGAGAACGTAAGGGGAATGAACACTTTCTGGGATTTCAAAGATAAGAGTGTAGGAATATTGTGCTAATGGGGAAGAGGGAACTGGGGTGCTGAGAGATCAGGATGCAGAAGCCCTGAATATCTCAGACTTGTTTTGGATTAATCCTGGTACCTCATTCTTCCCAGGATGGTGGAGCTGTGATTTCAGCACCCTGTAAAGCACTGCAGAATCTGCAGGAGGGCTGTGGGGAGACCCAGCAGTATTACCTTTGCTCACTGTGCAAGGATGGAAAGTGACTGTGGACGGGCAGTGAAGCCACATAGCCAAGTGTCATTGCTCACACCGAGTGTGGCAGGAAATAAACCCATGAGATCAGGGGCAAGAGCAGGTGTCTGGCATCCTGTTGGAGGTCAGGGCCAGAGCCCAGAGATGCTTTGGCATTCATTTCTTTTCAAGAGCAGCAGTGATGGTTCTGTCATGATCTTCTGATGATGGTGCCCATCTTTAAGTATCCTAGTGTGGGCTTCAGTGCAGCACAGTACTTGGAGCACTGAGTTGAGTTTTGCTTAAGACAAAGTAATTTAAGCACATACTTAGATGCTTTGTTTGACATAGCCTATGGTCTAGGATGAGACCTAGACCCTTGTGAAGCCCCTTTATAGTTCTCTTTAAAAAGTTATTGGTGCATGGTGGGTCTTCATTTATGGTTATGGCTCACAGTGTGAAAAACTCTACCTCTGATGCTAAACCACATAGCTCAGTACCACATCTGTGCCTCTTTTAAACACCTCCAGTGTTTGAGAACCCTTTCAGGAAAGAAGTTTCTTTTAACATCCAACCTAAATTTACCTCTCCTGGTGCAACTTGAGGCCATTTTCTCTTGTCCTATCAATTGTTACTAGGGAGAAGAGACCAAAAGACTTGATGACTTGAAGACCAAAATGATTCTGATTCTATGAATAGCAGTAGGGGAAGGGTTTCTCATCACTTCATAGGTCTTTAGCTCAAGAGATACATCTTGTTAAGAGCAGAGTGCTTCCTGCCCTTTAGAAGGCCCTGGGGACATTTAGAAATTGTAAGTTCCTGAGCACACCAGGAGGAGGGGACAGGGCTGTATGGCAAAAGGTAAAGGTAAATCCCCAGTCTTGTCTTTTTTCCCAGGAAGAAAGGAGAAATGACAGGAGTCAGAGAGGGGGGAAAACTTTATTTCATGTAATCATTCCAAAAAGTGGGAGACTCCTTATAAAGCAGGAGGTAGTTGAAGGGAGGGCCATCATTTTAGGTTAAGTAGAGAGGAAGTAGGAGCAGGAAGCAAAGGATGATACATTTAAAACAAGCAAGAGAGAAAGCGAGTGAGCGAGAGCAGCACCTCCTAAATGGAAGAGTAAACAGGCACTGCGAGGCATTAACTTAATTGATTGTTCTGCAACAGGCTGAACGCTGTGTTATTCTGTCGCCGTGGCAACAACCCAAAAAAATTGTCAGCCTGTTTGGATGAAGTGAAGCGAAACATTCTCTAATTTGCGGTGATCCGGGTGTTTGTTTTCCTTCCGAAGAGCCAAGGGCTCTATTGATCTATTGTTTGCACAGAGTTTTTTTTGGATGGTGATACGGGGAAAGTAGGAGGCTGGAGTGTGCTCCTGGGGCACTTGAGGCAGTGGGGGGCTCTAGTGTGGCCCCCCTCAGTCTGCCTTTGCAGGGTGGCACCACAAATCCATCCACTGCAATGGCAGGAACTGTCCCAATGAAGCTGGAGGACAGGGGAGAGAGTCTGGCTGTGATGAGCTTGTGCCAGAGCTACTGCTTTGGTCCTTGCTGTTCTTGTCTTTGGGCTCTTGTGGCTCCTTCTGTGTGGCAGTTTCTGGTGTTAGGTGAGGACAGATACAACTGCCTGGGGGACAAGAGCAGCTCTGTCCCCTCCAGCTCCTTTCTCAGATCTGTTTAGTGTGTGCAGTCCTGTGCTCATAGGACCATATCGTTGCGCAGCCAGTTAAGAAGGGTTTGAGTTGTACCCCAGTACCACAGCTGAGAGTGCCCACTTTGAGCTCTCTGTTCCAGCAGCAGAAGGAAGAAATCCCTGAGCCAAAGGACAGGGGATTTTGTCACCTAGGGTAGGAGGGCAAGCTGCACCAGGGGGACAGGAGGTGGGGGCAGCCACGGTGGGATGGTGCGAAGGGTGGATTGCTGCAGGCCCAGCTTGGGGCAGTGTGGGTGGGAAGAGGCACCACAAGTTGTGCAGTGCCTTGTGCACCTCCTCAGCTGCATCTGGCCGTGCATAGCCCCAGGGGCCAGCAAGGAGCTCCTGGGGATGCCACTCGCCGTCAGCACATGCTTAGTTTCAGAGTGAAATGTCGCTGCAGTGCTTGCTTCAACTAGAGAACGTTCAGGCAGAATGGGAAAGCCCAGGAGACCCAGGAGCAAGTCCATGTGGCCAAGGGTGAGCAGCAAGGCCTTGGGCCAGAGACTGATGCCAGGAGATGGGTGCTGTGGCAGTGGAGGGGAAAAGGGGTAAAAAGATGCCTTACAGATCTGCAGCAGTGGGAACAGGCAAAGATGGCCCTGAGCTAGTGGGAGGGAGAGTGGCATAAGTGGCTCTGGGCCAGTGAAGGAGGCAGAGGACTTCCTGGTGAAAGAGGATCAGTTAAGAGGGATGTGCTCCTGACCGGCCTTGTGCACAGCCTTCCTTGGAGAGCTTACCCTCTTGTTTGGGGTTTTCTGCAGTCCCACAGCCATTAGGCACTCTGTTGGGGAGCCCTGCGTTCCCCATCCAGGCAGCTCATCCTCATCTCTCCTCAGCAGTGTCCCAGCCCAAGCACAGCCAGACCAGCTGCTGCACAGGGGCTATCTGGTGGAGCCTGCAGATCTCAGGGAGGGCTGTAGAATAGGTTGGTGTCAAGTGCTGGAGAGTGGGGTGTGCAGGGGCAGAACACCACAGTGTGTTCATGCACTCTTCCTGCTTTCCTGCTCCTTTCTCTGTTGTCTTGTTTGGTTTTTTTTCCTCTTCCGTTTATCCTGGTTGTGCTTTCTCACCATTTCCCCCTTCCTTCTCTCTCTCCCTTTCCTCTATTTCTCTCTCTCCATCCGTTTTTTAACTCTTCTGCTCTGTTGCTTGTTCTGACAGTGAGGATGTGGGTGAGGATGTCGCTGGCGGGTGAGCCATGTCCCTAGGCACTGTGTCCTGCTTGGGGATCTGTCGCCATGCTCCTGGTAGGTGTGTGTGGGTGGGGACACTGTGGGCAGGTGAGAGAGGAGCACTTCACATCTCCAGGGAGAAGGCTGAGCTGCCAGTGAAAGTTTGGTGGTTATTGGTGTCAGGAGAAGCTAAATAACCCTGTAACTGGTATGAAGGTGAATTCACGGTCTGGTGAGCACTGAAAATACGAGAGAGCTGAGACAGGCTAAGTGTGGAGAGGGGAATACAGCTCGCCTGTGGCTCAGGGCAGTGCTGTGTCTCCAGAGCTGTGCAGAGATGTGTGCCGTTGCCACCCTGAGCAGCAGCCAGGGCACACCACCTTCTGAGGGGCCAGCCAGGACCAGGGGGTGCTCGGTACTGCAGGTTTGGAGAGGAGAAACGAAGTATGCAGACACTGAGAGGGCAGGAAAGCCCACAGAGAAGGTCTGTGTACCCCTGGCTGTGGACAGCCACACAAGGTCTGACTGCACACTTGGGTGCCCACATGGTGCCATGGGGCTGAGCACATCCATGTGCATCATACAGGGGCACAGGCACAGGCACGCTTACACACACGGTCTTCTGCAATCCACATCAGCTCACAGTCAAGTCAAATCCCTCCCCGGTGTCAGTACACTCCAGTCAGGCAGCACAGGCAGATCTGTCCCAGCATATATTGAATGTCTGTGTGGTTACCTGCTGTGAGCAGGAGAAGAGTTGCAGGAAATCTCTTCTCCTTCCAGCTGGGAGAGGCTGATGCCTGGGAGTACCAGGAGATGCACAGAGAGGAAAACCCCTTCAGCTTTCACCTGGTGCTGGTAATCGCCTTGCACTGAATCCCTGGAACGGGGAAATTGCATTTGAGGCTCAGCCAGTGGTGATTTAGTGTTAGATGTTTGCAGAGGAGACTTTGATTATTTCGTAGTAAAATCAAGAAGCACTTGGGTGCCAGCACCACATTCCAGGGTGAGCTGGTGACCAAGGTGCACGCTGGGCGGGCTGCCAGGTGCCTGAGCAATCCCCACGGAGGTGGCAGCACCATCCAACCCGCAGCCTCTCCCTTGCTTGGGCTTCTTAATTATTAATTTATTTTTCTCCCTTCCTTGGCAAAAAAATAGTATTTGGTAACAACCTCAAATTGCAAAATGCTGATGATTTGGAGAATGTGTCACAGAAGCTCCAGGGTGATAAAGGGGAGACGAATGCCAGCCAACAATCCGGCTCAGCCAGTTTGCCTATTTATTAAAGAAAAAGCCCAGATCATTAACTTTTTTGTTGTTGTTCTGTTTGTGGGCAACTCCCTGTTGGCAACTTTCAGGCGCCCAGGAAATTAAACCGAGTATCGGCCTGGTTCAAGGCAGCCTGAGCACCAGTCAGAGCTGTGAAATGCATTACAAACTGTCTTCATTTATGTTAGAGAACAAACCCTTCAGGATGCCATCTAAAAAGTGCTCTCTAGCTTAAAAGTGGTGTTGGAAAATCCTCACTCGCTGCTTTTTGGAGGGTCAGGTATTGTAAGTGGAGTGCTGAGCTTCACTTCTCCTCCCACTGCTTGTTCACACAGTTAATTGCCCCTTGACACGTTGCTGTGCCATGTTGGTCCCTGGAGAAGCAGGGCTAGAAGAGAGCATCTGTAGGCACAGGCTTTTTTGGTTCCCCATTTGGCTGCTTGGTTTGGTTGTTGAATAAAGAACAGTTCAGGGATGGGCTTGCCTGCCTGGTGCCTCTGTGAACTCACAGAGTTCCCGGTGATATCAGGGAAGGGTGATCATGTCCCCCTCCTCTGGAACATCCCACGTGTTCGCTGGAGTAGTGCTTCAAGCTAAATCAGTTCGCTGAGGGCTCCAACTTGCCTTAATTCAGTGTCAGGACTGGGCTTGCATGGCTATTATTCAAGAAGCTTTATCAGAAGCACAAAGCTAGCATCTGCCCTCCTGCTTCCCTCTGGGCATCACCAGCTCTCCTGCCCTGGGTTTGGCACACAGACACTTGAGGGACTGCCTCACAGAGCCCATTTGCAGGCAGAACTTGTTTCAGCTCCTAGAGAGTCTTGGCTGTTACAGTGGCTGGAGGAATATGGTGGTGGCTTGTCACTAGTCCCTGTCAGAGCAACACAGAGGTGCAGAGAACCAGTTACAACCGAGGACCTCATCTGGGTAAAGGAAACAAAGATGTTGAGATGTCTAACTTCTCCCTTTTACTTTTTCAGCCCAGCTGAGTTGTACCTAGGGCTAGGGTTTGGGTTTTAGTCTCAGTAGATGTCCAAGCTCTTTCCCTCAGTGGCAGCCACCTTCTTCCCTAGGCCTGGTTCTTGTGCCTCCACAATCATTTCTCTGGTGAAGCCTGGCCAGACCCATGCTCACGTGGGTGCTGATAGGAGGAGAAGGGTATTTTTCAAGGTTTCTGCTAGGTTTTTTTCTTCTGAAACACAAGGATGTGCAATTTTTTTAGTTTCAATTTAGCATTGGAGAATTTTATAATTTAGTAATTAAAATCTCTGATAGGCTTTAGAAATTGCAGCTAATTGAATTTAATGGGAAGATGATTTTCAATTTTATTTGATTACCCAGACCCCTGGCATTGGTATTTATGGGAAAAAAATGGGAAATGTGCTGTGTGGGCTAAGATGGCATAATTGAATTAGGGCTAATCGGATTTCTTCGTCATGAATTTCACTATAATTTTCCTATAATTTTCCATTAGATATCTAGTTTACAAATATTCACAAAGAAATGAAGCTCTTTCGGAATGGAGATTGCTGGCTAACAGGATTACAGGGACGATAGCTCGGCACTGCCAGCCTGGGCTCCTTCAGTAATGCAATCGCTGCGTCTGCCTCACACTTACCGCCTGCCGCTCCTCCCCGCACCCCTCCGGCCCACTGCCAGGGCTCCCGAGGGGCTGCTGCTGCGCTTCCAAGGGGTCTTGGCTGCCTCTTCACATCAGTGTCCGTGTGTCCGTGGTCAGTGCACATGCATGGCCCTACCAGCGCCATGCTGGTGTGTGTGCTGGGCTTGCTCAGGCACTGGCTGCGTGGCATCATATCCTCTGTGTCAGCAGCAGCGATGCTCAGGCAGCCTCGTTGCACAAGCAGGGCCAGCCCACGCGGCCACAGGTGTGCTGCATCATGGGCTTCTCTTTGCATGTGCTCATCATAGTGCCTCATGCACAAGGGAATGCTTTGCCTTCCCTCCCTTGCTGTGCTAGGCATGCTGCTGTCACATCCCAGAGGAGGGATTGCAGTCAGGCCCCACTGGATGAAGTCCAGGGTCTTCTCTTGGTTCTTGCTGCCTATTCACCTCTGTTGCTTGCTGGGCTTGCAGGTTGAAAAGCTTTGTCTGCCTGCTGATGCGACCCAGCCCGTTTCAGGACACAGTTGTAGGGGTAGAAATTCATGACCCTGGGGAGTAAGTAGAGTAACAGTTCCTCTCTACCCAGAGCCACTTGCCATCTCTATGGCATCAGGCCTTCCACATCTGTCCAGATCAAGACAATCTCTGCTAAGACACCTATGACAATCCAGCCCTGCCCACATCACACCAGTGTGCTGCAGCAGCCATACACAGCACTTCCCATGTTGGTACCCTTGTGTGTGAACATGAGTGTTATGTGTGTGTGCGCATGACATGTGCTTGTGTTTTTGTTTGTGTCCAAGCATGTCTGTGCAAGAACACAAGCTGGCTGGCAGCTCCTCTAGACAGCAATCACTTTATTTTTGACATACAGGAATGGGTCTTGCCTAGCCTGGCACCTGCCCTTGGGCAGCAGTTTCCTAATGACTCCAGAAGCCATCTCAGTGCCTGGTGTGCTGAACCGGCACTTGGGGGCTTTGTGGGGGAAGTGCTGGGCTGGCTCATGGTTTTGCTGGTTTTTGCAAGCTGGCTCATGGTTTTGCTGGTTTTGCAAGCTCTTTGGTGCCAGGTACGTTTCTTGTTGGATGCAATGCCTGAGTAGGAATATCCCCTTGCCTCCTCACCCTGAAATCCCCAGGCTGTGCTTTTAATCACTGTAGTAAATTGTAACTAATTGTTAGTGCGTTCAAACCCCTGCCACTCCTTCTCCCAAAGTCTTTCTGGGCCCCTGTGGAGCATGAGGACAATCAGTTTATGTTCACTGCCCTATGGCCCGCTCCTGGGACAGTCATTCCCTCTGGGCAGTGGTCAAGAGATGAGCAGCATTTGGCTTCCAGCAGATGCTGAAACCTGTGGAGTGTCTGGAAGAGCAGCAGCCACATGGTGGGGAGCTGGTGTCAAACTGTTTGACTAATGCCAAGAACCAGTAAATGGCAGAAGTGATCCTGGCAGAGCCCCACCCAGCACCCTGGGACTCGGCACAGCTGCTTTGGCAATGCTCTCTGGGCACCATGTGCCAATAATGGGATTGAAACTGAACTGAGGAGGAAGAAGAGAAAGAGAAGAAAAGGGAAAGAAAGCATGGATTGTCTGCTCCTGCCGCCCAGGCCCTGTGGCCTCTGGGCGCCTCCCTTGACAAAACAGAAATCAAACAAAATTACAGAAATAGAGCAAGAGCATTTGCCTAATAGACTCCCCAAGCAGGAGGAGGAGCACAGTGCTGCCAGATCTCCAACCTGCAATCTGAGAGCCAGCGCCCTGAGCCCACATGAATTCAGAGCACAGCCCCAGGCCCCAGGGTCAGCTCCAGCTAAGGAGGTAGAAACTGCCAAGAAAATGGGCTAAGCATAAAAAACAAAGGTAGAAGAGACACAAAAAAGGGGATGTCCCACATATCAGCATGACTCACCCCCTGCTTAGCCCTGGCAGTGTCTGCGGGGAAAGCATTAAACTGTAATAATAATAATAATAAATTAATCATCCTTCCCCCTCCCATTGCACTTTTCATCTGAGGATCTCTGAGCACCTGGCAAACATTAATTACCAAGCGGTCCTGTTGCCCCTGAGAGGGTGGGAAGGGACAAGGAGAGAGATCTCTTCACCTGCCATGAAAGGGCAGCTGGGAGCAGCCAGTGTGGCAGCACAGTTCAGAGCAGACTGAGGGATGCCGCATTCCCTTGAGTGCTTCTGGGGAACAGGGGATCGCAGAGCCACTTTGTGCCACTGCACGGTCAGAGGCAGCCTTTGCTAGGAGAGCATCCATACCCTGGAGGGATGGGGGAAGAAGGGGAGATGCTTCTGTAAGGGGAGCACAGGGGTCTCTGGAGGAGCAGAAAACTCCACAGCCTCTGAGAGAGGAAAGAACAAACTTTTCTTGGGTAAGAGGCAAAGGAGGGAGTATGGGGAAATAAAACCTGATCCTGTGACTGGAGATGGCTGAGATAGGAAATCAGTCCTTGCCGTTGCATCAGCTGCAGGGCGTGGACTTCACCTGAAAAAACACCTTGGCGAGTTGTTCCTGCAAGGAGGAGTGGGAGGGACAGTGGGAGGTCTGCAGAGGGGATCCTGCTGGTGTGTTTAGGTTGTGTGTGCGGGTTCATGTGTGTCATGGTGTATGGAGATGTATTTGAATGTGAGCGAGCACAGAGTATCATTTTCTTGGTTGGAGTGCATATGCATGTTGTATGTGTGTGCTGGGTTGGGAGGGGTGGGGAATATTTGTATACTGATGTGTGAACGTGCTCAGCTTGGTGCATGTAGAAGAACAGGTACGTTTAGAGGGTCTGTGCATGTGCAGTAACACATCCCTGTGACACTGTGTGTTCCCCCTCTAAGGTACAGCTGTGGGTGCTCTCTTGGGGAACAGCAGCAGTGAGCAGAGCTCCCACTGCTTAAATACTAAGTTCAAAAGAGAAGTGAAAATGGAGAAATCGAGGTGACGTGAGGTGCAGTGAACCTACAGGACCTGTCAGCAACCTCACACCTGGAAAGCAGCCCTGGGTCCAAACTGAGGCGTTACAAAGCAGCACAAGCATTTCTGGTGCTGTCCATCACTTCTTGGGGTAGGACATTCTCTGGCAGGTGCTTTAGTGTCTGACTCAGGCATAAGGACCAGGGTAGGCTCTGGTGAGGATTGTAGGCGATGGTGTTTGGGGCTGGGGTGTGTGTTGGGGCCGAGTGAAACACAGACAGGAAGGGTTTTGAAGGCAGTACTGCGTGACAGTGCTGGTTGGAGCCAACGGTGTGGTTAGGAATCAGCAGGGGAAAATGTTTTGCGGTTTCACCAGGTGGGAAGGAGAGCCCTGTGCAGGGCTCAGTTCAGGAGCACTGCCTGGCTGGGGTCCTGCTGCCTGGTGACTGGGCAACCCCTGGGCAGGGCATGCATGCCTTCTGCCTGGCATGACTGTCCCCATTCTGCCCCTAGACTGAAGGGTCCCCAGGTGGCTCCATTTCACTAGATTTTGTTTAGATTTTTTTCTGGGAGAAACCAGAATACTTGTGGTTTTCACAAATGACTACCCCTCTGTCCTCTTCCTTCTCCCTGCCCTCTGGCCTGGCGCTGCCTCCATGATTCTACATATGCAAATGCAGTACTGGTCGAGATGACTAGTTGCAGTGTTGGCTCTCTGGGCTCAGGATACTCCTTGGGTGCAGCATGTCCTATTGCATGGAGCCAAAGCGACCTGGGCTCCTTCCAGCCCTTTGCCTAACCTGTCTGGCCACTTTTGGCGAGTCACTTCCCTGGCTAGTGCCTCAGTTTCCCCATCTCAGCAGTGGGGTAATGATGCTGGCCTCCTTTGAAAAGCACATTAAGTTCTGCTTATAAAAAGGATTTAAAAGCTGGTGAGTTCATGGACTGCTCCTGAGCCCTGGTGAGGAGCCCTGCTCTGCCAAAATCCACAGAGCCAAATGTGGTGTGTTCACAAAAACAGCCTACAACCTGCTCAAAATACTTATTTAATCAGGTAAATAATCTGCTCGTTTGTTTTAAAGAAAGAGGCTTATATCTATGTTTACCCAACACGCCTCTTAGAACCTCCCTCGCATTCTTTGCTACTTAGAAAAATAAAGCAACAAAAAAATGAGGAAATTCGCTGCAGAAGAAAAAAACTCACCCCCGGCGTGGGCCAAGCGGCGCTGGCTTCCTGCGGGCATTGGGCAAGATGCTGTAACCTCCAGGGTTGTGACATCGGCCCGGCCACGAGCACCCAGCGCTGCCGCCCCTCCGCCCATGGCTACGGGCACCCCACGAGCTCCAGCCCCCCGCCCCACCTTCCCAGTCCCTGCCCCTGCCCCAGGGCTGCGGGTTCTGCCCAGGCCAGTCCCCAGGGCACCGGCACGACTCGCCGGTGCTCCCCGCAGCCACCCGCAGTTTGCCGGTTTCCCTTCTCCGCCTGCTCCGAGGCTCCCGCAGCCCCGTAGGCGTCTCGCCGTCCCCGCCGGCGGAGCGGCCGCGGGCAGGTGGTCGCGGAGGGCGATGGGCGCGAGGGCACTGCGGCCGTCTCGGGGCGCCGGTCTCTGTGGGCCGTCAGCCTGCGGCCCTGCGCACCCCGACTGCGGGACTCCCTGGCGCCCCTTCCCCGGCTGGGCCGGGCCCGCCGCCGGGAGCAGCGGGGGCAGCGCTGCGGGGCCGGACCAACCTCCGAGGCCGCCCAGGCCCGACCCAGCCCGCTGCGGCCCCGGCTCCGCACCTGCCCCTGGCGGCGGGCCCGGCGCGGAGGCGTGTCCCGACCGCCAGTCACCGCCCCCCGCCGCGGCCGGTGCCCGCCCCGGCCCCGCTGCCAAAGTGACTCGGGGAGGACCGGCACGGCAATGACATCAGTGCTTTAAACAACTTGTTATTCGGGAGCAATCAGCTGCAATTAGGTATTAATTAAGTATTATGAAAGTTGATTATTTAAGTGAATTCGGCTTTCGTCTCTCCGACTATGGTAAGTACAGCACAATTGTCCTTTTCCTACCCCCTGTCCCCCTCCCGCCGCTCGGCAGAGCCCCCGGCCGCTGCCGGTGCCGGTGTCCCCGGGGCGGAGCGGTGCAGAGCTCTCTCTGCCCCGGCCGCTCCACGGCTCGTCTCGACCCTCCGCCGCCGCGGGGCCGGTCGCTGTCGGCAGGTTCCCCGGGACCCGGTTGCTGCCGCTGCCGCTGCCGCCGCCCCGAAACTTTTCCCATTGCCGAGGCGGGTGCGGGGAGGTGCAAGGGGCTCCTGGGCCGGGCCGAGCGGGGCGCGGCACCAGGTGCTGCCGGGGGCTCGCAGACTCTTTCACTTTTCTTTCACTTGTTTCACGGAAGTTGGCTTCCTCTCCTGCCACCGCTCCGGCCCCTCTCTCCCCGGTCCCGGTGGGGTGAGCCGGGGGGGCTCTGCTTCTCCGGGTCCGTGCAGGCAGCGCGGCGGGCAGGGCAGGGCCGGCCCGGCCCGGGGCTCCGGGCGGAGAGAGGCGCGGGCTGGCCGGGAGAGGATGCGGATGGGAAGTTTAGGGGGGTCTGAAATGGTTCTTTCGCCTTTGTATTTGTTGTGAGTTGTGTGGGTTGTTTTCTCTTTCATTTCTTTCCCTTTCGGAGCTCCGACGGCTCGCTGGTGAAGGTTGCCTGTCAGGTTCTGCGCTGGCTAAATGAAAAGGAATTTAATTTATTTGGGACAAGGCAGTGTTGGACGAAGAGGCTGCTTATTACTGTTAATGAGTATTTCTTTTTTTTTTTTTTTCCCCAACCTGGGCATATCTGGGATGGGTTTGTTTTTTCCTTCCATGTGAGGTGTATGAGACCTCCCCCACCCCTTCATATCTGGCAGGGAGGAGGAAGGGTGGCCAGGCTGGGGCAATGTTTTGGTTTTAGATTACAGGCCCCAAACTGGGGCTGGGTGTGTTTTTCATTGTAGGTTTTTGTGGTGCGTCCACTGGGTTTTGATCAGGTATCAGGATGGGGAGCAAGGTCTGGCCTGGTGGTGAGCTGGCCTGGGTGTGGTGGTGGACAGGGCTCCATCAGGCTGGGGCATGGTTGCAGCCGAGATACAGCTCTGGTGGGTTTCCAGCCCTTGGCCAGGCTGGGGCAGAGTCTTGTTTAGATTTCACCAAGCAGGCAGATTTGGAGCTCAGTAGGAATCCCTTGGGCCATGGCACCTCCCTCTTTGGGACCTGATCCCATCATTTTGGCCTGGTACCTGCTAACACAACCATACCTGCTTCTTCAAAATGGTGTGAACCATTCTCTCCCGTTTCAGAACTAAATGGCAGCAATGGGCCAAACAGGCCTGCACTGGCAATCTGCCATGGTCCACGTAATTCCTGTGGAGCCGATGTGTACGTGTGTGTGTGTGTCTTTTTTTTTTTTAATAAGGAGTAAGACGGTAATAAACTGGTTGATGATTGACTGGGCCTGAACTATGTACTCTGATATTTTGATTGAGAGGATAATTTTGTCGTCGTTTATTTCCTTTATTTATTTATTTATTGATAGCAGGATCCGAGCAGCTCAGGAGCTGCTTCCCCTGGTGATTGCGCCGGACTGGCTCTGGTTGGGTCCAGCCGTAGGCGTGTGGCTGCTGCCTCCCTTCTAGATCAAGGGGCTGGGAGGCTGCGTGGGCAGCCCAAGGGTTAAGGATGTGGTGAAACTGCAAGAGGGCAAATGCTTTAATGAATAATAAACAGTGATTTACCCCTGATCTCCATCTCCAGGACCTGTGGTAGCCCAGAGTTGGGATCTGCTGCCTGGGTGTTGCCGGCTGGGCTTGGCCCAAGGCAGTTGGGGCTGTGCCCCTGCCCTTGCCCCTCCTGGGCCGGCAGTGCCCTCTGCTGACAGGAGCTCTGCCCTATGGCCACTGGGCCCCTGCCCCTGCCTAGTCCACCAGCCCAAAAAGGGTCCAGAAAGGCAACATTGTCTCCCCCGAAAGAGGCCCTCCTTCTTCCTGGATGTTTTGTAGGTGCTCGGCCTTCCAGCTGGTATACCTGGGTAATATTTGGGGTTTGGTGCTCCAGTATGGGAACTTCAGGATGCAGTAAGCCATGGAAATGAGGATCTGAGAGATCTGTTTAAGTCAGCATTACAGTCTGTGTGTGGGTGAACCCGTCTTGTCATGATCTCGGGGCAGAGACCTGCCCCATAATCACCACCTCTAACCCTTATCTACTTGGGCCAGCTTATCTCCCTCAGTCGCTGCCTCTTGAATTCTCTCCAAGCCCTGCAGTGCTGGCTCCCCAGAGGCAGTGCCCGAGGGCTGCTCACACGAGCCGCCAGCTGGCAGAGGCAGGTCTGGAGGGGTTTCTTTCCCAGCAGGAACTTGGTATGTGGGGTCTGACAGTCTGCTCTTGCCGAGAGCTTTCTCAGCTCAGCCAATCCTTGCATGGACCTTCTAGGGCCAGAAGCATTCAGAGGGTGTAAGGGCTAGAAAGGATTTCATGATCTGAGTCCATCCGCCCAGGATCGTGGCAAGATGTTCCCTACATGTGACTTTCTGCAAGTCTGGTTGTAAATATCTTGAGTGACTGAGCACCTGTCACTTCCTTTGGGAAGCTCTTCCCCAGTGTAATTATCCTTGGTATGAGATTACAGGAACTGATCTCAGAACGAGGACCAAGTAGCCTATGGTAAATGGGTGGAGAAACACCTACTTTTCCACTCAAGGAGTCATTTTGTGACTTTGTTTTGTCAAATCCCTGTTTGAAACACCCAGTGGACAAGAGCACCTCTGGGCTGATGCCAACGGTGTACAGATTTTTTGAGAGATTTACTCAGTCAGGGTCGGTGCCATTCCTCTGCTAAGCTCATGGTCTGCAGAAGGTTCACAGGCACTTTGTTTCGCTGTTCAGGTCACTTCCCACAGTTCTATGAGATGCCTGTTGAGTAGAAAGCATTCAAGTCTACACAGTGAAGGCTCTTCCTTTCGGGAAGGATTTACCCAGGCAGGGATTAACCTTCTCATCATGGTGTTAAGCAGGGCCCAGCTATTACTTGAAGAGCATGCTTCAAAACCTGTTGAAGTCCATTGGAGTGTTTCTACTAGTTTGGTGCTATAAAACAGTAACTCACAGAAAGACCAGGAAATGGATCCCTGAGATGATAAACTTCTGTTTCTTCACCTCCACCCAGTCTGCTGGGTCCTGTTCCTTCTAGATCTGGTACTGACAGAGTGGGGTCTGCTAATGGGTGCAGGCACTGCATCCTTCTGTGAACAGTGTCCAAGATGGGGAGAGGCAGCATGTGTTGAAACAACTGTGAGTGCTCCAGATAGCTCGGCTGGAAGGGATCGAACATTTAATATGTAGCTCCCATATCAGCAGTTTCTCTTTCTGTTTTCCTATTTGTTCTTCCCTTCTGAGTCCTCCTTGCTGCTCTTGGAAAGAACTGAGTGTGGAATCTTTTTCAGGGCTTTTGCCTCTGAAGCCTTGTCTGTCCTCAGGCTGCTAGAGTGCTTGGCTGTTCTCACAGTGAAAGCCTTTGTGGCTACTTTGACTCTCCCCCATCACATCAAATCACATCCCTAGGCTGCTCTATAGGCCACAATTTAGGTTACCCTCTGAAAAGTTGGTTGAAAGTATCTGGAAAGTAATGAAAAGCTCTGTGGGAGGTGAAGACAACTGTTGCCTGTGCCACATCTCCCACCTCCAGCCAGGCTTCTTCCCTCCCTCCCAGGGTTTGAAGACATGGCTGTTCCCAGGGTTTGAGAGCTCAGGTGCCACCCAGGGCTCAGCTTCCAGAAGTGCTGACATTGCAGAGGCCATGCTGGCCGATCCAGCTGGGGTTTGGGAGAACCAACGTCCTCGTCCTCAGCTGCACTTTGCAAAGCAAAGAGGGGGCAGAGGAGGCTTGGCTGGGAGCAGGGGAGGGGCAGAACCTACAGCCAAAAGTCCCACGCGGCACCATCTCCTCCCCTCCGGTTCAGCATGGACTGGATCAATTTGGACGTCTTCAGCAATAAAAAATGCCGATGTCGTCCTAATTCACTAGGCCCCGAGATGACAGCAAATTTACATTTTTTAATTAAACTAGCAGCCAGTTTTTATGAGAGGGGGTTGGGTTATGCAAATCAAATGGTTGTGTACGAAAGATTAGGAGAGTTTGGGAATAAATTCCACAAATGCTAATAAAAAAAAAAGAGAGAAAATGAGAGGGGGGAGAGAGAGAGGGACATTGTTCCATTAGCCCCTTTTAGACTGATTTCCCTAGGGAGAAAGCAATGGGGGGTGAGAGATGGAGGCAGCTTTCAGAGACAGGTAAAATCCATTTTGAGGATTGAGAGCCCCTTGGACCAGGACCTTGTTGCTCCCTCTTTCTTTTCCCAGGGTTCGCAGGGGAGACAGAAGCAGAGACATCAGTAGGAAAAGTTGCTAGCTCCTAATCTCTGTTCCTGTTTGACCAGTGATATCACAGGCTGGCATACCCATTGGGGCTGGGGAGCTGCTCCAAGTGACTGCAACCTGGCCTGGCTAAGGACACAGAGGGTTGCACAGGCCTCAGCTGCTGGAGGGACACAGTGGGGTCAAGAAACAGGCCAGATGTCCCAGGAGGATGGACCTGGCAGGATGACAAGATAGGCCAGTCTCTGGCCATGAATTCTGAAGGGGCTACACGGAGCTCTAGTGCAGATGAGAACTGCAGGGATTGGTACCCCTGGGCTTCCCCCTGCTTTTGTGCACTTTTACTAGGGGAACTCTTAATCCCTGGCTGGGTAGACACTAATACACTGATGGCTGGTGCAGGACTAGGCAGCTGCTCCATGTAAGCACAGGCTTCATTTATGGAGCAGGGCGTGTTTTGAAGAGGGATGCCACTGCTCTTCCCTTCCCCAAACTGTAGAACCCCTTGTTGCCCATCTGTAGGGCCTTCAGTGGCTGAGTCCAGCTGTTAACTTCTCTTCCTGGTGCATTAACCTGGTAATCCTCCCCTGTTTCTCAAGAGCCTTCCTATCTTCCTTCATGTGGGGATTCCAGAAAATAAAACAATTTGTCATGCTTTTCCCAGAACAGTTACAGTGCAGCAAAAACATGCGCTTCACTTGTGTAAAATATGTTCTTGTTTAAATTTCCCAAAGAATTCTGAGTTCTCATCGCATTTGGGAGTTAGGTGTGGTAGCCAGGTACCGAAGCAATTGTTTGCTCTGCCATGGAGAAACACAACCAGAAAATTTCTGGAGGCTGGGAAACTGCTTAAAGCTTCCAGTCCTAAGGCAGTTTCATGCTCTGAATAAAAGCTGAACAACCTGTGTAGGTTGGCAGGAGACAGCAAGGGGTGGAGAAGAGGAGATGCAAGGAAAAAAGGATGAGAAGACAGGAGTCACTGGGTGCACTTTATGGCAATCCCCTGAGGATTTGGTGCCTCACTAGAGAATTTTGCCACCCATTTCTGGTTTTGGGGTGTGAAATGATGATTCACCTTCATGCACATGTTTTGCTTTGGAGATGACATTTTAGTGCAACCTCTTGTGAAACCAGTGAAAACACCAAGCTCTGCTAGGGCACTTCTGGAGGTGTTCCCCACACCCAACACCTACATCCGCGTCACCCTGTCCTGCACATGCACATCTGCCCCAGACACTCGCCCACCTCCACACTCCTGGACACTCACGTGCCCTGTGTTGGTGTTGTGCTGAACTTCGTGTTCTCTGAGTTGCTCTCTCAAAATATCACCTTCTGTGCTTGCATCATCATGTCAATGAGTGGATCTTTCTTAGCAGCAAGAGAGTAGTCTGCTCTGTGCCCCCTGTGTTAGGTGTTCCTGTGTTCCCAGTGCTGCCCCATTTCATCCCCCACCATTCCTGCTGCCAGAGGGGAAACGATAGCCTTGGCAGCAGGCTGGGTCCACAGCCGCGGGCAGCCAGGCAGTTGTACAGGGGATTTCTGTAACGCAAGTTTCTGAGCTGAACGAGGGCCAAGTTCAGCCTAAATCTAACAAAGAGAGCTCCAGAACAGGTCTGTGAGACGTGGCAGAGTCTGAGGATTTGGTGTGGGATGAACAACTCCTAATCTATAAAGTGGGCATAATCATACTCCCCTGTGCAGCCCAGAGCCAGGGCTGGGCGCTTCAGTGATGGAGATAAGTGAATGAGGGCTGGCTGCTGTCCATGGCGGGGTGCGGGGGTCGGGCAGGGCGCTCCTCCCTCCAGCCGGGGTGTGGTGCTGGGGTGTGGGAGAGCTGAGCCCGCTCCCAGTCCTGGAGCTCCTGTGCCCGCCTGACCCGTGGCACCCTCCATGTCCTGGCAGCTGCTGCAGCACCATGTACATCCAGGGCAGATTGGGGTGGACCTGCAAGCTAGGCTGTCCAGTATCTGGGCAATAAGGTGCAGAGCTCCAGCTGGGCTTTTCTGTTGTAGTGGGGCCATGGTGTCAGCCCCTCTCCCGAGACTGGCTGGGCCAGGGCAGAGCAGAGGAAGAACCAGGAACTTTCGGCTTCCATACATGGGAAACTGTCAAAAGCCAGGTAGCAACACCAGCTTTTGTCTGGTATTTCCAGAAAAACCCGGCGGGACCTGGCATCCCAGGGCATAATTTATTATGGAAAAATAAAATAATAAAGTCCCAATCCCTTTGAGGCCTGAGTCATAGAAGCATCTTCTCATTAAAGCAGCTCCACCTCTCCACACAGTGTTTGCCAGCACCATGCCTGTATGAATCCACTCCCTGAGCCGGCTTGCCCAGGGCAGCCTCCTCCTCCTCACTGCCTGCACTCCCCAGCGCACCTCTCCAGCACCCCTTCCCCTATCTGGAGGAGCATGAACAGTTACGTCAAGCCAACTTCTCCCCAGGTCTCTCTCCCTTCTTCAGGCCAGGGGGATGTTTCATTGACATGTTTTGTAGACAAGTATCTTCATCTTTTCACCCACCTTCCATCCCCTGTGCTATCAAGTTCCCTGGCTCCCACATTCCCCTCTCCCTGCCACGTGGTGTGGAGGTGTTCGTGTGTGTGGTATCTTTCCATGGATTGAAGCTCTCTTCCAAGTGGCCCTCTGCAAGCAGGGAGAGAAGAGGAAGCTGCTCCTGGAGTAATTGCCATCTGCATGTCCCGGAGGCAGGCAGCAGATGTTAGCAGAAGAGGACCGGATTGGAAGAGGGTGAGGGAACAGGCTGGGGAGAGAGGGTCTGATTTTTCTTCTTGATTGTGTATGAATATTTTTCACAGAAGCTCACTAGGACAAGAACCACAGTTCTGCAAAGTTGATTCACACACGTGGAAACTTGCAGAGAAAGCTCCTTTGCTCACTCTTGCTGTGTTTTCAGTCATTCAGTTACTTTTCTCAGCTTTTTTCTATGTTGTGATGTTGAACTTTTCTTGTTAAATAGCTTTTCTTTATGTCCTCCATCCTTTCCTTATTCCTACAGACATTTGTCACCCTCCAGGACTTCTCATTCTGCCTTTGATTCTGTCTTGATTTTCCTTTCTTTGTTTTTGCCCCTCTCCACCTCCCCTATATTATCTTACTCTCTCTATTTTTCATTTCCCCATTTGTCTGTGGGTTGATACTCAGATGAGCAAACTTCTTCCAGTTGAAGGAGGTCATGAATATTAGGATTTTTCTATCAAACATTGAAATATGGCTCAAATTAATCTAAAGAATAGGGCCCTTTTCATAAACCACCTGCTGGTTTGTTTGAAAGAAAGCACAACCACTCGCCTGTGTGCTCTGAGCAGTTGTCTCTCATCTCCACCTTGCCAAGCTTTGACATTCCAGTTTCTTCTGTATTTGTTGCCCTTGGTGGAGTAAGTCTGCTCTTCCCAGACTGCCAGCACCGAGTGAATCTGGGTTTGGACAGGTTGGGACAGGATGGTGATTCTGGCAGGATCCTTGCTGCTTTGAATGATGGTTTGTGATTGTATTTTTTGATTGCGGTGTGCTTATTTTGGGGTTTTATTTTTGTTTTCCACAACATTTTGGTCTGAAACTCATTACCTCTCAGCTTGACTGAGAGAGATCTCTTGTTCAGATGTTAGCACCCAGTGAGGCATGGAGACGTACCGTCAGCCCTGCCTCCTCCTTGTCTTGCTGCTGTGGACCAACCTTCTCTCCAGGTCATGAGGAGGGCTGTGGTGGATGTGTCCTGCTCAGGCCTGGCCACCAGCCCAGGGCTACAGTCATACCCTCTTGGCTTTCACAGTGAGTCCCTGCATGTGCCAAGACTGAGCTGAGCTCTCCTTCCAAACGGATCTGGCAGGGCTGATTTTAGTACACCCTGACTCAGTGCTGAGCTGCTACCAGTGAGGTGAGGGTTATGTGTGCAGCACCCCAGAAAGGCAGAATAGATAGCATGCTGGAGGTGAGTCCCTGAGCCAGGCAGGTCCCCGCTGCAGGGGCAGGGGTCTAATCTGCTGTCCCTTCCTCCCAACCACGTGGCTTTTTGGGAGGAGCTGTGAACAGCAGACACCTTTTCTCCTGAGACCTCAGAGAGCCAGGTACGTGTTCCAGGACATCCTGCCTTGATTGTGGTCCTGGCTGTGCTTGACTGGATGGTGCCCTGCCTTTGCCAGCACCGCCGTAGCTTGGCCATTAGCCCATTGGCAAGGAAGAAGAGAGTGGTGGAGCTATGCCCCATGGGTCTGGAGGAGCATGGGCAGAAGAATCTCTGCACTCTCTTGGGAGCTGCCACGAGGCAGGCATGGGCAATGCCAGAGATGAGGACAACAGAGGACACCAACTTGTCTCAGTCTCGTGTTTTGTTTTCAGTCCAGCCTATTTATATTCATCATAGTTGCTATTTTCTCCCCAGTTACATGGATGTGTCTTGTTCTCACTATCTTCCATCTTTACGAGCAAACCTTCCCATTTCCTGCATGTCTGTCCTGGCAGGCACACGGCATCATCCCTCTTGGGCTGAGACCACTCTTCTCCAAGGAGGCACCTTTCAGTGGTGTGCTTCTTCGGGAGCTTGGCCCAGCCCTCTCCCACCCAGCCCTGCATTTCCCTGGACAGAAACTGCATGCACAGCCTGGGCTGCATGAACACGGAGTTTGTTTTGCCAGGGTGACCTGTTTAATCATCTCATTTTCTGGTGGCCGTTTATTCCTCGTTTCCACGGTTACAGCCCCATTAAGAGGAGAAGCAATAAGGCAGCGAGTCAAACAGGTAATAAAAACATTAAAGCCATGTGCGCACTGGGAGGGAGGGAGGGCAGCAGCACTCAGCGAGACGAGACGGGCCGTGCCGGGGAGACAGAAGGGTCGCAGGGAGCCCGCGCCTAGTGTGGGAACACCCAGCTCTGCTCCCAACCTCTGCAGGGGCCTGAGTGCCAGCACAGCATCCTACAGCACCTTTCCCCTCTCCCCAGGGTGTCCTGTGGCTCAGGACAGCGTCACTGCACCAGCATCTGCTCTCCCCATCGCCCTGCTGCAAATGCAGAGCTGCCAGTGGCCAAGAGAACTTGAAATCAGAGTGGTTTTGCAACTCTATTTTATAGCAGGGCTATGACTGCCCGTCAAAACTTGTAACTTGCTGTTTCTGTTTGGTTACTGTGATGCTGGTGGACCCAAACCCTTGTCATTGTTACAGCTCTGCTGTGGTACTTAGGATCATAAAATCATTTGAGTCCAGTCGTTATCTAACTCTACCAAGTCTGGTGCTAAACCATGTCCCACAGCACCACATCTCTGTGGCTTTTAAACACCTCTAGGGATGGGGGTTCAACCACCTCACACTTGTCAAAAGGTCTGCTGTGACTGATGTCAGTGGCACCAAAACCCTCAGGAGTGTGAGTTGTGCTTCTGCACAGATCCTAAAGTAGTGTTAAGTGCTCAAAAAGCTATACTGATGTCTTTACAGCTAGCTGCCCAAACCAGCACAGCCTGGAGTATCATGACAGTGGGCTGAGGCTTTCCTAGGTAGCTTAAGTATCTGTTTCTGGAAGCGGCAACCTCCAGGAGAAGGTCAAGCTCCATGGAAACAGGATAGCCAGGTCTGCTCTGTGGCAGGATGTGGGCTGGGAGCAGGCGACTGTGGGGTGGGGAGTAGGTGGGAGCAGTTCATCTGGGAGCAGTGGGGATGCCTTAGAGCTGTGGCTGGAAATCAAGGGAAAGCTATGGAGGGCAGGCAGTATAGCTATGAATCACCTCTCCTACCAGGAGGAATCCCCAGGTTTCTTTTGTTCCATTTTGGGCTCATAGAAGGACTGTAACAATGTGAGGCAACCTAAAGCACCTCATGTGGAATGAGGAGAAGGCAGAGAGCCCTGCTGTTTTGAGAAGAAGAAGGGTATTGCTTTCAGTTCCCTTTCCTCTGGGCAGTGCTTCTCAGGGGTCCTGGTTGGTGGGAGCCTTTTGCTGCTATATACTTGTTATCCCAAACGTGGCTTTGTCAGCAAGGAAGTTGTGGCCTGTCTTGGGCAACCAGGGGCTAGATGTACTCTTGGCATAAATCTGTGTCCTGACTGCAAAAGCCACTAGAGTTGCTTTTCCTTATTCTCCCTCAGTGGCCATGGAGGCCAAGTGGCATTGGATCTCAGATGAGATGTTAGTGAATGAATGGACATTTTTAATACCTGTCTTCATGTGAGGGCCAGTAGCTGTCTCTGATGGTCAAATGGAGACTGAAATGATGTCCTTAAGAAACAATTCCAAAACTTCCTTGGACTCTGCAAGCCTGAGGCTTGGGTTTTCAAAGTGGTGCTGTGTTGGCCACATTTTGTTTCTTTGGAGATGAAGTTGTATCCAAATTGCCACATCTCATAGCAGTGCAGAAAGCTAGGCTCTCTGGAGACAAGCCCTGGCCTGGAGAATATGGACTTTGTGAAGCTCCTCTTCACTTCAGACAGTTTGTAGGTTGGTCTGTGTACTAACTTGGTAATGAAGTATAAAAATGGTTCTCCAGGACTTACTCTTCTTTTACCATGCTGCTGTGAAGGGCTCTGTTCATTCTGGGGAGTGGAGAGCAGGCCCTGACCTTCCTTCGTGTGCTCTCTGGCTATGCTGTGTTGTGCTGTGTGTCACCCTGGCTGGGTACAAACCCTGATGCTTTCTGCAAGCTGCTTATCAGTAATGGGCTTAGGAGAAATGAGCAAACGCGTAGCTGAAACCCCCTCTGCTCCTGCTGGCTTCAAGCTGCCGTATTGCTGTTGGAAAGGAGCAGGTGCCTGGAGGGGCTGGAATGGTTCTGGCCTTTGAACGAGGGTGAGTTTCACTGTGGATGAAGAGGTTAAATATAACAGCCTTCCTCATAGAGGTGGTACAGCTAACTGCAGAGCAAAAATACTCACAAATGCAAACAAGAAAAAGAGCATGGAGATAATCAGATAATTATGGAATTGGAGGGAAATGGAATAAACTATCTCCAAAGGTGTTTTACCTGCCAGCTTTCTCTGTTGGAGTGCTCTGCCCCAGTGCAGCCCCAGTTTGCCCTGTTGGGATTTTCTTTTATTATTTATTTTTGACATTGTTTCGAGTTTTATAGTTTCTTTTCTCTGGACTTTATCAGAAAACATATTTGTGGTGAATGCCTGTGAAAGGACCTGGCTTGCTGAGTAAATATTCAATGTGGAAATCAGCCACATGACCTTGAGAGGGGGAGAGGGAGGGAAGCTGAGAGAAATTCATAAAAAGCTGAAAAGGAAAAGAACAAGGAGAAGGGAGGGGAGAGGGGGAAAAAAAAAGATAAATGGTCTGGCCAGACTGGAAGAAGTCACACAGGAGAGATACGTGGTGATTGGACATGTGGTATTAGCCATCTTCAAGTGGTCCAATTCTTGGTGGTGCTGAGCTCTGACACTTTGAAAAATAGGCCCATTTAAGGTGACTCAAGTTGGGCAACAAAAGTCAGTAGTCACTTTAGATCATCTTGGCCTGTGTTCAAAAGGGTGAATTTTATCCTTGGCAAAAGGCCAGCGGGAGGCCTTTCTGTGTACTGTTCCCGTTCCCAGAATAGGATTTGGGGTGGCTCCTGGACCTCGTGCCAGTCTCTGAGGCAGGGGCAGAAAACACTGTGCCCAGGTTCTGGGCTGAGCCCCTGCCTGCCCTCTCGGAACATGGGACAGCTATCACCAGGCTGGACTCACGTGTCACAGCTCTGTTGTTCTCGGCTTCAGAACTGGACCTGAATTTCTTTGTGGAGTTTTGTGGGACTCTGGGTGTCTGGGAAAGGTGCCAGATGGAGCAAAAGCCCCTGTCCTCAGAGCAGGGGTGGTAAGGAGCAGCAGTGCTGGGTGATTTAAACTTGATTTTAAAATGATATTTTAGGGACTGGAGAGAGATAAGCATGGAGTTTCTGCAGGTTTGTATTTTTTTCTGTATGTTCCTCCAGCACATCCTTAGTATTTTGATGACACCAGCTCTGGGAAGCCCCTTGGTCCTGCAGCCATCAGCTGTCTGTTGCCAGAGATCCAGGGATCCAGGCATGCTGAAAACTTCATACTTGTCTCTGGGCAGCCAATGGCTTCTGCTAGTTTTTGTTGTTTCAGTGCACAAAAAAAAAAAAAAAAAAGTTTGGATGCACTTAGGATCTCTTTACAGCTCATCATACTGTCATTTCTTCAGCTCCCCAAATTCTCTTCATCTTCAAGAGGGGAAGTCTAACTTCACTGGCATCAGCACTTCCAAAAGGCTCTGCACAGACATAAGCATTTCAAGAGCATGGGGCAAGGACCATGCCGAAACTGAGCCTTCATTTGTATTGGAACAGTGCTGATTAGCCTCCTTTGGTTAAAACAAAATAGCTGCCCTAATGATCTTCACACACACAACTCTAAATCTTCCTTCAGTTAGGTGGGGGGATGGTTTATGTCTTTCCTTAAGCCCGAAAATGGTAGGATTAGATTTTCCTAGCTTGTACGGGAGAGCCTTACTATGGAGGAGAGAATTTTTTTATTTCTTTCCAGTTGGAGTATGTGAAATAGTGGAGAAAAGTCTTGTCTAGTGATGACCTCAAAATAATTTCTATAGCAGAGCAGCGTGATGTCAGACAGCCAGTATGCAGCTGGGTGGGAAGTGCAGACAGTGGGGGCACAAGTGCCTGCCACAGGGGAAAACCAGCATAAATAAAAACCACTGGTCCAAGGCTTTGGGAGGAACTAGAGCAAAGTCACCAGCGCAGAGGCCAGGGCGAGGAACTGTAACTGTACATTTAATAGCTTTGGATGTTTGCTTTTCTGTGACAGTTGCTGTTCAAGTAAGCAGATTGGAGAATTCCAGACTTGCCTGGATTTCAGGGGTTTTACTCATATGTGTTCAGCATAGGAGATGAGCAGGATGAGAGCACAGGGGCTGTCTGCAGCAGGAGGAAGGGCTTGGTACCCTGCTCCTCTGCCCCATGCACCTTCATTTGCCCAGGTGTTCACTGGCTGAGCTGAGCCTTTCCCTCTCACTTCCATCTCTTTTCTCTGCCCTAAAGCCATTCTCCCCCCAAACTCACCTGTTCCCCAGTGCTCCTAGCAAGCATTCCTCCTCCCAGGAGCATACCCCATCTCAGTCTTGTGTGTGCATATCCTTTGCCTCCCCTGCATGGTGCCTGTCACTAACCTGCTCAACCGGGGACCTAGCAGCCTGCTGGAGCCCTACCCTGGCCTGGAAGCCCCACCTGGAAAGCAAACTGCTGTGCCCCATGTGCCAGCCCTACCCTGGCTCTGGGTTCAACTGCCCAAAGAGACCCAAAAAGCAGAGGCATGTTTTCATGGCTTATTCTCCGAAAGGAGAGCCTGCAAGGGGTGAGGGGCAGACTCCTCGCAGCGAAGGTGTTAACAAATATCAGGTGATTAAACATGACAAGCAGTGACATTTCTGTGTGGGGTTCTCAGTACCAGCAATGCCAAGAATGAAGCTATAAACCCTGACATTTTGTGTTATGCACTGAGGTTTTTAATAGACATCTTTCTCTCCCTCCCCCCTGTTTATTTCTTTTACCCCTCTTTTCCCTTCTGTCCTCTTCTTTCTTTCCCTCTCCTCTCTATTCCTGACCCTCACCCTGGCTCTGCCCCATCCCAAGTGCCCCCACCTCCTCTTCCCATACCTCCCTCCCTGCCTTTATCTTTGCTCCTTGGCTTTGCCAGGCTCATTTATTTGATGACGTTCACTTTTTCTTTTGTTCCTCTCTCCCTCCCTATTTTCTTGTTACACTTTTCCAAGGTTTTTTTTTTTTTCCTTTTGCTTTACGTGGCGTCATTCCCCCTTCCTAACTCTTCTCTTCTCTTCCTGCTCTTAGCTCGGGACCCTGCCATATGCACAGACGTTTGCAGTCTTTCTCACCCATCCTCACTCCCACACTCTATTGCACACACACTGCCACTTGCCACACACTTTCCTGCTCTCCCCCACGCGCTCTCTCCTGCTCCGTCTCTCACATGCGCTCGCACTTGCTCTTTTCTTTCCATGCCTCCCCTCTCTTCTTTTTCTTTGTTACTCCGTTCTGCTGTCATTCTCCCTCTGTCTGTTCTTTTCCACTCTCTCCCCTTCTCCCTCCCTTTCCTTTCTCTTTTTGGGGCCTGATGTAATACGCTAACCATGGGCAGCCAGGCCAGTTGCTTGTCAGGGAGCAGGTGTCCCACCCCTGAGTGATGTTTTTGTTAATAACATTTTTGCCCTGACTCAGAAGCCTCCGTTTTGGAGATGGGTTGTTGGTTTTTTTTTAAGGACAGGAGCTGAGGAGGCTGTGCTTTTGGGAACAGTTGCTGGGTTTGTACTAAAAGGACTGCAACAGTTGTTCTGCTGAGCAAGAAACGTTGGGACAACTGCAAATTCTCCCTCCTCCTCTCTCTCCATATCTATCCAAAGGGCATTTGGAGGTGACACCTCATGCACCATCCCCCTTACAGCCAGCTCTCATTTCTGCTGGCTCTTGGCTCTAGGAATGGGGCACTCCGGCCACTGGAGCTGGCCCTACCCAGCAGCCTTCTGTATTAGGAAAAAAATTTGCCTTGTTTGCCCCGATGTCTTCTGCTGATGGGGTTTTGGGCACAAAATGCTGGAGCGACCATAGCATTCACACACAGAGCTCTCCTCCCTAGCACCAGGTCACCTGCTTTCCAGCGCTCAGGACTGATGGCCCAGCTATGCAATCTGAACTGTTTGGCCAGTCCCCAGTGCATGACCTGCTTGCTCACTGTGTCTTGCCAGGCTGTGATCTCCTTCATGGACAGACCAGGGGGCAATGTGTGATGCTTTCCATTCATCAGGAAGGAAATTGTGTGGGCTGGCCCATCAGAGGCTGTCGTCTCTGCCAAATCAGCCTGGCTACTGGCATCAGGATCTGAACCTTCCCCATCTGGCTGGCCCCAGTGGCAGCCATGCTGGAAAAGCCATTGGAAAGTGCTGCCTGGGCACTTGAGGCGTTTCCAGAGGCTCTTTGTGCTGCGTGGCAATTCCTTCTCCTCTAGCTGTGGGAGTCCCTGTCTCTCTCCATGTCCCTGGGGAGGATCTGTGAGGAGCTTCTGGAGAATTGCCCTGCACACACTGTGCTGTGGGTGGTGGCTCACTGGCCCATCACTGTTGCCAGCACATCTGTGCCGAGAGAATCCAGGGCAGGCAAGAGGCTCTCGTGGGTGGACAGTGAGGACAGAGGTTAGGGCAGTTCCCACGTGCAGGAGGTCATTAGGGCCTCAGTGTAAAGGGCTCAGCAGGTATTTGAAATAAGACCAAACTAAACTGCAGCTTTAGTCCCAGTATTTTCTCTTCCTTGACTCTGCAGTTGCTCTAAAAATCAAAATACTTTCCCCCTGCAAACCCCGCCTTCCCATGGAAGTGCCTTTCCCTCCCTCTCCACCCAGGTCTTATTGATCCAGCACCACAGACGGTGGCTGCAGCTTGAGTTGCCAAGTAGGGCAGATCGATAGAGGCTTGCTATGGGATTTTTGGCAGCTGGGGCATCCATTTGTCCCTCCTCCCCTCCCACCATCCGTCCAGGAAGCAGCCAGCATCACAGTGAAAGCAGGTGGAGCAAACCCCTGTCCTTAGGCTTTCCTCTTCCCTTGTCCTTCCCTGTCCTCCATCCTGCAGCTGCCAGGACCGCAGGCCAGTGCGGCAGCGTGTGCCAGGCCAGAACGGTCTCCTCTACACTGGCTCCACCAGCCCCTCTGCTGCTCATGCTTTGCAAGGGCCAAGTTCACCATTTTGGATGCTGGGGCAATCCTGTCGGTCATTCCAGCATCCCCAAGAGCAGGATTTGGCCTTTTTTGCTTTCACAGTCTTTTTTATTTCACAAGGACTTCTTCCCTGCCTGGATCCAAAGTAGCTCCCCTCTGCCCTTCTTCCTTGCCGCAGCCATCAGTGCTGCATCAGCGGTCCATCATTGTTCCACAGATGGGGAGAGCAAGGCACAGGGATGGGAAGTGACTTCCTGAAAGCCAGGGAAGGAGGTGGTACTGGAGCTGGCGCCAGGAGCCACATTTCTGGCTGTACTTTGCCAGTGCTCAGCCCCTTGCCTGTGGGCCTGGGACAGTGCTTCTTCCCCACTCAGGAGGCTTTCCAGGGTCCAAAAGCTGTGGGCTAGTCTCCAGCACGAACTGGGAGTACCAGAGGCAGAGGGAGCAGTGAGGAGGAAAGAGGTGCTGTGCAGGAAGCTTCCCTTGCTCTCCATGGTGTCAGGAGAGAGTGGGCAGCTCTGTCATAAGATGTCCTTAACCCTTGCCAGCTCTTCTGGCTGCCAGAGCTCTGACAGGTGCCGAGCGCCGCACACAGCGAAGTTAATGGAACGAGTATTTCGGGGAGGGGAGAGGGAGGCTCTGTACTGCACCCTGGGGCCCTGGGTTTATTAATGGTGACCTGCCATTAAAGACTAAAGTGCTAACCTGGTCATATTTAGCAGCTTCCAATGGTATCCCAATGGCCTCTGCCTGCAGTATCAACTCCTGCTTCCCCCTGCAGCCCCAGGCCTGCAGGAGCTGACTTCAGAGTTTCTCTGCTACGATGGGTCTGGTGGGCAGCGCTAAGGAGTCTCTGTACTGCTGCTGCCAGACAGATTGCAACCCCCTCCTGCTGCTCCAAGCAGCTTCCCCCTTTTACTGCTAAGCCTTGCCAGTGAGTGCTTGGAAAAGAGGACCAAATCCTGGCATCTTCATGATTTCCTTTACTCAGACAGAGCCTGGGGATCACTAGGAAAGGGAGACATGCCAGTATAAGGCTCACAGGATTTGGCCACGAAGGAGAGTCATACTCAGGCTCTGCAAGTGCTTCCACAGAGCTCTCTGAGAAGTCACTGGCAAATTATCCCTCTGAGGTGGCAGACTGGGAAATAAGGCAGCAGCTCTGCCAGACCTGATTAAAACAGTACTTGAGGCTAACAGCTTCAGGCCAGAGCAGGAGAGCTGCTCTCACTGCCACTGTCCCTCTTGCTCTGGTCCAAAAGGGACTTGGAAAACCCAAACATGGGCAGATGTCCCTAGGGGACAAGAACAGTTGGATATTGCAGTGACAAGCACTTTAGAAAGATGCTGGGGGCTGCTGCTGGTCCAGGCAGGGATCAGTGTTAGCGGAAGAAAAAAAAAGCCCCAGAGTCTTCTTGAAGCTAATTCTGCTCTTGATGCTTCCCCAGAAGCAAGACCCTGCTGTGCTCTGTGTGCCAGCTGAGATTATTGCCTTCCCTGATCACTTCTTCCTGGATTAAAAACTCAGCACAGAGTATTTTGCCATGTGTTATTCTGGGGGACCTGCTAGAAGCTCCACGGTGCAGATCCTGGCAGAGGAATGGGGGAATCACAGGGCATCTCCTGCTGCTTCAGACAGGAGGTGGGAATGCCCCTGCCCCTCACACCTCTGCGCAGAGGAGCGAGGCTGTAAGAGATTTTCCTCTCACCAGCAAGCCCTGTAAGCCACAGATCCCTCCTTCTCACAACCCCGCCCTTCATGGGCATGTTTGTCAGTGTGGGCTTCAGGCCATTCCCCAGCAGAGCCAGGGAGGGCAGGGGACTTGTTCCAGTGGAGAGCTCCAGCCTGCCCAGCCTCCCAACAGGACGAGTGCCGCTTTGGCAGCCAGGCTGGGGGCAATCCTCTCTCGTTTGGCTCTGTGCCCCAGCTGATCCGGAGCCAGGTTTTGCTGTAATCCCTACATCCTGTTGCAGGTCCTTAATCAGCTGGAGCCAGCCTGGAAAAAAACCAAAAACCCAAGCCCCAAACTGTTGTGGTTAAAGCTCCCCACTTCCCGGGCTCAGGTGGGAGGGCTGGGAGAGATTGCAGCTCCCTTGCTAGGGATGGAAGCAGAGGAAGGGGTAAGTGTGTTTCTGCTGGGGCTCTCAGCAGGACCCACTCGTTGCTGTTCCCTTCCAGAGGGGATGGGCCTGGGATTGAGGCACTTGATCCATCCTATTCCCCCACTGCCAGCATGGTGAAAGGTGCTGCCCCTTCAGCCCTCACTGGGCAGGCTCAGAAACTCTCTGAGTTGTTGAGTTGGTTTTTTTTTTTCCCGTTTAATGCATAGAGTAACACTGATGGATCTGAACAGCTCCAGCCAGGCGATGAGGGGAAAGAATAACAAGCTCCTGAATGTCAGGCGAAATTATGGGCCATTGCTATTTAGGGTGAGTCTGGTGGATTTAGGGCCTCTCTGTTCTATTGTCCCAGCTGCTCTGAGCATTGGAGCAGGCGAGACACAAGTCGGGAATTTTATTGCAGGGCATGTGCGGGGGAAGGCTGGTTCTGAGTGTTTCCGGAGTTGAGCAGGAGCAGTAGGGAACAGGGGAGAGTTTCTGCTGGAAAGTTGGTGAGTTGTGATACTGGGAGGAGGTAGGAGGCTGGAAGTCCTGGTCATACAGCAGCTCCTTTACTTCCTGCTCTTTCATTATTCTGGTCCAGATGTTCATCGTCCTCCCCGAGTCCATGTAGTGTTGGTGTCCATACATCAGACCTTGGCTGGCTGCTGCTCTCAGCAGCTCACCCTTTTGGTCTCCCTTCTCTGTGGTTGCTCAGCTGCTCATCTTCTCACCCATCTCCTGTGAAGCATTCAGAGAGGTAGCTTGTATGAGAGCCAGTGCATAAATGTGAGCACGGAGTGGGGATTAGGGGTTTTGTTGCCTTCTCTGGGATTGCTTTTGGCTCACAGTGGTGATGTAACCAGGGCTGAAACCATGCTCACATGGCCTGCCAGGTATTAGGGGGAAGGGCCCTGATGAACAGCATAGAAGATGGAAAGGATAAAGAAAGTGTTATACAGCAAGAGAGAAGTGGGTTGCCCATGGGAAAGTGAAGTCTGCACCAGTTCTGAACAGGGTGTATCCTCAGCTTCCAGATTTTGGCAAATACATGATGTCCCATGCCAAGCTGGGTAGGAGTGGCAGGGAGTAAGGAAGCTGTTCTTGCCTGGCTGTCTTCACAGGCAGGAGGCTCGGCAGGGTGAATTCTTTGCTTCTTTGGGGCTCTTTTTATTTGACCGGATTAAAAAGCCTATTTGAGTTTCTTAAACCATTTAATCTAAAATCCCCAGGTAGATGCGCCATAGGATTCAGTTTTAAGCTCATAAACAAAATAGGTCTGTGTTTGTTGCCTCTTTATTTTGTTCTAAAGAAGCCAGGGTTTGCCCTGTCCTCCCTGGAGTCGGGGGGTACTTGGGTTTCTTGTGCCTATAAACCCTCTTGAGCTTTCTGAAGGGTAGAAAGGTGGAGACCAGGGTACTGGTGTGACTCCAGGTTAGTGGGGGTGGGGGTGTGCGTGGGGGTGTGTGGCCTGTTGGTGGGAGGAGGGAGCTGGAGCCAAGCTCCACTGGACAGGTTAAACAATTGAGTTGGTACCTACATGGAGTGTTGAGCATACATAAGATCCTGTTAAGAACATTGCTCTGCAAGTAGTCTGTAGAGATAGGAAAGGAGGAGACCACAGGAAGCTGCAGAACATGGCAGGAAAGCATTCTGCGGTGTGATCCACTGGAGCAGCCTGGGTAATTCTTTCTGGTACTCTCAGTCTTTCTGCTCCCAGTCTGCCCAGCTCCTTCCTAGGTTTCCTCTTGCACACATCCTCTCCACCTGCTTGGAGTTCTTTTCTCCAGCTCTGTATGGCTTTATTGCTGTCACTCCCTGTACCTCTGATCTCTTATCAGCCCAAAATGGGACAGTTCATGACTTGTGTTTGCAGGAGAGAGGTGCTAATGATGTCTACAGGAGCTACAGGAATGTCACAGCTCCATGGTCCACAGTGTCATGTTTCTGACAGTGGCTAGTGCCAGATGCTCCAAAGGAAGGTACCAAACCCCACAGCAGGCAGACGTAAAATGATCTGCCCCTGTGTCCCCTTGATGTCCTTTCCGCATGTCCAGCAATGCCCAGCTTGAGTTAGTGATGCTCACGTGTATGGGATGACTTGGTCCAGCACTGGCAGGAGGGATGTTCCTTCCAGGGACCTGCCTCTGTCCCCAGTGCTGGCAGCCGCAGCAGAAGCCCAGCAAGAAGGAGGCTGTCTGCAGTCCGCTGTCCCAGCTCCCCCCCGCTGCTGTGGCAGTGCTGGTTCCAGCATGGCCACTGGAAGGCCATCAGGGCAGGCTGTCCTCTTCATCTACCGTGTGCTGTGCTGGGAGCAGAGAGGTCTCCCATGTCCAGGGCTCTCAAGGAGATGCTTTATGAACGGGGATGGTGGGAACAAGGCTGTATCCTTGTTCTCCCTCATCTCCTAAGGACCTGGAGACAGACAGAGGGACAGGCATTTGTCCGATGGCGGCTTGAGTAGGAGGGAGCCCTGTTGGCTTTGCTGAGGGAGCCTCTTTCTGTATGGAAATGAAGAATTTAGGCTAATGGAGCTCAACCATCTCTAATTTTGCGATGGCAGGAGGATTTTGATTGAAAGTAATTAAGCAAGCTAGCTGTAAAATTAATTAAAGCAAAAGGGGGGGATTTTTTTATTGGATTGGATAGCGATATAGCGGCTGTCAAATGGGGGACGGATGGGGGTGACCTGAATTCTCTGCCCTCCCTCCTCCCACTCGGGACGTTTATGTCACTTTAATCTCCTTACAGCGGCTGGTGTGCATTTGTTTGAAATAATCAAGGAAATATGGTCAGAAATTGTCAGCTTTCAGATCTAATTTACCTGACAGCCCTGCGCAGACCAGTAAGCCTCTGTGTGTGTGTGGAGAGCATGTGTGTGTGTGTGGTGTGTGCGACTGTGTGGTCATGGAGGGCTCCTTGTCTCCCTTCTCTCCCCCCTTTTCTTCATTCTGGCTTCTCATGATTCCAAGCAAAAATACTTCTGACACATCTGGGACCACCCAGAACCTCACGGGAAAAAGAAGTAAGTTTGAGAATTTTCCTGCAGTCCCTTCTCCACACCCCCCTGCTCCCACCTTCCCATCACTGCCTCCTCCCAACCTGCTGCCTCATCCTTGCACCATAACCAGCTTTAGGGTTTAGGCAATATAGGATTAGGGGAGGTGGCTGTAATTCTTTATTCCAGATGGCTGGCAACTGCTAAACCCACTGTCACAAGTACCGAGTTAGAAAAATACTTAAATTAGGCCCTTTGTTTCAGCCCCTGGCTCTGCCAAGCAGCTCTCCTGGTGTCCTGTTGGGAACTCAGCTTGCATGGAACAAGTTGCGGGCTGAGTCAAAGGCTATAGTGATGCTGGGGAGAGGCTTCTCTAGACTCACATCTATCTGAATTCCCCTGCTCAGCTCCATCTGCTGCTTCTTGCCTTTAGCACTTGGAGAGATGCTGCATTAAGAAGGAGCTAGGCATGGGTTGGTGTAGGTGTGTGCTGACTTAGGTGATGGGCCTGGTCCAGGACACAGCAGGGCTGCAGCTCTCATACATCTTACTGGGGGTTCACACTCTGGACAGAGATCCAGGTTCTGTCCTCTGGACCAAACCCTGAGCCCAATATACTGAAAACCTGGTGAAGGAGTACAGTGAGGAGGGTCTGGGAAAGAGCAGACTGAGAGGGGATCTTCTCAATACATATAAATATCTAAAGGGTGGAGGTCATGATGATGGGGCTGGGCTCTTTTCAGTGGTGGCCAGAGATAGGACAAGGGGCAGCAGGTACAATCTAGAACACAGGAGGTTTCACTTGAACTGATGGAGAAACTTCCTTACTGAGAGGGTGCTGGAGTCTTGCAGCAGGCTGCCCAGAGAGGCAGTGGAGTCTCCTTCTCTGGAGGCTTTCAAAACCTCCTTGTGCAACCTGCTCTAGGCATACCTGCATTAGCAATTGGTTGGACTAGATGATCTCCAGAGGTTCTTCCAACCCCTGCTATTCTGTGATTCTGTGGTGTAGGATCACTGTTTCCTCAGAGCTGCCTTGGTGCCTCACATCTGTCTGGCTAGGTTGGCTCTTAGGGTTATTATTTATTATTGTTCATTAAGTGCTGACAGAGTTGGGGCTTTTGTTTGTTTTGTTTGGGTCTCCATTTGGAGGCCTCGGCAGAGGCAGAGCTCAGTGCCAGGACCTTGGGTGCATTCACAATTCCAGCCCGTGATCCTATTGTATTGTTTATGTAACAACTCTCAATCCCAAGGGATTCTGCAGCCTTTCTTAGACCCCAGCACACAGCACCTGGGAGGGGGAGTGCAGAGCAAGTGCTGGCCCCTGGTGCCAAGGAAAATCTCAGGGCTTTACATGCTAGGGGATCAGGGATACAGAGATGGATCAGGCTGGACCTTGCTGTGAGGATCCACATGCTGGGAAGTTGATTAAGCTGCTTCACAAGGAGCAGCAGATGATTCATCCCTGCCATGGTCTGTGTGGTTGTGGGGTACCTTGGTGGTGCAGATCTGATGCTCTGGCTCTTGAGTGTCTGTTTCCAGTACAGTGAACTGAGTGACTGGTCCTAACGGGCCAGCTTATGTGACCAGTTCCCCGAGTGTCCCAAAGCACCTCAAGCCATCTCAGCACTGGGATTGAAACTTTTACACTGTTACGTAGATATATGGAGGGTGGGTAGAACATGGTCAAGTCCATGTCCAGCCATTTGTGGCTATGCTGGGGTGGATGATGAGCTCATCGCCATGATTCCTGAGTTTAGTTCCAGCTTTGCCACTGATTCACTTTGTATCTGTAGCCATGCAAAGGCACAGCTTTGTGCCAGTGCTTCCTCATCAGTGTAATGGGTATAATTGGGCTTCCCTGATGGAAGATAGCACTGAATGCTTGGTGAGCTGGCAGATTCTTTTCTTTTGTTTAAAAGTCTTTTCCAAAAAAAGGAAGTGAGACCTGATTTTAGAGTGCTGGTTCCCATACCATGTTTCACATACACACTAATTAAAATCTCTGACATCCAACCCTTTCTTTCCTTGGGGGACAGCTCTGCTGTGAGATGCTTGCTTCCCATAAAACTAGCAGAAGCTGAGTTAGATGAAGACCAAGTGCTTCTAAGCACCCAGTCTCCTCTGTATTCAGCAAAATACAGGCACTGCAGTATGTGGCACTGCTGAGCTTCTGTGTTAATTACAAATCTAACAGAATGTAACATCAAGAACAGTCTAAATAATTCCATGGCCTGTTAACCAAAAGAGCCTTGGTTCTGGGATGTGGACCAGGCTACCACTGATAATAGTATCTAAAGTCAGTGGTGTCTGGAAGAAGGGTCATAGTGTGCTGGCTGCTCCTGTTTCCTTCTGTAAATTGCAAGACCAGATGATTAAGAGTGCACTAGATAATTTTCTAACATAACATTCCCTACAGGCAGTTACTGGCATTGCTGTAGAGGCATCCTGAACGACGTGTTGGAAAAGGAAGTGCCCAGGACAGTCTTTCTGCATTGTGAAAGTGTTTGAGACCCCCATGCAAATCTGTGCTCTGTTCTGACTCCAAGTCTTCTCAGACATGGCCGAGGAAAATGCATGTGAGTGCTGACCTGGGGACACCTTCTCTTGTTCTGTTTGCACCTACTTGTACCTGTTCAACACATCTCCCATCTCAAGCACTGCCAGTGTCACTGGAGATTAGTCTGGAGACCTTCACTCCATCACAGCCAGGAGCTGTGAAATATCCTTGTAGCTGGGTGAATGGGATGAAAAGTTTAGGTTTGGGTGGCATGTCTTTTTCTCTCAGTTTGATGTAAGTGGCAGTGGAAAGCCATAGGCTCAGTTCTTCTGCCACTGACATGGTGTCAGCTGGGAAAATCACTCTGAGCTTAGCAGAGTGACGTTACCATTAAGAGTAGGTGGAACCTGGTGGGTCTGGAAGAGGAGAGCTGAGGCACTGGGCTGAGTGTGTCTGGGATATTTGATGTGTTAATTTTATGCTCAGGACTGGAGATGAGCTGCTCATCCTCGGTCTCTGGAGCAGGAGAGCCCTTCAGTAGACAGACAGCTCAGGTCATGTCAGTTCAGAGACACCTTGGGATTGTGCACAGGGATCTCCAGGAGTGAGACATGGCAGAGACACCTGCATCTCCCTTTCCTGGGGAGGCAGTTCAGGCTGGGGAGCTGCTGACCCTCACACAACATCTTGCTCCAGCACAGGAATCTGGCTTCTCTTCTGTGAAGCTAGTTGGCTTGGGGCAGAAAACCCCCCCTCAGCTGATCAGGGGGTTGGAGGTACAATGGGACCTGTTGACTTTGAGGGGCTTGCCCTGCAGTACCAATATAGCAGCTGCAGAAACATGCTGGTTAGTTCATCACTGAGAAAGCAGAAGACAGAGCCCTCCTTACTAATGAGGGAACTGAATAGGAGGAATCAACTTCCTGGCCTGTTCTCAAGCCAAGTCTGTGGCATTTGGAGTAGGTTGTCATGGTAGAATGAATTTGCAGGACTGTGGATGATTGTGAGCTGGCAGGTTAGTCTGCTGGAGGTCTGAGCAGGCACGCTGGGTCCAAGTGTCTTCACTTGAGCAGTGAGATACTGGGCATCTCCCTTGGTTGTTCACAGAGCTGCTGCAGACTCCAGCAGCAACAGAGTGTGGGAGAATTTTCCTTATCCTGCACCCCAGCAGAGGAGAGAAGGGAGGCTGTGGGCAGACTGGGAGCAGCTGGTGCTGGATGGTCTCACAGCAGCCAGGCAGCTCCCCAGTCTGTGTGAGAGCCATACTGCTCCCTGGCAGGGCTGCCCAGCCCAGGGTGCAAAGTACCAGACTTAGGGGAGAGTTTCGTGGGAGAGGGCTGAAGGTAGCACTCCCTGAGTTCACTCTGCACAGGAGATACACCCTAACGGAGCTGTCTTTTTATTTGCAAACTGAGCAGTTGTACTAGAAGAGATTTAGCAAACATGGGACTGCACAATGCTGTGTGTACTGAGTCACACATCAGGGCTAGAGCCAACTAGCACTGTGAGCTACTGAGGCAAACATTTGAGAATAGTTACAATAGGCACCAAAAATATCTTCAGAAGAGATCTTTCTGCATTGCTGCATGTTGGGTAACAGGGAGGGCTGACAACCTAAGCTTAGACTCTACCCACATGCTCTAGAGCTCATTCTGGGCAAGGCAGGCATCTGGGATGGGAACAGAGCAGAAGAAAAGCAGGTTTGCTCCTGTAAAGGCAGCCCTGATTAGCCAGCTCCATGTAGGGTGGAAGAGTTCTGCTCTGGTGGGAGTGAGGAGGTTGTGGTCTATGTAGTGAGTTAGGCTCTAGAGTTAGGCACTGTGGCACTGGCTCTGGCTGCATTTCAGGAGGGAATGATCCCAAAACTACTTTCACACTGTTGGATGTGCAGCTCAGAGCTCCTCACACCTGCACAGGGCCAGGGCAGTATCAGTTGCTGCAAGATGTCTTCTGTCTGGTTTTAAAGCTCCCAAGCAAGGAGTCTAGGGGTCTCTTGTAGAAGCTGTCCCTCTTGCAAGTTTCTCAGGGGTGTGCGCTGTGGTTGCTGTTCTTTTTCAGTCAAGGAGCTACTTTCCCAAAGCCCTGGTCTGGTTTCAGAGACCAAACTCCCCAAACTCGTATTTTGTGGGCTCCTCCAAGCCATCTCAGCAGAATCAGAGAACCAGCAGCTGAGGCTCTTGGTGCTGTCTGGCACATACTGAGCACCAGGGCTGGTAGTGAGCACCAAATCAGACTCAGCCTCCTGCCAAGTGACCCTTTGGCATCCTTTCCCCAGTCCCCTTCCCCTCATGTCCTGCTGCCTGCTGCTCCCACACTGTGGAGCTGGGGGTCACACCTCGGCCCCAGCCTGGCTTCCAGCACACCATCTCTCCTAGTGGTTTTGCAGCTGCTGTTTCTGCCAGCGCAGGGCACTGAAAAGTGCTGGCACTGCCAAAAACCCTGTGTGCACTACGACTCCCTAAACATCCCTTTATTTTTATTGTTCTGTTAATTACTGTTTAAACTTTAATAAGTCACTTCGTCAGGAGGGGGGACCTGCAGTGAGGTTTCTGTGCAAACACTGGGCCCGGCAGTGACTCTGGTGTAACATAACCCTTTATACAATGTGGGAATGTTTAGACTGTAACAGAAACTTGTTATTTTAATGACAGTTAAAGGGGGGGGGGGGGGGGGAAGAACAGAGCAAATGAAAAAGGGAAGCAAGTTTGTTGGGGAAACAGCTCATCTCAATCTCTCTGTCTGGCCTCTTTTCTCTTGGCTTTAATGATAGCTGGATGAGGAGGCTTTATGGCTTCTGTTGAAGCAAGTCTTGTTCCCAGAGATGCCCTACACAAGGCAGAGTGTGGTCCCCACTCTTCTGCGGAGTGAGGCTAACAGCAGAGAGATGCTGATGGAAGCAGCATGGCTTGATTTTGCTCAGAGGCAGCAGCAGATGCCTAAAGCCAATTTGAGCTCAGTCTAATTATTCTGACCCACACAGGAGACTTTCCCCTTCTATTCAGTGCTTCTTCCACTCTCTAAGTTTTTAAGTAGCTATGCTGAAAAGATGCTGGCACACCATAGATAAGACGACCCAGCATCCCATGGAAAAATGGACCTTGAAGCTAGAAAATGCTGCCTTATTCTGACTGGTTGCCACTCAGAAGGAGGAACCATTATGGACACCTGAGGGAGGGAAAGGGAGAGAGGGAGAATCTGGCTCATCCTCTCAGCAGTGGGAGGACAGAGGGTTCACAGCCATCCTCAACTTTAGATGTTGATACCTGTATTGCTTTGAGGTAATGGTGGGTGCCTGTGCAGTGGCTGATGTCCCTGCATCAGCACTGAAGTCACCTCCAGGTTTGGCTTAGCTATATTTAGCACTCACTATAGACAAGACTACATAGAATGATATATATGATCTGAAAACCTTCACCTCCTGCTGATCTCTCTGCTGCTACAGTGAAATCCCCAAAATCTGAGTGAGGAGTGACGCAAGACCAAGAGGAGGGAGAACTCCTGCCTTTTCCCTGTCAGGTTTCATGTTGGTCACTGGTCTGTGGCAGTTCTGCTCATCTGAGCATCAGAGCTTTCTCTTGCTGGCTGTGGGTGGTAGCCCGCAGGGGCCAAGGGAGGAGAGCTGTGAAGAGGGTATGGAGAGTACAAACTGGGTCAGAGGAGGTTTGGCAGGAGATGCTGGTGAGAGGGAAGCTGGGATGGTGTTGGGAACTTGAGGAACGAAGAGAGGAGAGGAAGAGCACACTAAGGCTGAGGGGATTGAGAGGGGAAGGGTGACACAAAGGGCAGAACTTTGGAGGGGAGAAGGGGTCAGGAAAGCCTTTCATAGCATCAAGAGCCTTCCTCAGGCACCAGCTTGTTGCCAGGAGTCCTGTTCCTCTGTGCAGAGACTCTCTCTCCTCTTTGCTGAGCTCCTGACCAAAACAGAAGCCTGGGGGGCTGAAACCTTGTAAAGCTTTCTGGTGAGGGTGGAGCAGAGGGGATGAAATCATGGTCCTTTGGGATCTCTGTGTTCTCCCAAGTGGGTGAGCGTGCAGGGAGCAGGCCAAAACAGTTCACGCTTTCCTCGCCTGCTACTGGGGCTGTGATTGTTATTGATTGGGTTTGCTGTTCTCGGCACTTTGTGTTTTTCCAGCTGAGCATTGGCTGCCCCTTGTATTTTTATTTATTTATTTATCTATTTATTTATTAACCTCTGCTATAGTTCAAATACTCACAAACATTGCACACAGGGCAGGTTTGTGCTCAGCCCTGTGCCAGCATTGTGCGGCTGCAGGGAGCCTGCACCGGGGTTGGGCACAGTTGGGAGAGTGCAGGGGCTGTGTAAGGCACCTTAGCATGCAAGCCTCCTTTCACTGGGGTGAAATTCATAGGGCTGTGTTACCTCTGGAAGTGTATCATATAAACAGGCAAAGAAATATGTCCTTGCAGAAAAAACAGTGTCAAGGCTTGATGTTGAAGCAAGCGATAGGAACATGCCCATGGATTTCCCATGCTTGGGCGTGTGTGATGTCTGTCTGGCTTGGGGTGCATAAGCTTCAACCCTGGAAGACCGAGGGCCAGGGGAGCTGTTAGGTGGAGAAATAGTTTTGTTCCATTTCCAACTTGTGGTCATGACTTTCAGACCCTGGTGAGCCCCTTGTGTTGGCCTGCTCTCACTCCAGCTGTGTCCCCACTCCAGCTGTGCCTGCTCATGGGGCCAGTGGCAGAAGCTGGCCCTTTAGGAATGGCATTTTCCAGGTTCCTGTGTGAGACATATCCCAGCTGCAAAAATAACCAGCCTATATACCCTGTGTAAAAACAGGAACAGCAGCGACACATCTGTCTGGTCTGGGCAGAGCCAGCTTCTAAGTAATGCCCCAAAAGGACATCAAGTGGCTGCAAGCCACTTGTCAGTGAGTGGAAACCCAAAATAGAGACCTTTGGGGAGGACTAGCCCATTGGAAGGATGGAGCTCTGCAGTGGGCAGAGCAACAGATACCTCTGGGCCTCTTGTAGGACCGATGGGTTCCACCAAGACATTAGTATTGACTGGCTTCTCTGGGCCAGCTGTGGGGCATGCAGGCTGCTGGTGCGGCCAAGGCAGGGGGCTGAGCCTGGCAGTGCTGGGCACCAGCATCCCCGAGAGCAGCCCCAGTTCTTCCCCTCAGCCCCTGCTCCTGCCTCTCCCATGGCTGGTGGGGTCACTTTGGTTGGAGAGCACAAGCTGAGCTCAAGGATAGAGCCCCCTGGACAGAGCCAAGGAGCCGCTGTATAAAAAACGCTGAGGTTTTCCTTTTCTGTACAGCGCGTTTCCCTAAATTGCCTTTGACTGTGTGCATCGCTAATGAAAGTTTATGCCCTTGTTAGAAGGACAGGCAGGTCCATTCCAGTTAGGGCTGGGTCTATCCTTCTGCCAACTGCCCTCCCCAGTGCGTGCGCGCGCACACACACACACACACACTCACTCTTGCTCGTTCTCCCTGGTGAATATAAGTGGAAGCTGTTTTATAAAAAAAAAAAAAAAAAAAAAAAAAAAGAGGAGGGGAAAGAAATTTCCATATTTGTGTAAGTTGCTTTTAAAGCATTTTATCATGTCATAAAAAAAAAGGAAAGTACTCTAGGAAATTGATCCTGCACACGAGCCCATTGGACAGAAGGACGTTGGGATGTTAATGGCTATTTTGCTCCAGGGTGGCTTATTAAAAAATTTATACATAAATGCTTAAAATTGCATAAATTATTAAAAAAAAAAAACATAGTAAGCAATTTGCAATCCCGATCCACTTTTCCCTTTTTTTTTTATTTCCCTTGTCATTCTTTTCTTCCCTTCTTTCTTACAAAAAAAAAAAAAAATCCTTCCCCTCTTCTCACCCTTGTCCCCTCCCTGTCTGAAAATGTGATGTGTCCAAAACTGTACATCTCTGTGTGCAAAATAAATACAATTTTAAATGTGCCCCACTGCTGCCCAGCAGAGCCAGCTACCAGGGGGAAATAAATTAAAAAAAAGAAAAAGGAGGGAAAAAAGAAAAAAAAAAAAAAAAAGAGGGGAGAAGAAAAAAGCAAAGCAAGAAAGAAGTTTGGATATGATGAGTGTTTCTCGCAGGCGTGGAATGTCACCCACATATCCTGGAGATTGTACTGGGGAGGTTTATGATGGTTTCCCATTGATTTGTTTCCCCGACGCAGCTGCCGACCTCTATTGAGGGACAAACATAATCAGCACTGACGCAAATTAGATGGTTATTCGTTTTGAAAATTGACAGAAAAACAATAAAAAAGATGAAATGCTCCCAAATCAATAGATATAATGAAATTCAAATAATCCGAGAGATGAGGTCTCCATGGCAACTGATAATGTGGAAAAGAAAACAATTTAATAAAGGACAGACACACTTTGAAAACAGATTGGGCAAAGGGAAGGCGGGGGGGTGAGGGAGCAAGGGGGGGCCGTGGGTTGGGTGGTGGTGGGAGGGGGCAGCAGGAGGAGGTGGTGGTGGGGAGCCAGAGCCGGCTGCCTCTCCGGTTGGTTAGCGGTGCTGTAGTGAAGGATCACTGTCCATCCCAAGGACGCTTGCCATAATTAAGAGAGGCTTTCGGTCCAGAAAGTGCAGATTCAGGTTTTAATACACAAAATTATTTCAGGAGCACTGAATCGGAAAGTCGTTTGTTATGACCTTCCTGAGAGGCCTGGAGCAGGGCATGTTGGAGGCGCGGCGGCTGAGCCAGCTGAGTTATGGCATATTTGTGTTTTTATAGTGCGGAGGGGAGGGGGGAAGGGGGGAAGAAGGTTAAACAGTATTTACAGCTCAGTTGTTTTCAGAAAGGAAAGAGAAATAGAGTTCATGAAAAGATGCGAGTGGAAGAGAGAGAGAGGGAGAGGGAGAGATCCCCTGCCCGGCAAACACACTCCGCTGGGACGCCAGCTCCAGTGAGACACTCACCGGTGCTCTTTTTGCCTTAAGGTGTGAGGTGCAGATGGGCTGGGGGTAAAGAGGGGCTGTGTGGTGGGATGGGGAGCGTGTCTGTCCCTGCTGCCAAGTCTCTGCAGGGTCCAGCTGTGAGTCCAGTCTTTTCACTCCAAGCTGCAGAATAAACTGCTTCTGGCATGTGGCTTGTGCTGAAAGTGTGAGTGTGAGAGTGAGTGAATGCATGCAGGGTGCTCTGCCTGCACAGGTGGCTGCCTTCCCGCGGTTGCATGTGTGGCTGCTGCTGGGCTGCCTGGCCGGGGGTGCTTCCCAGCTGTGGGTGCTTCCCAGCTGTGGGTGCTCCCCATGAGCACTGGGGCTGAGCAGAGCTCAGTGTGTGGGGTCTGCACCCCAGGGAGGTGCAGCCGCGGTGTCACAGGCTGTGTGCTGGGCTGTGCATTGGGCTGTACGCTGGGCTGTGCGCTGAGCTGTGCACGGGGCTGTGTGGATGTGCCACTGGTGTGGTCACAGGTACCTGACTGCCAGTGTGCCTTAGCATGTGGTCTGTGTTCATGGGCACACAGGCATGAGGCTGTGTGTGGTTGTGTGCTGGCTCTGTTTGCCTCTGCATGTGATCGTGGCCACGTTTGTCTACACGTGTGTGTCCCACTGATGGGTGTTTGCAAGCAGGGATAGCACTGGTGCATGGATGGGCTCACGAGGACAGGAGATAAGAACATGAGCCCTAATGACCAGAAGAAAGAGCAGCAAAAGGCAAGCCAGAGCATTAGTGAGGCGTGGAGTGAGTGCTCACCCAGCCCAGCTGGTGGGGTTTCTCTCCCATGCCACTCTGACATGACTGCTGAGCTAACAAGCTCAGGGATGACCCTCTGCTTTCAGAACAGAGCTTGGGTATCCTCTGGCCAAGCCACGAGCCTTTTCCATGTGAACAGGATGGACAAGTGTTCCTCCTACCCATGTTGCACAGCATTTGCAGGAGCTAAGCATCTCTGGGGATTCAGGAGCCCCTGAAGAAACAGTGCTGTGTGTGATGGGTGCCTGCTCTGTGAGTTCACAAGACTCCCATCCCTACCTGGGGATTATTAAAACCTCATAGGGCTCTGAGTGCCTCCTTTAGAGACCAAACCCAGATATATAGCTCAGTCAGCGGTCGAGGCTGTGGGGAGGATGTAAGACAAGCAGGAAGGCTCAAATTCCCTAGTTTGCAGCTGAGGTCTCACCTCATGTGGGCTAACACACTGATTTACTTTGCAGGACCTGGAAAGACCACATTTTCTGCCCCTGTGTTTCTTAGTGATGCAACAAGCATTCAGGCTTCCAACTCCCATTTAGCTCCTGACTTCCCACTGCAATTAATTAGGAGTCTGCATTCTTTGTTGGGTCTGAGCTTAATAGTGCTGAAAGGAATTGCAAATTGCTCTTAAACTGGCTCCCGACTATCCACAGGGTTTGGAGGGACCCTTTTTTAGGAGATGGCTTACTTAACCCCTGCCCTGGGTTAGGAATGGCCTGAGCCCAGCCTCCCCACTCACGTGAGTCATGGTGGGTTTGGATTCTCTGTAAAGTAACTCATTAAAGACAGTCACCAAGAGGGACTGATGAAACTTCAAGCAATTCCCTTCCGAATCTATGTACTTCAAGAGACCTGTTGTCTCTCCCAGGTCCTTTTTATTCCCCCAGCATCAGGTACTTGTAGCTAAGTCTGGTTTTCTTTTCTACACCTCGATGTTTCACTGCACCTCCTGCCCTATTTCAGCATTTACAAAGGTGTCTCAGCAGCATTTCGAAGAGGCTTGTGTTTTGGCCTCTGCTTCACTCCTTGGGAGCTGGCTCCCATCTGGGCTGCCTGGACCTGATCCGGAGGCTTTCCCAGCCCTCTTTACTTTCCACCATCCCTTCCCTCCCTCACTCTGTGTCCACCGTGTCCTCCTGGCACAGCACCCAGAGCGTGCTGTGTGTACAGAGAGGTGAATCTAGGCACCATGTTTGCATTTAGTTGCCCTGACAACCTGTCTAGCTTCATAGGGAGCTTTCCAAGGGCCACACAGCCAGCCTGCAGGGACCTGCTGCTGCTGAGCTATTACTCTTCACTCTCCCCTCTGCGTCTTTCCCCTTGGTTTTCTTCACAACCTGTGGGGAGATTGATGGCAGGATTGTGATGTAGATGTTAGCAGTTCTGCTTGATTTATGGAGTTACTTAGGCTGAGTGAGGCCACTTAGGCTCATCTGGATAGTAAACCTTTTAACTGGACTAAGAAATTAGTAATAAATATATAAATAAGGCAAGTAGGAGAAACTGGATCAGAAAAGCCAGTCTTCTTGGCTTTATGTTATCTGAAAGAAAGACTGAAGACAGAAGATTCATGAGGAGCCTCTCTGAGCCTGGGAGCAGTGAGACCCTCTGCTCATTGTGTTAGGCTGGAGCTCTGAGAGCAGGATTTCATGAGACCAAAAAGAGGAAGCTGTTGAAAAGACTCATCAAAGATCCTGCATTGACAGATGAATTAGAACGTTTGCTGCAGGACACAAGCTTCTGAGCTTCAAACTGTCCTGAATCAATAACTTCTCCTCTGCTGTTCCTTGAATTGCAGTAGCACCTAAAATTGCAAACAAGATGCTGGGCCCACTAAGCTAGGCAGGAAACCTTTGCTCAGATGGCTGACCATCTGAAAAGCAGGTTAAGGGCAGCTGGGACCCTGCATGATGTTACTTGCCCAGTATCAGAGCAGGCAGAACCAGAGCTCGTAACTGACCTTACTCGCATTTCCCCCTGGTGTTTCCCCTCTGCTCCTTTTGTTAATTTTGGAAGGTCCCTGTGTTACTTGTATGCAGAGAGAGGGCCTTATTTCCTGTCCTGGAGGTTCAGGGTAGATGGCTGCAGAGTAGGTCAAAGGGAGGAATAGAGGCAAGAAACTTTACCTCAGCACTCAGGGCTGCGCAGCCCTCAGTGTAAGGAGGCTGGGGGTAGACAAGATCAAAGCACGTCTAGGATCATTTTTGAGATCTGCTCAGGAAAAGGTTCAGACGTGCGTTACTAAAGAGCTGTGAAGAAGGATTAGTCCTGTCCTTGCTCGCAGTTGAACCACTTTCCCCACCAGCTGTGCCAAATGCCTGTGAAGAGCTGGTGGAGCGGCAGCAGCACAGGTCAGTGGCAGGTGAGAAGGCAGTGTCGCAGAGGAGACCGGCGGGTGCAAGGCAGTGGCGCTGGTGCAGAGGCTGTCACAGTTCAGCTGTGAGGGGAGAAGGGCCTCAAGTGGGACTGTACAGGGGTGGGTGAGGGGGCAGGCTCCAGTGGCTGCATGATGCAGGTGAGGAGGTCTGTGCGGTGGGAGAGGGCTGATGCGGCAGCTGAGGAGCGCAGTGCTGAGCGTTTGCAGGTGCCCGTCCTGCTCTGCTGCCTGCCAGCCAGGCTCTGCTCTCCAGTGCGGACTCTGCGGACTCTAGAGGACTTTGAGTTGCAGCCCATTGCACCATTGCAGCAGGAGTGGCTGTGCTAGGGCCAGCTCACTCCCAGTGTGAGGTCTGCACTGCCTTTCTCTCCCTGGCCAGTGATATATGGCATAAATTAGGCCTCTGAAGGGGGATACTGCATCCTTAAGAAGAAATATGTCCTCATTTTTCTTAAACACCGTTTGCACTGAGTGAAATGTTTAGAAGGGACGCTGAGGGATAACTTTATTTCTTACTAGGGAGTTCAGAGCCGTTCAGTTAAACCCATAAAACACTGGGAGTAGGGAAGCTGACAGCCTGCCCGTGCATTAGAAAAGCCATTACTCATCTAGGGGAAATTCACCCCATGCTAGAGCCTCATGTTGCCAATGGGTTGGTCTAGGAGAGGACACAGGATCATCTCCCTTGGCCATCTAAGGGGTCAGAAGGATGCTCAGAGGTGGAAAAGCTCAGTTAGTAACAATCCAGCACAGTGACAGAGTGCTGATATGGAGATCTCAAAGGACTGAGTAAACACGGCTGGATTCAGCCTGCTGAGTGGGTAATCATTCTCCTTCCTCCTCTGAATGGGAAAACCAAGGCACAGAATGCTGGGGAGGCTGATGGTTACGCCATGATTGTAAACCAGGCTAGAAGCCAGCACCCCTTGCATTAACCCCCAACTTAAATCACCAAAACCAAATTCCCCTCCAGAGCAAGGAGTGAAACTCAAGAGCCCTGACCATGTTCCCAGGATGGAGTTGGGATTCCTGACTGCACCTTCATGGCCCCCATGTTCAGCCTTTTCTTCCCAATGGGACTTAGAAAATCCACTGGAAGTCCAAGGCAGGGTCTTGTGGGTGGTAGTAATGGGAATTCCTATCTCAGGTGATGGTTAGTGGTGTGGTGGCTGAGTTACAGGTGGCTGGGTGGGCATCTGCCCTTGCACAGGGACTGCCAGTGCCAGCTACTGTCATTCCCCCAGCAGCTGCTTGTCCGAGGGGACAGAGCCACAGGCACCCAGCATCATGGCAGACAAGGAGACAAGGCCCTGGCCAGCAAGAGGGTTGTGACTTTCTATTTGATACTTTATTTTGGCAGCTTGACACCAAAAGATTTAATATTTGTTTGAGATGAGAAACTGTTCTCAAATGAATTTGGAGAGCCTGGGAATTAATGTCAGCCCCCCCCGCCTTCCCTCCCTAAGCACCCCTCCTCCCCATCAGCTCAGCCCCCCCCTTTCAATTTCTGAAGCCTGCTGATTTGAATATTTATAAATATCAGTAAATTATTTATTGTAGCAATCTGCTGTGCCATTTCACCAATTGCTGTTAACACTTTAGGGCTCGCTCTTCAGGAGGACGCAACGGGAGAAAACAGGCACCTGGGGGCTGGGAGCATTCTCTGGGGAGGGGACTTTTGTACCAGGGCAGAGCCTGAGTGGCTGTGGTCCCTCTGCATGCAACACAAGAAGAGTTGGGGGTGTTTGCAGGAGAGGATGGGGACCCTCTGTGCCCGGTACTAGGGGACACTGCAAGACATGAGGGAAAGGGAGGCTTGTGTTAGTGAGAGAGAACAGCACGGACTGCCTGATGGGATGGTCTTTTTGCTGTAGCAGCCTTGCAGGCTTAGCCCTGCAGAGTGCAGGAACCTCACTCTGCTTAGAGCTCAGCACTAACCCTCTTTGCTTCTAGTTTTGGTCTCCTTACGGAGGAAAACACCTTTTGGTTTCTCTTTTCCCATGCCTTCCCCCCATAACTGCACTTCTGCACTGAAAATCCACACCATTCTGAAGTGATGTGGCTAATTTGTTTGGGAAAAGGGGGTCTCCCTGTGTTCATGAGCTCTTCTGGAGAAACCCTGGCTCAGCACCAGAGCAGCCTAGTAGCTAGGTGGGAAATAGTAGTTGAGCTGCCCAACAGAGTCCCAGTGCAGGGCACCAGCACCTCCAGAGTCCTGTTGCTTCCCCCTCCTCTCAGGATGTCTTCTGTCCTTCACTGCCCAATGCTGGCTTCTGTACACTGTTCCTTGCTGTATCTAGGGAATGACAGCTTTAGTGCTGCAGCTGAGAAGGCTGAGCAAAGGGAAGCAGGACAGACTTGCTGAAGGGAACTGGTGCTGGTCTCTGCCCCTTTTGGCCAGGGTTGAACCAGGCTCAGGGGGCTGGAAACAGGGAGAAAAGTGGCCTCTTGCATGCCTGAAGTTGGCAGCGTGGCAGGCAGGAGAAGGTCACGCGTTGCTGACTGCAGGCAGACCGCACAGGCAGTAGCCATAGGGACCAGAGCAGAGTCCCCATCTTTTCCTCCATGGTTTATGGATGGGCTGTGTGGGGAGAGCCCTCACAGCTCTGGGAAAGCAGGGAGTGTAGCTGGCAGCATTTCCTGAGCTGGCTGCTCACTTCATTTCTCCTCCCACGTCTTTGATTCTCCTTCTCTCTGCCCAGTGCTGAGCTGGAGCCTGTCAGGTCTGACTTTCACACTGAGGGCTTTCCCCAGCTTCACGCAGACACACACAGGCAGGATCCATGCTTTGCAGGGCAGAGGAGGTTGTTAAAGAGCCTCTGTGAACTCCCCAAGGTCAGCCAGAAGAGACAGCATCCACTAATCCAAGGTCATTTCCTGGGCTAAAAGCAATAAAATGTTTTATTGATAAACTGAAGAGGGGAAAATACACACACTAAATCCACTCTCACACAGTGTGGGCCATGCCTGGGCTCTTACTGCCCTTGCCCTGGCCCTGCCTGGGATAATGCACCAGGGGAAGGGAGATGTTTTCTGAAAGGGCCTGAGTGTTTGGCTGCCTTCCCTGCCTTCTCCTGGTGAGTGACTGGGCGCTGCCAGGGCATTGCTCTGGGGAAGCATGTTCCAAATGCTCCCGTGGCCTTCTGCTGTGAAGGTTTGGCTCCATCTTAGGGACTACAGCTCAAGTGTGAAGAAGCTCCCACATGCAGCATCCTCACCCCACCCCAGCAAGCTGTGCTGCCCTCCCTGTTTAGGGCTCCTGGGCAGACTGGAGTCTCTCCTGTCAAGTGGTTAAAAAACAAAGGGACTGTGCAGCATGTCTGCCCTCCTTCCCTCTCCCTCCCCGCCCCAAATAATGCTGTTAATAATTAATTGAATGAGAGCTTCCAGCTCCTGGAAAGCTGGCACTGGGACCTCCCTCTTGAACGGAGCTGCTCAGCTGGGCTTAAAACTCTTCAATAGGAATATGAAAGCTCCATCTGTTCGAGGTACCCAGCCCTCTGAAGTGACAGCATGCTGTCCCTCCCCAGCCAGCACCCCTCTCCCCACAGCATGGGCCCTCCTGCCCCTTCTGTCCTGCCCCTCCCCAACCCCTGCTTTATCCCACAGGGTCCTCCCTGCACCCGCTGCTCTTCCCACACCACTAAGCTCCTGTCACACACCTAGGACCCCATCTCCTCTACCCATGCCAGCTAGTTCTTCCAGCTCACATGCATCCCTTTTTCATCCCCTTTATCCCTTTACTGGGGTGCACTTCATAGGATCATAGAATTGTTTTGGTTGGAAAAGACCTCTAAGATCATCAAGTCCAACTTTCAACCTGACACCTCTGTGGCCATTAAACCCCAGTCACTGACCCCAAGCCAAAGCCAGACTTTTCCTTGCCCTGCAAAGCCAGACTTGCTCTTTGCAGCACCATTTACCCCTCCAGCTGGGATGCCCTATTTCTGCCCATGCTGCAAAGCCCTCCATTCCCAGACACGGTGCACCCCCACAGGTCTTGTCCTCCCTTGGGGGAGGCAGAGCTAAGCCATGGCCACCTTGGTAGCACCCACCATAGAGTTTATGGGTGAGAAAGTGTTGCTTTGGGGACTGTGTAGAGAGAGAGCCTGGGACTGTACACAGGGTGCTGGCAGCACATGGGGACTGCGGGAAAGCGGGATGGTGGGGGAAGCAATCTGGGCTTGTCAGCAGCAAAACAGCAAGATGGCTTTTGTCCTCTTTGCCGGGCCTGGTTGCAACAAGCCATAGCTTTCCTGCAGAGGGAGGTTTGCTCTCAAGATGCCACAGGGCTGGGTGCAGAGAGGAGGGAGCCGATGTCTCCTGGCGGGGTGTGGGGAGGGGGCAGGTGGAGTAAACTCCCAGTGGCATTGTTTTCAGAGGAAGTGCTCAGTGTAAATAGAGCATGTGGGAGAGTTTGTCCTGGGCAGAGATGAAAAGTTCGTTTGACAGGCTCAGGTTATAAACGGCTTCCTCAGATTGATGTGAAATCAAAACATTTCTATTTAGATGGAGAAAATGAAGGGGGATGTTTACTTAGCCTGGAATCTTTAAACAGTGCAATGGAGACGTGGGGTGATTTGGGGTGGGGAGCTCAGCCTGGCGGGAGGGAGCCTCTGCCTGCCAATCCTGACCTTGGGCAGATTGAGGGTCCTTCATTCAACATCTCAATGCTCCATTCCTCTGCCTGAGTGAACAAAACATGGATGCTCTGGTCCCTTTTGGCCAGATGGCCATCTTCAGTGTTTCTTTGTAAGAAGGGGTTTCCTTCTTCTTCTGAAATTGGGAGGCTAAAAGAGGGCAACAGAACTGTTGAAATGGGTGATGTCCCTTCTGTTCCCTACACAAAGAAATAAGGCAATGGAAAGAGAAAACAATGTGTTCAGGTTGCAAGGCTGGCAGAAGCAGCTGGGAGTTCTGATCTTCTGCAACCAAATGTGCATCGGTGGAATGGAGATACGTAAGAGCCCTGGTAGTATAGAGCAGGTCCCACCTTGGGAAGGTCTCTGGGAGGGTTAGTTTTGCAAAACTGGAGAAGGTGTATTTGCAGAACTTCCCTTTTTTAAACTTAAACTTTAGGCAAAGATTCTCAAAATCTTGATGCACAGTATTGCTGTGCTCACAAAAAAAGTCCCAGGCACAAGGAGAAGGGACAGGATGATGCAGAGGGCAAGGGCAGGAGCTGTGGGGCAGAAGCTGGGGAGGCAGAGGGGCAAAGCCAGAGTGTGTGAGATGGAAAGAGGCAGGAAGAGGAATGGAAGACAAGTTGCAGGCTCCCTGGAGTTGCTGTGTGCACGGCAAGCGCAGCCCCGGGAACGTCTGTTCCTCTCTTCCTTTGAATAAATATTTATATATTCATTTGCTGGCTGGTGCACGCACTTGGCTGCTCACCTCCAGACCAGAATAATGGGACCTGCCCTGGCTGCAGAGAGGGGGAGGGCAGCGAGGGTTTGGGCTGCCGCGTGTCTGCCTCCCAGTTATCTCCAGCTGCGAGCAGTGCTGATCTCACCAGTTAAGCAGGGCTGGGTATGGTGAGAACACAGCCAGGGAATCACCAGGCAGTGTCCCTTTGGGAGAGCAGCACGGTGATTCAGTGCTGACCCAGTGCCCCAGCCCCGGGCAGGCACCGCAGTGTGCAGGAGGCGCCGTCCAAACCACCTGCAGCCATCGAGGCTCTGCTGGCCCCTCGCCCGAGCATACGGGTGGGAGCTGGAGGTGTCCTGGCCAGGCTCCAGTTGGAGCTCGCAGCAGCCTCCTGAGATTCCCTCTGTGGTACCAGTTGCGCATAGGATCGGCCTTCACTTTCTACCCTAAATAGAGTGGGAATGTGATGGGAAGGGAAGGTGCCAGCAGACAGAGACTTCTGCAGCTTCATGGGTGTCTGCCTGTGCCCATCTGCATGCGTGAGGACTGGGGGAATGTGTGAAAGGGAGAGGCATGGGGAGCTGCACGGGAATGTATTTTGGGGAGATGGGACTTCTTAACCCATACGTGTATGGCTGCGTTCACAGAGCGTGCCAGCGCACACAGCTCCTCAACAGCTCTCATTTCTAGGTGGGGAGAGATGTGTTTGGGGGCAACGTGTGCTTTCCCTTCCTGAAAGCATGACTGCACGTAGGTGTTGGTGATAGGGGGTGGGGGTACGTTGGGAAAGTGGATGAGTACATTTTGCCTCCCTTTGGGTGGGGGGCTGATCTATTTGTTGGGGGATTATTTTTCTTGCAGTCCCTGACAGGGAAGCGTGTCAGAAGCTGTCAGGAGTTTACGCTAAGCAGCCACTCTCTGGATCTTGGACAGCAGGTCTAAAGTTTCAGTCTGTTTGTATTGGGCTGTCATGTTATGGGATTAGGGGCTGTCATGATGGCTTCTGGATGCATTGTAGGGGGTCTGATTAATCTCACCGTGCTTCTGTGGAGCAGCACCTCTGTGCTGGTGACAGGGAGGTGTGGGCTGAGCTGCCACAAGGGACTCCTGTGCAGTGGAGGAACCCATTCCCACCATGCAAGGTCTGCAGATGGTTTCTGTTTGCTCTCCATCTGATGGGCCCCTCTTTCAGCATGACATAAAGTCCAAGAGTGGGTTTTGGAGGGATCTCAAGGAGTGTTCCCACAGTAACTCCAGTGGCATGGGAGTCTGGCAAGTGTTTTAGTGGGTGCTCTTCCTGAGCCCTGGGACACAGAGTAGGGTCTGCCTTGGGCTTGGCACACTGGAGGAAGTGTCAGGCTGTGTGCACTTCTTGCCCTGGGACTTTCAACCCTGCTTAGTTTGGGTGTCTCTCGGAGACATTGCAAATAAAGATGGAAATAAGACAAAGCAGCTGCTTTAGAATCAGGTTTTTGCTTTTATTTGCAATTGAATCTTGGTAATTGTTGGCACAATAATTATGCAAGTGACTCTGATAGGGACCATTTAGTTCAAGATTTGCTGTGACCTTGAAGTTAAGACCTTACCTTCTTCCTTTCTCCCCCCTCTTTCTCTTACCCCTCCTTTACTGGCTGTGACATATGAATAAACTACATTAAAATAACAAACCCACAGTAATTAGCTGATTGTGCTGGGAAGTGTGAGAGCAGAATTTCCTGTGTGTGCGACACAGAGCAAGCAAGCAGGCAAAGGGGCCTGATAACTGATACCAACCCAAGGCCATTTTCTCCCATGCGACTGCCACACACCAGTCTGGTGCATGCTCTTGCCAGGGCTCCTGTTCTCTGTATTGGTTCTTTCTGGTGCATACTGATTCTCTTCTCTGAGACTATGTGTAAACTGAGTTCCTTACTGTCCCTAGGGTTAGGCTCAGGAGGCTCTTCTCCCTGTAACTGGTGCTTGGGTGCATTTGCTGACTGTTGTGGTTTTGGCAGCAAACACATCTGGGATGGAGCTGGGGACCTAAAAGCAGGTGGTGCTGCAGTCTGAAAGAGAGAGCTTTTAACAGACTTCATATCCTGTCTGAGCCAGGAGCAAAGGCTGCTCCATACCACGTTCACCTGTCTGGGATGTTTGAGGCCTTTTGAGTTCAGCTCAGTCCTAGCATACATATGTGCCTCTTTCTTGAGGTCAGCAGCATTCTTTGGTACCAGCAGGTTCAAAGCGTACCTCTCACTGGGTTCTCCTGGATGGGCTTCCACTTTAGAGCTTAGGAAACAGACGGCAGTTCCACCTTTCAGAGGATGACACTGGCCACTCCTAAGGGTCTGCTGGGTTAAGTTCAGCCATTTACTGTTTGGGTTCAAATTGTCTGATCTCAGTAATGCCTTTCCTCTATTTTTTTCACCTCTCTCTTTGCAGCTGAAAAAACTATATGCACTGACGCAGCCTCAGGAAAACCCACAATGGCTGCCAAGCGCAAAGGTGGCCTGAAGCTCAATGCAATCTGTGCCAAGCTGAGCCGCCAGGTCGTCTTCGACCACGGGGGAGCCGAACAAGCACGAGTGGACAAGGGCCCACAGCGGGACAGCAGCAACAAGGACCTGCCTCAGCCTGGGACCAAGGAGCTGGGGACAGAGTTCTCAGATGGACTCAGCCGTGTGCAGAAGATCGAGGAGGACAAAAGGAGGGAGGTGATTGAGAAGTGGGTGAACGGGGAATACAACGAGGAGCCCTTGCTGGGGCGAGCGGAAGGCAAGGAATGTAAAGGTGCTGAGAGCGCAGAGGTGCCCCCCGAAGGGGTGTACATGGTGCAGCCCAAGGGCTGCAGTGATGAGGAAGATAACGGGGATGAAGCAGATGCTCAGAGGGGCTCACAGGATGGCAACTTCTTGGATGACAGGGATTCAGATGGGACAGCCTCTAAGGACGATGCCTACCGGTCCTCCAGTGGTGAAACAGGCTCCAAGCTGGGGGCAGGAACCACCTCAGGTAAGCCCTTTGCCCGTGCCACCTCAGCTTCAGCATTTTCTATGGGGCAGACAAAGTGTTGCTGTGTGTCCATGCCAGGTACTGTCTGCATCTGGCAGGCAAGGAGAGGGTTGGAAGCCCCAGTCCTCTTGCAGAGTTCTGGCATTTTGTTCTGGGGACCGTGATGAGTTTACCTCTGCTTCAGCCTCCTCTTCCCAAGAGGGGTGTTTGTGACGGTGGATGTGGCTGGATGGCTCTTTCCACCCCCAAGACCCCATGATAGACTAGATTTACCCCCATGTACTCCTTCACACCATTCGGATGGAGACAGCTGTGGTGTGTGCAGGTTTCCTGTTCATGGATTTCCATATGAGAGGGGGAAAAGAAAGAAAAGTGTCCTTGTGGGTAGTTAACACCGAGAGCAGACCTGACCCCGGGAGCCCCGCGGCGGAGGGGAAGACCCCTAAGTCACTGTCCTGTTCAGCCCGGCTGCCAGCAGAGGTGCAGGGCTGCCCTTCCCCTGGTCCCGCAGTGCTACGGGAGGGGGCGGCAGGGAGGGGCTTTTCCTGCGGGCTGCCGCAGGGCCGGGCCGGGCCAGTGCCGCCAGAATCCGGTTCCGACCGGCCCACAGCCGCCGGGGTTGTGAAGGAGCTGGCAGGAAGAATCGCGACGCGTGGAGGCTGAGCCGAGCTCGGGGAGGGCCGGAGTGGCTGCATGTCCTGTGCGGGACTTGTCGAGCCCGGCCACTACTCGCCGTTTCCCGGGGGTCGAGCTGAGGTGCCCTCGGAAGTTTGGGGAGAGCTGCTGCCCTAGCACAGCCTATCTTGGTCCGCTGTGCGGCTGGCCTGCCATGCTCCTTCCAGGGTGAGTAGTAAGAGCTCGTGAGAGAGCCCTCCAACGTGCTGCTGTGTGCCCCCTCATCCCAGCCAGAGGGGCTGAATGGGTGCTGCTCACCGTGGCATTGCATTAAATTCGTGAGGCAGCTGTGAGGACCTGCCCTCCAGTGCTGCCAGTGGGGCAGCACACCCTGAATTCAGGCTCAAGCTGGGGAAAACTGCCAGTTCCAAACCTGTATATCCCTCCCCCTTCAGCTCAGGATGCCCACTCGTGTGCTGTTGTAAGGTGTTTGTTTTCCTCCAGGCTGTGTATGCTTTTATAATTTTCAGATAGTTTCTATATTGTTTTTGTGGTTCACTTAGAACCTGAATTCAACAAGAGATGTTGGGAAAAGCCCCACATTCATTTCTTCCTCACTTTTTGAAACCCAGCTTCCCCATGGATTGATTTTGGGGGCTGTATGAGTGCTAAGCCTTGGTAAAAGCTTCGGGTAAATTAAATTCTCTCCATTAGGGCAGACAAGCTCCCTCCCCCGATTTGTCACTCAGCTGGGCTCGATCTGTAATTGAAAGATCTCCCCCTAATCTGCTCCACCTGCACGCACCCCTCCCCTGATCTCAGCACTTGGTGAATCCATCAAACTTTCCTCCTTTTGTGTGTGCGTGCCTGTTTTCCTCCTCCTGTTAATAATGCAGCCGAAACTCATCTCCGTCTGTCCGTTCCCCTTCTGGAGAGGCACATTCTCTAGTCTTCACAAGTTCAGTGGCAGCACACATAATTATGCATATAAGATATAAACAGAGCTGTTTAATTATCCTTCGCCACATCAGTGACAGAGTAATTAACAAACATTGCAAGATCAATGAGGAAAAGTGTGACCTTCAGTTTCTTTTGATAGGAAAGCCCTTGTCGTTTCCAGACACAAGGTGATTGTGCCTGGACTCCGTTTTTAGTTTCTTTTTAATTCTCCCCCCACCCCCATTGGCATCTTTTATTTGCTATGAAAACTGAAAGGAGGGGAACTTAAATGTAAAAAATATGTTACCAAACTGGAGGAAATGAAAAGGAACTAAGGGTTGTTGCAGGGGTAGGAGTTCTTAGTGAAATGCCTTTGTAAGGGATGTATTGTCAGAGGATTATGCAAAAATGGAGAAGCATTCATGGGGGACTGAAGACTCATTTATGTTTAAGGCAGGTAATGGCACATACGGGGTCCAGTATACATATATACAGCCACATGGGATTTGACTTGCAAACAGACATGCTGCCAGGGTTTGAGCATCTGTTTCAAGAGCTCTGGTGTAAATGTGGTTTGCAGTGTTTCCCTGGAAAGCACAAAGTGAAACATCACTTGCTTCGGAAAGGACAAAGTTCTTTTCCTCTTCTGTCTTTTCTGTCAATGTGCCGGAAAAATGGATTTTAAGCTATTTATCACTAAGTCCTCTCAGACCTGGTGTTACTGAGTGCAAGCTAAGTTTATTCCAGTGAGATACGGAACTGCCTATACCAAAAAGGATGGGTTTTCCTAGGAGCTGGGGTGTAGCAGAAGGCATCAAAGGATGGATGCAAGGAGAGGAATATAGCTCTGCCCTCCCAGTTAATGTGGCTCCAGGGCGGTCATCATAGGAACCTGGTTTTGAAGGTTCCTGTAGCTCTCTCTGAGGACGTAGAGGATATAAAGCTGGCACTGCTCAGCAGCATTTAAAATTGAACTCACACTTCTTTTATCAGCTAGAAACTTGGGTAAAAAACAGGAGCTACAAAGACGACCAGATCCTACATCTAGCTGGGCTTTCTTGATCAGTGAGGAAAGTGATCCTAATTACATGGGGCTGAGAAGGGTTCCTACTTCCTGGAGTCCTGGTGTGTAAACACAGAGACTGCTTTACATGTCCTCCACCTGCACCTCCTGCAGCCTAACGCACACACCCTCCCTGCCCTCTGATGGCCCCGTTCTTCTCTGCTCAGGTTTATATATAGCATTTAGATTTCCCCTTGCAGTCTCTGACAAATCCCTTTCCACAATCTCTCTGTGTTGTGCACCTACCAAGAGAGATTTTCCTGTACAGTCCCATGTTCTTCACCCTGCCCATTCCTTGCAGCGGGCTAAAGCAGTTACCAGGAGCCTTCCCCTGTACAAGCTTTCAAAGTTCTCCTTTCTTTTCTTAGCCTGTTGGCCAAGTCCCTTAGAAAGTGAATATTGGCCCTGCTTTCAACAAGGAGGGTTTCCCTTCACAATTTCCTGAGGAGACTCCACTTGGGAGAACATGCACAATGAGTGCCAGTTTCTTGCTCATTATCTTACAGCCCCCAAGTCTACACATTTTCTCTCCCAAGCAGAAAAAAGGACAGAGCCCTGGCTGGGATGTCCCATCCCCCAGTACCCAGACCTTGCACTCCATTTGGGCTGTTTTGCTTTTCCTTCCATATATAGTGTGCTGCTGCAGGCTATTTTTAGCCCCTTTTTTTTGCTAGCTTTGGATCCTTTGTGATACGATAGCTGCTCTGAGACACACAGATCTCTGCTCTTTGGCAATGCCCACAAATGGAGAGCAGCAGCCAGGGGAGAGGGAGCCCTTTTATTATCACATAGAAAAGGAGAGAAAAAATGCAGTGCAGGGGAGGGAGAAGGCAGCCCAGGGACAACACTTCCTGTGACTTCCAGGGCTGTGCACTTCGCACAGGGATTTGTTTCCCAGCTGCTGTGCTGCTTCACTTTGTCTGTATGTGGATATGGGAAGGGTTTAGTGTCAATTAGGTAGTAATAATTATTACTTCTTCACTGCTGTTTGAAAGTGTGTGTGAAGAGAGTTGGCTGGATCTCCTATCACCTTTGTGGTGAGATAGCTCCCTTCCATGAGGTGCCTCCACTGAAGAGCTTGTAGCCTTCTGGTGAAGGTTGTCTTGGCTATAAGAGATGTGTTGGTGGGCTCATGCTGGGGCAAGTGAAGTGTGCTTGTAGGCAGTGAGTAGTGGGAACTGACCAGGGTTTCATCTCAAGTGTTGATGAGGAAAGACAACATGGCAAAGCTATTAGTCAAGGAGGGTATAGTGATTCTCTGGAGCCCAGTTTGAGCGAAGGAAAAACAGAGTGTGAGATGTTTGAGGGGATTGAATCTAGGATAGTGAAAGCTGAACTCAAGCTCAGACTTCACAAAGCTCAAAACAAGGTCTGACACCTTCCCCTTTCCTATGGTTTTGGGTTTTACATCTGAATGTTTGCACCAGTTGAGGTGTTGGCACATGGGCACCAAAGATGCTTTCTAAGACCAGGTGTGCAGATGAGAGAAGTTTGAAATGGAGCTGACTTCCTACAACATTTCCATTTTTCTGTTGTTACAAAAAGACTATTTTTCCTTTAATCACCCCTCTGGATTTGTGTCTGGAGGAGCTGAACCAAGCTGGGTTTGTAAAACTGATTTGAGATGTGGGATTGAAAAAGGGGTCTCCTGTCCTTTTTTTTTTTTGGTGTGCTGCAAGTTAGGATAGTAAAGAAAGGGGGTTGGCTGGCTTTCAGGACAGCTGTTGCAGTAGTAAAAATCACACTTAATAGTTTAATTTCCTATCACATCCTCTCTGTGGTATTTTTTCTCTCCTTGCAGTTTGGCATCGGCTGGCTGAAGTTTTTCTGTGCAGTGCATGGAAGTCAGGGCACTGTGAAGGAGACTAGGGAATTATTTTACAGGTCCAAAAAGAGAGGAAAAGCAGAACTGGGAAGGCAGATTTAACAGGAGGAGGGAAGTGTTAGACCCAGCAGGGATTTCATGGGTTTAATCACTTTTGTTTGGTGTTGTGGCCCTACCAGGACATTTGGTCAAAGGGTTACACTGAAATGGAGGTGGAGAAGAGAGAAAAAGAGGTAAAAAGAAGACCTGCTTTAAAGCAAGATGAAATTCTTTAACAGGTCTGTGTGTAAAAGATAAAGTTGATGTCTTTGATAGGGTGTTGGAGAGGGCACAGGAGAGGGCAAAGTGGGGAAGCACAAATGAAATATGATAATATCTCTGAGGATGGAGTAATACAGCTTTTCCTTGTGGTTTCCTTCTGACAAGTCTTGTGATTGGACACTGTGGGGCATGATTCTGCATTTAAAATCCTGTAAGATTAACAGTGACCCATGAGGTTGTGTGAGGACAGAAAGCTACAACCTGAGCCCAACACTGCAGGGGCACTGCCACCCATTCTGTAACTAACAGGGTGTGTATTCTGAAGTCAGGCATCCCATAATCCCGTGCAGGATGTTGTGTCTAAGTGCCCAGAACTGGAAAGTTCTGGTCAAACCAAATCCCAGCACTTAGCAGATATGTCTTTGTCCTGCTTTCAGGCTTCAGGCACATTCTTTGCATTGTCCTTCTCAGGTACCACTAGTGCAGCAGCACTTCTGCTGCATGAACACAGCATTCCAGGCAATATTGAAGCAGGAGTATGACCCTCATGGTCTTGTGCATTTTGGTGCTGATTACAGGCAATTGTTATCCTCTGTATGGCCCTGTGGAAGCTGATGGCTGTTGAGCTTTGACTTTTCTCCTTGACTGTGTCTTGCGTGCATGGAGATCCTCTCATGTATGTGCGTGCCTGGGTGTATGGTATCACTGGCTGTCAGATTCCCCAAATCCCAGGTGTCCATTTTCATGCTTTGGATCTGCTGACCTGTGCTATGGCTATGTCTTGGTGCCTCCCTTTTCTTTTGTACTGTGTTTCAAGGCAGTGTTGATTTGGGTGAGCAGGACCCAATGCCCAGAACGTCCATTCTGCTGTTAGTGTACCTGCCTGTGCTGGCTCCTTGTGAAGGAGCATGCTTGCCTGTGAGTGATTGGAAAAGATGATGAGGGAGGTTTGAAGGACTCTTGCACACAGTAAATCTTTACTCTGCAGGAGAAAGCAAGAGGGAGAGGAGGAGGAGCACTGTGTCAGACTGAAGCCTAAATGAGTCCAAGCTGGCACGTCAGAGCAATCTTTATTTCCTCCTTTACACTGATATTGGGTGACCTCCAGATGTGTGTTCTTCCCCTCCTGGTGGCCTGTGAAACTGGCTGAGGGAGTAGGAGAGGGAGGAAGGGAGGAAGAGACCCAGGGAAGGACAGCTTTTGCTCATTCTTCCTCTTCATGATCAGGCTCAAGTAGACTAACCCCTTCCTGCCTCTTCCCCAACCCACCCTCCAGAGAAGAGGCTTTTTGTCCCTCTCGGGTGCCCACATCAGGAAAACAGCTCTTTTATGTCCTCAGTGCAAATCCAGGTGGAGAGAAGATTGTTCCTTACCTATTTTGTACCTCTGTGGATATCTCCCTTTCCTGGTCTTGCTGGAAGTTGTCCTGTCTGCTCAGGAGTCTGCCTGTAGGTTTTCACAGCCCTCACTGAACTGTGACCCCTTTTTTTGAGGAGAGTCAGTGGGACTGAGAAGGAAAGGAGCAAGCTGGGTGAAAAGAACTCTGCAAAATGGACAGGGAAGGGAAGGACTGCAACAACTATGGGGAACTATCCTGCCTTTGTCTTGCCTTCTTTTCTGCACTCCTTCCCTTCCAATTCCTCACTGCCAGGCTTCTCATGCATATAGCTTTTGCTACTCTTCTTCTGCTTTGATTCATCTCTACCCCTGCTGCTTTCTATCTCTGCTCTGCCCTTTGCCATTCTGCCCTCCTCCTGCTCCACCCCATACATTGTCTTGCCCTGTCTCCCTCACCCGTTTCACACCACGCTGTCCTGCCTGCTGTTAGCCCTGCTGTTCACCAACACACAGAGCACTCTCACGTGTTCCCACCTGCCTGGCACATGCAGACACACCGCTGTCTGTCCCCTGTGCACCTCCTGCCACACGCAAACACACACAGTGCCAGAGCTGTACAAACCTCGGCATATTGGCGTTGGTCTCACTTCCAGTAAAATTACTTTTTCTTCATATTAGGCCAAGGCAAGAGTGCAGAGACATTTATGAAACTTTGTTTAATGTACTGAAAAGCCATCGGCTAGAACATTTAGGAAATTGATTTTCCTGGCATTGATGAACTCTTTTTATTTTACCCCAGTATTAATTACTTTTTTTTTTTAAACAAATTAATTTAAGAGTCGTAAAACCTAACAAGTGAGCCAAACGTCAGTAGATCATGTTCCCCTCTCCCCTTGCTCCCCCTCCCTACTGCTAGTGCTGCTATGGGAGGAGAAGAAAGAACCGGCGCCTCGCCTAACTCTCTGGCTTTGGCTCTCTGCAGGGGAAGCTTCTTCGCTGCGGGATTACGCTGCCACCACCATGAACGAGTTCCTGGGCATGTTCGGCTATGACGACCAGAACATGCGGGACGAGCTGGCCCGCAAGATCAGCTTCGACAAGCTGAACGCTGCTACCTCAGAGGTTGTTGCCGCTGCCTCGCTCCCCACCGAAGACGCCATGAGCAAGCGCGCCCGCTTCTCCAAGTACGAGGAGTACATCCGCAAGCTGAAAGCTGGAGAGCAGCTCCCTTGGCCCATGCACTTGGCCAAACCTGAGGAGCTGGGCTCCAAGCTGGGCAAAGAAACTTCCTCAGTGCTGGCACAGCCCATTCGGGTGCCAGGTCCAGATGCCTCCCTGCTGACGGAGACCAAAGCCACCATCCTGCCACTGCCCTCTCCCAGCAGTTCCCAGATGCAGGGCCTGATGTCGCGGACCTCCAAATACGACTTCTACATTCAGAAGCTGAAGACAGGTGAGAGCATCAGACCACAAAATGGCAACACGTACAAGAAGGCCTCCAAGTATGACCTAGAAAATGTCAAGTACCTGCACCTTTTCAAGCCTGGAGAAGGAAGCCCAGATATGGGAGGAGCCATTGCGTTCAAGACAGGCAAGGTAGGCCGGCCTTCCAAGTATGATGTGAGGAACATTCAGAAGCTTACTCCAGTGAAAGCTCCAACACCCAGCCTGGCCCCTGCTTCCCTCGCCAGTACCCCCAGCAGCACTCCCATGGCTGGGCCAGAGCAGTCAGTCTCATTGCCATTCAACACTCCTGAATACCTGAAATCAACTTTCTCCAAGACAGACTCCATCACAACTGGAACAGTCTCTACAGTGAAGTAAGTGTCCTCCTGCTTTCCTTGTCTTTGTGCTAGTGAGGGTCATATCTAGAGTCTGTGTGGCTCAGTGGGCAGTTCCAATTTATGTGATACTGCACTGTTCAAGTGGTATTTCCTTTTGCTCTCTGATGGAGTGTCTGCTCTTCTGTTGCACTTTACATCTCTATCTCATTGGTACAAAGGGTGTGGCCTGCCATCAGCATTCACAGCCATAAATCTAGTGCTCAGTAGCTCCTGAATTCATACATTCAAGTAAAAGATAAGGGAATGTGGTGTTGTCAGCACTCTAAGGTCAAGTTTATACCTACTTCCCTATCTCCTTTTTCCAGTCCCCCAGGCATCTGTAGGAGAACCTCATTCTTGCTTCCCTTTAACTCAATGACAAAACTGTGCTGACCTCACTGTTGGCAAGATGGGGCTTTTTGTTTGTCCCAGAACTCAGAAGACATTTTGGTGCCCAATTCCCATCAATTTTCATAGGAGTTAGGCAGTCATATTTTTGTGGGGCCAGGCCTGTGTCTTCTCAATTTGCTTGCTCCTTACACAAATAGAGGTGATTCAATTACCCCTGAGACTGGGCAAACTCATTAGCCCAATTATCACTAATAACCTCCTACTCATACGTTGCTGGCAATCTCTGCAGTGATGCCATTGACTGAATGGAGATATGTGAAGGCCTTGCCAAACCTTGGATTACTTCTTAATGTGACTTCCAGAGGTGGTAGCTGTAGAAAAGCTACGTGTGTATGTGAGGCTGCAGAGAGAGGGAGGAGAGGGCTTCTCTGCTTTCTTGTCATTTGGATTTACTTGTTTCTCACTCTGAGCTGTGAATTCATGGGGTCATTTGTAGCAAGTCTAGGTCCTCTTGCCTCCACTTCTCTGGCAGATCATAGAATGGTTTGCATTGGAAGGGACCTTAAAGATCATCTGGTTCCAACCCTTCTGCCATGGGCAAAGACAGCTTCTACTAGACCACGGTGCTCAGAGCCCTGTCCAGCCTGACTTTGAACACTTCCAGGGTTGGAGCCACCACACCTTCTCTGAGCAACCTCTTCCAGTGCCTCACCATCCTCATGGGGAAGAATTTCTGCCTAATGTCTAATCTAAATCCAGCTTCTTCCACTTTGAAGCCACTACCCTTGTGCTATCACAACATGCCTTTGTTAAAAGTCCCATTCCACTCACCCTACTACTTTGCCCTCTACTGAGGAGAAAGGCTGGTTTATGTTTAATATGTGGACCTAGGAGGCCTTGGGCTGAATCCATACAAATCCTCACTCTTTGAATCCAGCTCTTTGCTGTCTTGGGCAGGTCTCTGTCCCCCACTTGCCATGTTTTCCCAGCTGGAAGACAGAGCTAGTGCTACCTATTTTCCACATGCAGCAGTCATTTCCAAGGTACCTGCAGCCAGATTTGGGAGCTCTATGGTTAAGGCGTATGGGAAAGGGCAGAGGATTTGCATCTGGCCCCTGCTCAGGGTGAACCCTGAATATGCTCCAGATGGCAGGCAGGGACTCCTATTACTGAAAAACACTGTGTTGTAAATATTCCTGTAGGCACAGTGCCTTGATGGGCTGGGTGACTTGGCCAGGGACTCCGTGCCCGAAGACTGCAGAATGCTGAGCTTCCTGGAGTTCAGTGGGCATCCTCGAGCTGTGCTTGAGGTGCTGTGAGCTTTTGTGCTGCAGTGGGATCCTGGTTTGATTTCCTTTCTCTTGCTCATTTCCTGCCACTTGCATATGTGGGTTTGCAGCACCCTGGCGATCCCCCCTCTAGCCACAGGACTTCCTCAACTGGGGCATCATGATGGGGCTGCAGCAGGAATGGAGGTGACTAGGGCCTTCAACCTGACAGTGACCAGTGTCCTGATGATACACTGGAGTACGGAAGGGGCTTTAGTCCCTTCTTCAGGGTGATTACTAGATCCAGGCTCTCATGGTAAAAGAAAGCAGCCCATTGATTGTGCTGGTGGAGAGGCTGCTAACTGTGGTGTCTGGGATCTGGCTTTCTAATCACAGTCCCCACTGTGAACAAATAACCTGGCAGGAATTGCCCCTTACGCTCACAGGTACATCCTTGTATCTAAACTCTAACATCTAATGCTATTAACCTGCCCTGAACTAATCTACCTACTTCAAGTGAACTCTGTGCCAGAATGTCCTTGTTTAAACCAGGCTGCAGAGCTGTCACAGGTAGGAGTAGAGGTTAGGTGCAGGCAAAATGGAGAAGGAAGGACATCACACAGCCTGTTTGGGGTTGGCTTGGTCTCTTGGGTAGGCTGGAGTCTGGCCCTGTATGTCTTTTTCCTCTTGCTGAACTCACTGAGGATGTTATTTTTGTCTGCTTCCTAAAAAAGTTAAGTATCCCAGGCTTGTGTGACAATTGGATGCTGTTGGGCTGGTTTTCTTACTGATTAAAATATGTAAATACCTTTTCCCCCTCTGGCTGTTGGAGTTGGGGTACCTGTGTGAAATCAGCAATGAAAGCTCCATCAATGGGGCTGTAGCCATGTTGCAGTGCTTAGGGTCAGTGCCCTGGCCATAGGAAGTGTGCAGTATCTCACAGCTTGGCTAGAGAACCAAAGCTTCTCCCAGAGCTGAACCTGGGGCAGATAAAGCTTGATGGCCCTTCCATGCACCCAAGTGTTGCAAGGTGCTTCAGGGAGGTGTTTGCTTCCATGTGGCCATCACTTGTTTGTAAAGGCTATTAGTCTTTTTCTATGGAAGCAGGTTTTCATGGTTGGTCTTCAAAAACTCAGTCCTGCAAAGAGGGAACAGGCAGGAGGGTGGTAGAGGGGATGTGTGGTTCCCTAGGGAAAGAAGGATTTGAAGGGGAAGTGGGAGGGAGGTTAAAGCTGTGGATGTCTTTGCTGGGTGCTCTTCCATGAGCCTTCCCTCCTGATGCATCAGTGGTGTGTGAGAGAAATGAGGAGCTTAAACTGTGCCCTGTTCTTGCCTGCTAACCACCTCTGACCTGTGTGTCTCTCCCCAGGAATGGATTACCTACTGACAAACCAGCCGTCAGTGAAGATGTAAATATTTACCAGAAATATATTGCCAGGTAGGCAAAACTCTTGACTTTCTTCGGGAGAGGGCTGGGAGCCAGACGGTGGAGTGGTGGTGGGAGGGAGGAGTTCTTGTCCATCTGGATTGAGTGTTTAAAGCAGTCACTGGCACTTCCATTTCCCTCTGGCATCTGTGCTTGCTCTGTTCCCCTGCTTGGGAGAGCAGTAGCTGTGAGAGGTGTACAGGCATGCCAAGAGCATGCTGGGCTCTCCAGAGCTGTTAGACTTTGTGACAAATAGTGGAAAATGTTTCACTGCAGAAGCCCAGGATTTAAATTGGGAGGGCTGTCTCTGCACTGGCCCTCTCCTTGTCCATTGCTGTGCTGGCTCCAGCCTTTTTCCCTTCCATGCTGAATGCCTTCAGGAGACAAGCAGAGAACATCTCACCTCTGAGCATCTAGCTGGAAGAATTCACAAGTGACTCGAGTTTAGGCAGGTTTTGGTATCAATGTGGGATGTTTATCCTAGAAAATATCGCAGCTCATGCATAGGAGAAGCCCTCACTGAGTACAGTGCAGGCTGGGGCACCTTATCACTGATGTGGGCAAGCTTAGGTCAGGAATGAGCAATGCTGAGAGGAAGCCCAAGGCTGTTGTGGTGAGACAGTAATGCCATGAGAGCCAGAGAGATGGAGGAGGCTGTTGCACACCACCTGCCTGTTTTATAGCTCGTGGTGTAAAGGATCCATCACCCTTTGCCTCTGGCCTGTCGAATTCCCCATCTGTGCTGTGAGAAAGCTCACGATGAAAGCCCCTGGTGTACAGAAAGACAGAGTTGGGGAAGCAAGCAAACACTTCTCTCCTGAGAAAAAACTGAAGGGTTTGTTCCCACCGGCACTTGGGCACTTACTAACAAGAGGGGAGGGAGATGTGTGCTGTGCTTTCCCACCTTGCCAGAATCTACAGAGAGCCTCCCTGTGGGAAGTAGTCAGCTGCTAGGAAGGTGCAAGTGAAGATCTTGGCACATCAGCAGGGCCAGAGGGTGGGAACAGTGCTCTCCCTGGCTGGAGAGTGGAGTGAGGGACAATTTCCTTTCCTTCCTTTTGCCCAAATTCCTAGTGCAGGAGAAGGGGGCAAAAGACTGCATGGGAAGAAAGGACAGTTGCACTACCACGTGCAGCTCCTCAAGCAGCATGTGACAACTTGCTGCCTACTGGAAGAGTGTAGGAATGGAAGCAGGGGTTTAAGCCCATCTTTGCATGGGGCAGAAGAAGTGGCACCCTCTTACTGCTGAGATTGCAGGAATCACAAAGGTTGCAGTGAGAGGAGATGCCACCCCTTCTGTCCCCAGCTCCTCTTTCAAGCAGAGAACATGTAAACACCTCACCCACATCCACTCTTGGTAGCGCTCTGCAAGCTCCTTCCCCTGGGTCAGGCAGGTAACTGAGGGAGGCTGTGAGATAGCAAAGGGACACCACATCCTGCTTCAAAAGCTCCCCAAGCCGCCCGTTGGCAGCACAGCCACTTCCCTTCAATTTACACACAGTTTTAAAAACAGTTTAAAGCCTTAAAATCAAGGGGTGGGGGGAGAGAGACACGACACTTTGTCTGTACTGCATAATTAGCTTAATGAGTTTACCAAAGCCACTGCCAAAAGCTGCCCAGGGATAATCCATTCTTTCACGCAACAAAACAAAACCTCTTACTTAGCTAGTTTGGGTTGGGTTGTTCCCCCCTCCTCTACTCCCCCTGTATATTTATAATTAAAAAAAAAGGGGGGAGGGGGAAAAGACCACAGAAAAAATTATTATTATTATTAGTGCCTCAGCAGATGGTGCTTCTGGCAGCACTTGCTTAAATATTTATTTCTGTGTGGGTTTCCTCCCCCTTGTAATTGGGGTGGGTTGTGTTTTTTTTTTTTTTCCTTTCTTTCACATCATCGTTACAGGGTAATGAGTCTGTAAACACTCTCTAAGCATCTGACTTCTTTATTTATTATTTTTATTATTATTTATTTATCTTGGGGTTTCTTTCTAACTCTTGCCAGATCACGACTAGTTCTTTCTGGCCTAAAAAAACAACCCCAAACCCCATGAAGGGGGGTAGAGGGTTGCTCGTGTGAAAATGAATCTGTGTCTGTATGGACAATACCAGAGTTTGGATTTGCATCTCAGTGTGATAGAAGGGGCTGTGAGTTTGCTGGTTTCAGGTGTGTGTGTCTGGGTGTGTGCATGGAAATTGTGAGTGCGCTCATGTAAATGAGGAGGGGTTGTTGATGTACCTTGGAGGCCGTGCATGTAAATGTGCGCGTGTGTGTGCGTGTAAGTGAGTGTGTGGTGTGTAAGCTTTCCTGTTATGAAAAAGCTAAACAGATGCTGTGCTTTAAAAATTAATAGCTTCGAACTGTTTCAAGTGTCAGAAGAAACACAGGATAAATATAACCCTTTAGGAGCCTAACCTTACAGACTGAAAGAGCAGAATTTCCTCTTTGTGCTGGGTTTGCCACTTCCCTCCTTCCTTGAGCACATGGTTTGGCAGATCACTTGCCTCTTCCTTCCTGAGCTGTGGACGCCACACACCTTTCTGCAGGACATGGAAGGGAGGGTAGGAAGAGTTTGAAGTGTTGAGTGCTTATTTAGCTGTTGCTTTTCAAGCTGAGCCTTTGAGTTACTCCTGCTAAAATGCTTCAAGTAACTTATCCCATATACTCAGATCTCTCTGGTGTCTGGCCTGTCTTTTACTGCATTTGACTTCTCTGGTCACTTTGCATAATCACTTTGGATAATATTTTGGACTGCTTTGCTTCAAAGGTGTGTATTTCCCAGCAAGGTCTTTATCTTCGTCTTCTCTCTGCCTGGCCTGTACTCTACAGTTCTCCAGCTCTGCACAGCCCTTTGCTCTCTCATCCCCATCTCATCAGTAGAACAGGGAGGAAACTTTCCACAGAGCAGATTCTTTCCTTTAAAGCTGCTGCTGCTGACATAAAGCCCTGAACTAGCAGGACCAGTTGGTTTGATCTGCTTGCTGAGCTGCATGTACCTGGTTAATGCCATGGTGACTCAGGCTGCTGCCTGTGCCCTGTACCTGCCTCGCAGTTACCCAGGCATTGAGCAGGAATTGCTTTCTCTGCTTTCAGTTCCACACCTTTGTTTGTGCAGCCACCTTTGCTGTTTGCCTTGTGGTTTGTTTCTTTTTCACTGCTGAGGTTTGTTCCAGTTTCTCAATCACCTGTTCTGACGTGATCTTGATTTCCTGCAGTATTTCTTCTCCTTCCCCAGGGAAAGGCATGTCTGCTCCTGGCATCTGTCCCTGTCTCCTTTTGTGAATGCTGAGGCAAAGAAGTCATTTAATTTTTTAGCAATGTCTATCTTTTCTGTCAATTAAGTCCCCTTTCCATCTCCTAGAGGCCCTGCTGTCTCCACAGTTGACCTCCTCTTCCTTACTGTGCTTCAGAAATGCCTTATTTAGCACAGCTTTTCATCCTGACTTTTCCTGTGCTGTAGCTTAGCATTACTTTGCGTTATGATGATCCATAGTTTTCCCTACTCATGCTCCATTCCTTCATTGCTCCAGGCCACTCTCACTCCTCTCCTTTTTCCATTTTACCCATTGCCCTTCCTTCTTTCTTTCTCATGCCCTTTATCATGTGCACTCCTGCTGTGTTTAGCACTAAGTGACGTGAGGAACCTTTGAGGAACCTTTGAGCAGATGGTACTTTATTTTTGAATGTTTCCCCTCTGAGTCCTCTTCTTTTCTCTTTCCACTGCTTTTCTCTTTCAAGCTCTTCAGCTCTTCCAGGGTCCTCTAGAATATACATCAGAGAGTTCATTGCGCTGATTAGCCTATTACTGGATCATCCCCTTTTGCTAATTACTGATGTGGCTGTCTGTCAATACATTCTATGTTCTGTCTGTCTGGAGATATTAAATGGCATTTCTTCCCTTTTTTCTGCCCTGTATTTTGGGAGTTTCCACATTTGCTGTGTGGAGTGCTCAGTGATGGCCCGCAGAAGTGGATTTGGTGTATGTTGTTGGCTGCTGCTTCTTGTGTCCTATTTTTAATTGCCTCAAGGGCATGTTGAAAACCCTGTTCTTTTGCCTTGCACTGGTTTTGGTTGTGAGCAAATACTATCCACAAGGAAAATATTGATTAGCTGTTGTGGATGGGAGAAGTGCACAGAAGGTCGAGATGGTCTGCCTGGAATGCCTTATTCTGCTCCTGTTGATCCATTTCACCCATCTTCCATTGATCTGTCCATCTTATTAAAAGTTCCTATGTCATCTTGCCATGACCACCTTCTATCTGTTTGGTTTACCATCTAATCCACTGGTTTGCTATTTTCACTCCAGTGTGACACCGGAGTGTGATCAAACAGGCTTATGAAAGAACTTGTACAAACAGTTGAGCTTTTCCGAGGTCCTACTAGATGGGTATATACCTGAAATTCACAATCCATCTTTGAGCAATGTTAGTCTCCTTCCGGCATGGGAAATATCTGAAACTGACTGCTGTGGTTATTTAAACTCACACATGAGAGTTTTAGAATTGCATGATATTTACTTGGAGAAACCCTCCTTTCTTACTCTTCCCCAAGTAAGCAACTTAGATAATAGAGATAACTGGCTATGAGTGGACAGGATCTGAATGATCCTGCTCAAGAAAGCACTTTTAAATAGTGACAAATGAGAAAAGGAAAGCAGGAGGGTGACCATCCCTGGAGTGCCTAAAGGAGGTAGGATTTAAGTCCATAAATGGGTGAGATAAAAGCAGGACTTACTTCATTTGCATCTTGTTTATGGACACTACTGCCAGGACGCTGTTTCATCGTCTCTTTTTTTCTTCTCTCCTCTGTCCCTGTTTGCAGGTTCTCTGGCAGTCAGCACTGTGGACACATACACTGTGCATACCAGTACAGAGAACATTACCACTGCCTTGACCCAGAGTGCAACTACCAGGTAAAGAATGGTAAAAGCTGTTAGCATACCTGCCTGAATGTGAAGGGGGACAACCCTGGGCAGAAAGTCTCCTCTTGTGCTTCCCTCCCCCATGCACTCACTTGCCTCTTCACTGTTGTGCTCTGCAACAGGGCAAGGTATATTTTGAGCTATCTGGAACCCTATTTTGTTCCCTTTTAAGTCAGTCTAGCACCATTTAACCAAACCCAGACCACCGTAATGAAGAGCAGAATATAGATCAGCTCAAGTCAGTGGGAACTACTCCAGATTTACATCAATGAAATCAAGAGAATAAATTCTGCTGTTAAAAATTGTGCCTGAAAGTAGGGAATGCTGATCCGTTAGCCTGTGTCTTTCCCTCCTGCTGCCCCAGTGACACTGTAGCAGCAGTATCTGCAAGGAGACGCCCAATAAGACTAGCAGCAGCCCCGGCTTTGTGGGGGAAGCGTGGGGGCAGGAGCAGTGGGATGCTGTCATTGCTGGGAGAAGTGCCAGGGGAGCGACGTCAAGCCGGCAGGCCACGTGCTGTGTTTGTTTACCCTCGTCCCAGGTCTGGGAGTTTGACTCTGCCATGTCTGTGGTCAGGCTGCGTGTCTCTGAGGGGGAATCCCAGAGGTTGCCTCCACTGTGTGGCAGACACAACTCCAGCCCTATCCCAGGAGACCTTTGGGTCTCAAAGGAATGAGCCTGATCACAGCACAGGAAGTTGATTTGGATCTGCTGAGCTTGACTGTGGGTTTCTAGTGATGAAAGGAGAGTTTGTCTCTGGGATATGTGTAGTGGTCCTTCTAGGCCAGCATTTGGTAGTCAAGATGAGGCTGTCCCAGCTGTGACACGGATATCTCTGCACCAGAAAGAGTGAAAAACAAAGGATGGAAAGACAGAAAAACCTATTATTATGATTGGCCTCATGATTATTTCCTAAGGAGTCTGGAAGCTGCTTGCAAAGGAGCTGTCTGGTCTCGCAGGGAATAAGGATTTAGGCTGCTTTTTAAAATGCAAATTATTTTATGGCTGAGATATATTTTAGAGTAAGTAAGGCTCTAATAAGTGGGCACAAATTAACAATGATTGGCAATAGCAATCCTGCATGCACGCCCTGGGAAATCATACTTCCAGCCTCCAAGGGATTCCTGGTGAAATCCATATCCACACATTCTGGTGCCAATACCAATGAGATTGATCAGGATTGATATTATAGGAGGGAAGAGTAGAAGTGATAATCATTTGTTTCCTATGAGGGAGACTAGAAAAGTTGTTAAACATTAGAATACAGGCCTTTGCAATTACTCCTCAAAATAAATGGATATTGATTTCTTTTAAAAAAAGATCAGATTTACTTTCCCACCTTCACTGTTAAATATTGATGTCTGTGGGAAAGAGAAATGAAAAGCTTCATTTTAAAGGCACTTAGCCTGCTCTGACAGTGGGGTACCCCTTCATTACTTCAAGTAGAGGATGAAAAGGATATTCTGATCATACCAGTTGAGCTCTGAGCTCTACTACAGTTTTGTTCTGTGACTGGAAGAAAGTTCCGTGTCCCCTTTTTCCTAATAAAGCCATCCCACCTTGTAGGGGTGGCAGAAGACTTACAATGAGAAGACACTATAAAAAAGGCAGAGGGTTTTTTCCTGGTTTCTAGTCTGGCATGAATGTGATAGCCAGTGCCTTGCTAACCACCACACTGAGTGATTTGGAAGCTTGAATTACTCACTTGTAGGCTGTTCAGTTCACTGGTTTGCTTTCTAACTATAGCAGTTCTTGAGATAGTAGCAGCTAAAATTATGTTAGAATTGCAGTCTTAAAGCTGCAGGGAGCATATTCTGGACATTCCCCCAGTCCAATGGTTTTCATGTCCATGTACTTTCCCTTTACCAAGAAGACACAGGCAGACAATTCCTCTTCAGTCTGGCTCTTTTGGGGTGATCACTGCTGAGCTTTAAACTCCTGATACCACGAGTTTGTTAACAACAACAACAAAACCAACCCGGCCACTAGGTTTACTTGCTCTCTGCCATCAGGTTTGTCTGACGGTCTGCCTGTCTGTCCCTGCAGAGGTTCACTAGCAAACAGGATGTGATCCGGCACTACAACATGCACAAGAAGCGGGACAATTCCCTGCAGCACGGCTTCATGCGCTTCAGCCCCCTGGATGACTGCAGTGTCTACTACCACGGCTGCCACCTGAATGGGAAGAGCACACACTATCACTGCATGCAGGTACTGCACACTGCCACACTCGAGGCAAATAAAGGGCTGTTGTTTGAGCCCTGTCCTTTTGGGGTCGACCAAAGGGATTCTTGAGTCCAGGCAAGCCAGCGCTCCCTGTTAGAGAGGGGCTGTCCTGAGGCAGAGGGCTGACATTCATGGCCTCTCTTGCTCACTTCTGATTCAGGCACCTCTTTGAAGAGTCTGTGCACTGTCCTCACAGCACTTGCCCTGTCAAGTGTAGGCAAGGGAAAAGGGAAGAACCTTTCTCTGTTCTTAGAAGCCTTGTGCATGCAGTCAAGCAAAGCAGATGTCAAGGCTTTGTCCGGTCTTGGACTCACTTGTTCAAACAAGTCCTTTTCTCTGAGTTTCCAGGACCTTTCTTGCAGGGCCACTGTGCTGCCTCTACTCAAATCTGATCTGTCACTCCTTTAGAAGCAGACTTTTCTGTGACACATCTGCCCTTTAACACTGCATTGGTTTCCTCCGTTATCAAATTCTTAAGTAATTAAACTTTAAGGTCACATATTGAGACTTCACACTCCTGGTTCTTCATCTTCTTCACCAGTGCTGGTCTGTGGTGTGAGCTGAAAGCTTTGTTTCAAGAGACAGGCTTCAACAACAACATAACCGAGCCGAAGCTGCTGCATAGTTGTACCTGTGACACCTTTCCTGGGTTTAGGCTTGGACACACCAGAATGTTTGGGTCTTACTCTGCTAGTTCTTCAGATGGGAGGGTTTGATCTATACTTGTTTCATTAGAGCTGTGGCCTAAACCATTACCACGAGAACATGTTGCAGTTACACATTGAAAAATCAGGCAACCTTTGGTGAATGCTCTGCAAACTGGGGTCTCAGCTCCCTGCTTTATCCCAACGGTTTAAGACCTCAGTTGAAGTCACAAGGCCTTAATCACATGCTTAAATGCTTTGCTGGGATAGACTGCAGCATACGTTTAGCTTGAAGTCAGGTAAGCTTTCTGAAGTCAATGAGGCTTAAGCACATACTTAAACGTTAGGCATGCACTCAAGTACTGTCCTGAATAGGGGCTGGTTTAAGCATGTGCTTACAGCCTTTGATAAATGGGGAACTTCATGTGACTCTCTCTTGAGGACATTTTCTGTTAGGCTTCCACAATATTGATAGTTTAGTTTCTTTAATTGACCAGGATGGGATTTGTTTATTTTTAGAGTATGAAGGGGTGTTTCACAGCTTTAAGTCACTGGACTTTGAGCAGAGACCCTCCTTTACACATCTATATATGGCTAATTCCATCCTGTGCCCACTGCCTTGCAGTAAAACAATGCCCATGTAAGCAGTGTCTTAAAGAAAAGGTGCCTGAATATAAACTCCCAATTAAAGAAAATACTGCTTAAATGGCACAATTTGTGCCATCCATCTCAGGGCCTTTTCCTTTTTTTTTTTTTTTTCCCCCCTTTATGTCCATAATTGGTGTGGATAAAATTCAGTTAGTTGTTTATATAAACTGACATTTTTTTAGGCTTTAGCACCAAGAGCCACATTGCAAATTATTCCTAAGGAGGTTTTTGTTTCTGTTTTTTAATGCCATGCAGGGTCTGTCTTTTTTCAAGGTGTCAGTGCAGAGGGAGAGAGGCTCTTTTATATTGGAAATAGCTGGAGATACTTTTTATTTTTTTTCCTGGGTATTTGTCATGGGTTTTGTTATTGCCTGTTTGAATCAACCTGGGCTGAACTAAGAGGTGCTGTTTTCGTTCTCTTCACTTCTGAGATGGTGCAGGCATTGGCACACGCTGTGCTAGAGAAGAAAAGGGAAAAAAAAATCCTCCCTCAGCAGGGCTGAGGACGTTTTCAGATTCCAGTGGTTTTTTACTCAATATGGCAAAGTTGCCCGCTTTACCCAGAGGAAGGCAGGTTTTCAGCATTCCCTCCTCCTCACACCATTCCCATTTGCTGCAGGAGTTTAAAACTATTGCAGTGGTCATCCTGAACAAAAAAAAAACCCACCAGTTTGCTAAGATCAGCTGAGCACAGGGTTTATGCTTTGCTAGAAAGAAACCTGTATATTACAAGCTCAAAAGATTTGCCTCATGTTGCACCACCCTGCCTTACCTCCTAGAAGGACTAGAGAGATGGAAAACTCATTCCCACTCAGTTTTGTGTCCCCAGACAGATGAAAGTTCTGCTTCATTCTGTGTTGCTCCAAGATAACAGAAAGCAGTGGCATCTGTCAGTGATCTTTTCTCAAGAGCAGGCACCCTGCTTACTGCCTCCCTGAGCAGACGTGATTATCTGTAGCTGGTCTTTTAGTCTTTGCATCCTCCCCTTCTCCCCTTTTTTTCTTACTGTTTCATGCCCAGAGAGTTTTTCCACCACTGCTCTATCAGTTTTGGGATTGGGAATTGAAGTGATGACTTAAGACTCCTAGGAGAAGTGCACATATGGAACTATGAAATATCTGTGAGCTGCTCACGTGTTTATTATTGCTGGAAGTAATGGTAGGCTGTTAAATTGCTGTGCTGGTAACTCCCTGTTTTGGCCTGAGCTAGGTGGGTTGTAACAAGGTCTATACCAGCACCTCTGATGTGATGACCCATGAGAACTTTCACAAGAAGAACACACAGCTCATCAACGATGGGTTTCAGCGGTTCCGTGCCACAGAGGACTGTGGCACTGTGGAATGTCAGTTCTATGGGCAGAAAACCACCCACTTTCACTGCAGGTGAGACAGCAGGGGAGGGGAGGAATCCTGCCTCAGAGCTGTGTATTCTGTTTGCCTCCTTCTACCAAATCATGAATTCTGGAGCATACACAGGGACTTGTTTTTCCTTGCTGTGACGTTCTGAGTGCTGCCCTTGAAGGAGCTCATGCTCCAGGGCAGATGTGGTTTCCAGGACCTTGCCACAGCCCACTCTGAAGGCAGGAGTGTGATCTGTGGTGGTCTGAGGAAAGGGTACCCACTAGAAAATACATCCTAGAGTCATTTGGGAAAGGGATCACAGTGCTGCTCCTCAGAGTTCAACTGAAGTAGGCCACTAATACACTATAATGGTGCCTCCAAGCTAAAGTTCTCTCCAGACCAGCAGTCAACAAGCCCATCCCTTTTGGAGCAGACTCTGCCTTCTGTACCCAGATGCTCTTCTAGTGATTTCTGAAGTTCTCAGTAAGAGCAGGGAAGCACAGCTTCTACCTTAGTCCCCTTCAGCTGCTGTTTTGGTTGGAACTTCTAGTGGTGGGTGCCCTGTGCCCTGGCTGTTCCTGAGAGTGGAGTGAGCTTCCCAGTTCTCTCCCATGGCAGCATGTTTGCTTGCATTGGTGTCACAGGTTAACCTGCACAAAGCTCCTCAACCCTTTTGCAGAGACACTGTCTCATAGTGGTCCCAGTCCTTCTCCCAGAGGGAGGCAGGTGACAGCAGTTGGGTTGTGTTCCTAGCCCACACAGCCAACCACCCTCTCCTCCTCAATGCCCTTGCAGGCGACCTGGGTGTGCATTCACCTTCAAGAACAAGTGTGACATTGAGAAGCACAAGAGCTACCACATCAAAGATGATGCCTATGCCAAGGATGGCTTCAAGAAATTCTACAAGTACGAGGAATGCAAGTATGAGGGCTGTGTCTACAGCAAGGCCACCAACCATTTCCACTGCATAAGGGCAGGCTGTGGCTTCACCTTCACCTCCACTAGCCAGATGACCTCCCATAAACGCAAGCATGAGCGCCGGCACATCCGGAGCTCAGCAGTGCTGGGCCTGCCTGCCTCTCTCCTCGGGTCCAAGGATAATGAGCAAGAGGAGTCCAGCAATGATGACCTCATTGACTTCTCCGCTATGAGCTCGAAGAACTCCAGCCTGAGTGCCTCCCCCACCAGTCAGCAGTCGTCCGTTTCTCTCATAGTCCCAGCTGCACCCTCCTCTGCTGCTGAGCTTGCTTCCTCACAGGCCAGCAAGTCTGCCAACAGCATGACACCAGCCACCAAGATCTCTGGCCTGCTCTCCCAGGCTCTTCCCAGCAATATTCCCTTGGCCCTGGCACTCTCCAACTCAACGCTTCCTGGAACAGCTGGATCCTTCTTCCCCATCATCCCCAGTAGAGTCTCTACACCACTTCCTGCCAGCTCAGCTAATCTGATGACTGCTGGTTCTTCTGGCACCAATCCAACATCATCTGCTCCTACAGATTCTGCATCCCATGCCATTTCAGGATCTGGTGAGCCAGCAGCTACTTCTTCTCCAGCTCCAGCAGCATCTATCATGGAAAGGATCTCTGCTAGCAAGGGATTAATCTCTCCTATGATGGCCAGGCTGGCAGCAGCTGCACTCAAGCCCTCTGTGGCACTTGAAGCAGGTGAGTTACCCTCTTCAGTAGTGCTGGTATTGGGAGGAAGAGCAATGTCTGATGACTTGGAGAGGAGTGAATGAGAAGCCACCCAGTTGTCCACTGGGAGTAGGGGAGGAGGTAGTAAAGGAATATAAATGGGAGAATAGATTTGGTTGTGTTCAGTTAACCCTTGAAGAGTACAGTCCTGGCACAGTTCCTGTGGAGCCTGGCTATAGTCACAGGGCTGGCCAGAAGAAAGGCAGGAGATGCAGCTTTGCCCACAGGTGGAGCAGGCTCTTACCGATCTGAAGGAAGAGTGTTGCCATGTGTACTGCCCAGTGTGCTGTTGCCTGAAGAGAGAGAGGTACTGCATTAAAAACGGAAACGAAGCCAAAGCTTGGCCAGCACTTGCAGGCCACAGAGCAGCCCCCTCCCGCAGACTGTATCGAGTTCTAGCTGGGCCTAGTGGTGTCAATCTTGTACCTCACTGCCAGCTGTTTTTCTGATCTGTTCTTCAGCTCAGTTGTCCCAGCTGTGAGTTTGGAGCTAATGCTGGTACAGTCCACAAACTGTACCCTTCTCCTGGTCAGTTCTTGCAAACTGTGCTTCTCTGTCCCTGCAGCTCCCTGAGCTGTTGAGGGGCAGTGGCACCATGAGAGGGGTAAAAGATGAAAATGAGAAATCTTCCTGGGACAGCCTGGAGCTCTCCCTGCTGCCATCCAGATCTGGGGCAGGTCATTGCCTGTCCTTAGCCCTGCCAGCAGGGACGTTGAGGTCCTTTAAGAGCACAGGGCACCTCCACAATCTCCTGAACATAATCAGTTCATGGTGGGCAATGTGGGGTTGCAGAGTGGGGAGGCTCTGTCTGGCAGCACCCTATGGTAGTGGGCTGCCTCACAGCCTCCCTCCCTGGGGCATGGAGGGACCAGAGCAGGCTGCTGTTCCCTTCTGCCCAAGAGCAACTGATGGAGTAGGACGGAGTGATCTGATTAAAGAGGGAGGGGAACTTTCACATACTTCAAAAATCATCATTTGAAGAATTGTTTCCTAAAGCAGAGAAAGGTCATTGAGGGAACTGTTTTCCTTTATTTTTTAATAAAATGCCACTTGGTGTCTGAGAAGCAGCTCGCCGTCAGCTGTACTGCTGGAGGGCAAATTAATATTTTAGTCACTTGGGGATTGTGGAAAAAAGCTCTGCAGACATGTTCCTGTCAGCAACTTTTTTTCACTCCCTTTTTCTTTGCTCTTCCTCCTGATATTTTTTTTTCTCTTTAATTTCTTCTTCTCTTTTCCCCCTTTTTCCTTTTTTTTTTTTTTTTTTTTTTTTTGTTCTCTTCCATTAATTTCAATTTTTCTTTTGTGGGCTCAGCACTAAACCTCCTCCCCCAAAACCACAAGAATTCCCCCTTTCTGTGGGGACAAGGTGATGGCAAGAGGTCACGGTTTGAACTGATCCCATTGGCTGTCACCTTCAATAGCCCCGGCGGGGCAGATGCTCCTGCTGGGCAGGCGCAGTGCCGGGGCCATGGCTGTCGCTACGGCAACGCTGGGATGGGGGACGAGCAAGGGGGCTCGACTAGCAGTCGAAAGCTGCCACATTGCCTCAGCATTAACAGAGTCTTTAATAAACGCTTAAGAGGCAGCCCCACAAATTAGTTATGACAGTTTGTGCAGAGAATCAGGTCTCCCCCACGTTCCTTCCGCCCTTCTCCTTTAAAGGGCCCATAGCCTGGACAACTTTGACATAATTTTGCAATAATTATCACTTGAAGAATTTCCACGCTGGAGTGGACGTCAGAACCCATCATGTCAGCTTGGCAATAAACGCTGACCAGCAATCCCAGCACTGCCCTCCCCCCACACTTTTTCTTTGCTTTTTCCATTCCTGCCCTGCTGCTGGTGATTTCATTTAGTTACTTGCCATTGTAACCTTGGTTTAGACCTATATTTTTCATTTCGTTTTTGCATTTAATTTTGGTGTCTTTCTCACACAGGGAATGGACAACCAGCAGCTCCTGGACGGTTTAATCCAGTTCAGGTGAAGCAGGAGCCTGTGGAGGCCATGGGAACATCATCTACCACCAGTCAGGACCCCTTGCAGGAGCACAGCTTGGACCTGAGTGTCAAGGATCACGGGTGAGAGAAGTGCACAGGCAGCCACACTTAGCTCTTTCCAGCATCAGGATCTGAGAAGTTTCTGTTCCTGTGTGATATCACAGGACACAGCACGTTGATGAAAGGCAGTTTGATTGAGGCTGAGTTGAGGATGCCCCCAAACTGCAGGCAGGGAGGCTTTCTCTACTCCCCCTCAAGTGTATGTTGTCCAGGTATTTTTTGGGCTCATAAGCACCTACTGACTCTTTGGCAAGAGCTTCACCTCTTCTGCTCCCCTGCTGAAAAATGAGCCACTGGCAAAGCTTGTTCTTTCACTTGGATAGCTCTGCTCTTGGCATCAAGAGCTGATCGAAGGCTGCTCCAGTGCCACACTTGAGACACTGACAGCAGGAGCATTTGCACTGGTGTCAAAGAATCATGTCTAAGACAGGCACCTTCCAGAGGAACTGGACACACCAAAGACCTGAATGTCAGGCTCACGCACATCTCGGTTTGGCCTGTTCTCATCTACAGTTATGGCGATGAATCTTTGCACCTAGCTCAAAGCATGTCCCACTTCTCCAGCATCTCTACTGAGATCAGGAGTGCTTGGGGATTGTCCTGTGTGGAAAAACTGGAGAGGAACTGATGCTGGGGATAAGTGAGCCTGCTCCGTTTTGACTTTTCCGTACTTTATTCAAACAAGCCTCAGTTTGCGACCCCAACTCTTGTAGTCAGCTACAGCTGTTACTGATGCATGTGAAATGCAAAGGTTCCTTTCACCAGGCTTAGCTGTGGCCAAGAGGATTGCTGCCTTGCCTTCTCTGTGGCCCAGGTGGCCTCTGTCCCTGGCAGTGAGCCTTCTGTCAGCATCCCATGGGCTCATGGCTTATTTCCGAAAGTTCTAAGGGGATGAAGGAGTAGAGCATGGGGTGGGTTGCGCGTCAGCTAATAAAACAAGTGTGGTGGTGTGGGCATTGGAGGAAGAGGTCAGAGCTGTTCAATAGCTGAGAGAACTAAAACCTGCAGACTTGGGCCCCTCTTGCTCTCCGTCTCAGCTATCACAAGTAAATGAGTTTGGCCTGCCACAGGGGAGGGTGGGCATCATTCTCCTCCTCCGGATACAGCAGGTGAGGAGTGAGGCAGCTTGAAGGGAGAAGGATTAATCTCCGTGCTCACAGTCCCTGTGCACATCTTAACTAAACCCTGTTGGTTTGTGTGTTCCAGTAATGAATCAAATGGCCACACAGTCTCAGCAAATTCATCTCTTTTATCCTCGCTTATGAATAAGGTAAGAGCCATCCATCAAACGCCTTTCATTCCCCCCACCAAGAGAAATTAAAGCTGCGATGGCGGGGGGGGGGGGGCGCAGAGATGCGTTTGTTTTTTAATGTTTTGCCTCTAATAAGATGAGTTTGTACCATTTAAATTTTGAGACCATTTTTCATCGGGTATAATTTCAGAGCCACTGCTTACGAATTAATTTAATGAACTGGCTGAAGAAATATATTGCAGCCTCTGACACCTTTTTTTTTTTTTTCATCCTTTCTAGACAGAGGACTCCGAAAGATTTTATTTTTTTTTTCCCCCTTCCATTTTTATTTCTAGAACCTGGCAACTTCTCTCTCACTCTCTTTTTATAGTTGCTCATTTTGTTTATTTACTTAAAAACATTTTCTTTAGTTGGGGGAAGGGAGGGAGAATAATTTGTTTTTATGGAAGAGAAGGAAAAAAATTAGAAGTTTTGAGCCAAATCATCAATTTCTGTCTCTCTGGTGTGAGTAATGGTTTCCAACAGAGCCTCCTTTACCATGTTTTGGAATATTTATTTTAGATAATGCAGGGTTTCTTTTTCCTCACTTTTTTGCTTAAATTATACATCATCACAAATATATATATTTCCCTTTCACATGATAAATTGTACTGTACCAAGATTAATTCTGCTGTTGTGTACAACTGCAGCAGAGATCAGGGCAGCCTTTGAACCATGCTTCAGTATCCTGCTGTGTGACAGGGTTTACAGGCCTAACTGTTGCCATCCCCCTGGCTCTGGGTGTTACATGCATCAGGGCCATAAAACCCTCAAGAGAAGGCAAAGCGACTTTGCCTAGCAATCTCTTGCCTGTTTTCTGTCTTGTTTCATCACTCTTTTTTCTCTGTGGTGTTTAATTTCTGCATTTATCCTAATCTCACTGAATTGTTGATGTTTCCTTTTCAAATTCAAGAAGGAATTACTTATTTGTTCCTGCATATTGTCCTTTTAGTGATTCCAAATACTCAGAAATTCTTTCTATATAGTAACTCTGCTGTCTGGGGTCCTGAGTCATGCTGAAAACCCCAGCTCAGCAAAATTCAATAGATACTTCTCTTGAAAATATTCAGGAGAGATTTAAACATATGCTTAGAAATAAACATTTGTTTGTGTCCAGCCCCATATAAGATTCTTTATGTTGTGCAAAATCAGTGTAGCACAAAATAAGAGTTCCTCAGGTTTGTTCATTTCAAGAATGGGATTAACTGATACCATAAACCAGCAAAGGCTGCTTTGAAGGAGCCTGTTCAAGACTGAGGACTGCAGAATCAAGCTCAGCATGCTCAGGAACACATCATGCTTCCTTCTTTCTTTAGCTGCACACAATTTCTGTTCATGGAGGAACCATTCATTATTTGCCTAGGAAAAAGAACTGTTACAGAAGTGGAATGCCCAGCAAACACCAGTGGAAAAAGCCCTGAATTTCTGACTCCAGCCATAAAGAGGTGCAGTCTCCACAAAGCAGCAGGGGCTTTACCTTCAGGGGGTATTAAGAAAGCCTCAAATAGTCAGGGTTCCTGTAGCGTACTGCAGGTTATTTAGGGGGCTGTCAAGCTTAATTAACTGATGTTTATAAAGGGCTTTGAGATCCTCACGTGGGTGGAGTTTATAATGCAAGCATTGGGCCCAATCCTGTAGTTTATTTGTGCTAAGAAATTTGCTGTTACTGGAGGTAATTGAGAGCACAACAGTGCAAGAAAGGGTCTGATTGTGCATTTGCTCTGAGAGAAAAAACTTCTTTAAGCACTCCTGAGTAACTTCTTTTTTCTGTCCTGCACATCACACACCTGGACCTCTAAACCTTCTCTGTGTAGCATCTTTGAAGCTTTTCAAATGATGCATTTTTGAGTGCAAGTCCAGCTTTGTGGAGGATATGGCCATTTAGCACAGAAAGAGACACCATTTCTCTATGGAAGTTAGTAAGAATTTTCCAGGAACTTAAGTGGAGCCAGAATTTTCCCCCAGCTGAATGAAATATCCCTGCTCCCACCCCCAGCATACCTAACTGTCCCTTTGAAGAAGGACACATCTTTGTGGATGAACTGGAGCACAACTGCACCACCCTAGGTCTGCACTAAGAGACCATCATTTTGTAGGAGCTATGTGGGGGCTATCAATGGGTAATCCTGCATACCTTTTCCAACCTCAGGTAGGGTCAGTCTCTCTTCACCTGTTTCCCATGGATAAAACAGACATAGTGCTTCATTACTTTACACAAGGGCCATGAGTATGAGATGGACACCCAAGTACTCTCTGATAGCTGGGTAGAGGATGCAGAAGAGTGAGCTGTTACTGAATTTTACTGATGCAGTTGAGGCAGTCTGTGCAAACTTCTTGTCTTCTCTCTTAACCTTTGAAGACATGACGTTACATGGGACAGTCCTGAAGGTATCCAGCCTGGCAATGACCACAGCTGTGTGCTGGGCTTGATGTACTGTCTGTGTTCTTGTTCCAGATGTCCAAGACCAATCCCAGCCTTGGCAACCTGCTGAACATTAAGACAGAAGGAGATGGCAGCCAGGCTGGGGCTGGAGAGCCAACACAGTACTTGGGCAAGGCAGTGAAGGCACTTGTCCAGGAGAAGCTTTCTGAGCCATGGAAGATGTACCTGCGCCGGTAAGGAGAGCATGCAGCTGGGAGTAGAGGAAAGGGAAAATTGTTTCCTTTGCAGTCTCTCGCTCATTCACACTTATAAAGGCCTAATTCTATGATATGTTGGTCACCTTCTGGAGTGCAATTAGTCCTCAGTCCTGGCTAGCTATCAGCAGCTGTTGATGTCCTCTCAGGAATATCTGTCCACACAGAAGTAATTTGCAAAGGGATTTTGAGGACCAATGATGAGCACAGCTCTTCACATAGTACTGTTACCCTAGATTTCATCTTGGGCTCCTCTTTGTGACCCCAGTCTGCAAGTCCAGAGGGGACCCCATTGCTCTTACCACTGAACTTCAGTTGGACTACATGCAGGGATTACTGCACAGATCTACTGCAAGCCTAAAGTGCTTGTTGTGGCCTGTCCTCTGATCATAGGAGTAGGCCACTGCAACAAAATAAGGAGTATAAAGGGTATGGGAACTGGGATGGTTTCTGCTGGTTTTTTGCAGACAAGAAGGCTCAGAAGGAAAATGGAACAGATACAAAACTCACCCACACAGACACAGGCACATACATGCCCAGGCAGACACATGCTTTGAGCATACACAGATACACCCAAGCAGACACATAGGGGTTTGTGCTCTGACACAGATAGCTGCCTACAGATGCCTGTGGACACTTTGTAAATCACAGACTTCAATGGAAAAGACTAGAAAGTCTCCTGGTCCATCTGCCCCTGGCCAGTGTGAGGATCCTACGCTCCAGCCCATTTGCATTTTGTCCAGCCTAGTTGTAATTATGCCAAGCAGTGTGGCTGTTTTCTTGTCTCTGGCAGCATTTTCTACCACCTAATACATTTCACTGTCATGTTGGTTTTGTGGTTTTTTGGGTTTTTTTCATGGTGTGCTGGCTGCATTTCCTTTTCATAATTTTGTTGCAGCTCTCCTGGTTATGTCCCCTTGAACCACATCAGGTAATTCCTCTGTGCAATTGGAGTTCACCCCCTTTAGATAGTCACAGACTTTTAGCATACCATTTAACTGAGCTTAGTTACTTCCTTTAATCTGACTTTGTAAATTAGTCCCTTCAGCCTGCTGATCATGTTGCTGCGGCTCTTGCTGCTCCCAGGGTGGGTGCAGAAATGGGCACACCAGCAGTAACAACCTTTCTGCCCCCATATATGCAGCTCACAATTATGGTGCCTTCTTTGCATCCATACTGCACAGTGTATGTGGATCATTGCCATCCAGCATTACACAGGAGTACTTTTAGCGGTGCCCTGTGTAAAAATACACCCCCACCCTGCCACCCTATATTAGCTGTATCACTGTAAATCTCATATTCAGAATCTTCTCCTTGTCTTGCATAGCCTGTGTGATTTTTCTCCTCTTGCACTGGTGTTGCCAACTCCTCCCAGTTTAGTATCTTCTGTGAATTTCATTAACATGCTGTTTACTCCTTCTCCTAGATTACTAATGAAGATGTTAAATAAGCTCAGACCTAGCCAAAGTCATCCTTGCAGTGCTCACAAGATACCTCCTCCCAGCGCAGTATGTTGCTGGTTGTCATTAGCCTTTGTTTACAGTCCTTCAGCTAGTTTTCAGCCCATGAGGTAGCATTCACACCCAGGCCAACTGGAATTAATTCTAAGCATATACGAGACTGTATCAAAATGCTTTCCTAAAATCCAAATATATTGCATCCCTTCATCCACTAATTTTGTAATTCTATCCAAAAAGGCAATTAAATTTGTCTGGCAAGATTTATTCTTTGTAATCCTGATGCTGTTCATTGCTTGTGGTTCCTTTATCCTCTAGATGTTTAATGTTTTTCTCCTCCCTCTTAATATTTGTTGCATTACTTTACTGGAAGGAGAAGTTAAGGCTAGAGGCATAATTGCCAAAGATCTCTTCTTCCCCTCTTTTTTGTTTTAATTCACTGAAAGAATCAGTACCTAGATTTTAATTTTTTTCCCCAACCCATTTCCTAGGACCTCCCTCTTTGTGGCTTAAAAAATAGCAAACAGTCATGCCATCAATTGGTGAGCTAATTCCTATTGCACTTCAGTACATGCATCATCCAGACTGGCTGATTGGTGCATATTTACATTTTCTGACCAGTCCCTTTATCTGCTCTTCTAGAAGATCTTCATTTTGTCCCTAATTGTCTGCTTTGTCTTTAGTTTTCCTGTCCAAAGCAGATTTTATAAGGCAGCCATTTTTGACTCATCACCTCCCAATTTTTGTAGCACCTCTTGTCCCTGGTCAAACCACCCCTCTAGATAAAACCACCCCTCTAGCTGCAGTAACTTGGTTCCTTATCTCTCACCACACCTTTACTTTCCCTCATCTTCCCCCCTTAACTGACTGCATGTATTCTACAGCCACTGACCTTCCTTCTCCTGTACAAGGATTTTTTTTTTTTTCCTTTACCCTCAGATTGTTATGAGGTCCCTCCTGGGACCACACAGGCTGCTGTTTGTTTCTTGCTTTCCTGCTCATCAGAGCAATTGTAGTTTGTTGTATCTTAATTGTGCAAGATTCCCCTGTTCAGTTTCAGATCCTTCCTGCCAGTGTTTTTCACTTGATTTCTAGATTCCCTGTGATTCTGGAGCATCCTGGAATCACATATGTTTATGCTGCTCTGATTAAGTGCAGAGAATCTCAGCAGTGGATGAGCACTGGAACTATGTATAGTTGTTTTTGCCCTCCTGGCTGTTTCCTTAGAGGCATATCTTAGAGGATGGCTTTTGTTCAGGGTTTTGCATTGCAGCATTGTTTCTTCTGTGCTGCAGGGACTGTGCTTTTCACTATTTAAGCACACCAGGCTGTGATTGCATCTAGGCAATGCTTCATCTCTCCCATCAATGTGATACCCTCTTGTTTCAAGGCATCAGTGGGTGGATTCTGGCTCCAGATTCCCTTGAACCTCTGGGTTTCTTCCCTTTTGCTGCTCCCAGTAAAATGAAAAATAAAAAATACCTGTAATGTTTTAGCAGTGTCTGAATTGCTCTGGATTGCCTTTTACTAACTTTCATCACTCCTCAGATCCTTGTTTTTTGTACAAGAACACTAAGGATTTTCAGCTTTTTTTTTAGAGGGATTCTGTATTTTGCTTCCACTAAAAGTGATTGGGAATTTCTTGGTCTCCCACAAAACTTTCCTGGTCTCTTGATCTTGGAGAGCAATGAGGTTCTTGTTCAGCTCTATGTAACAGGCGATAATCAAGCAACAAAGCCAGCAGTGCTGTTTGTGCAGCAGGGACAGAGATTTTAGAAAACAGAATGGGAGTTGGGTTGAAAACCAAAGAAAATGATGTCTGTTCAACACCATTTGTCTTCTGGGGCCCTCTATAAGATGCCTTCTTGTCTGCTTTGGCCAGGTTTGGCACCAAGGATTTCTGTGATGCGCAGTGTGACTTCCTCCACAAGGTGCATTTCCACTGTGTAGTGGAGGAATGCGGAGCCCTCTTCAGCACCCTGGATGGAGCCATCAAGCATGCCAAGTAAGTGGGAGAGCCTGAGCCTTAGGAAACCTTGAGAAACTCTACAACAGGCACACTGTTAAAGAGCAGGAATGTGGGCAGTCCCAAGGGCAGCAGTTTTGGGCATCCACATGCTTCCTGGGTAAATGTGCTCAGCTGAGTCTTTGCAGAACACTGTGTCCTCTCTAACTTTGGTTCACAAAAAAATGCACTCAACTTGTGAAGAAGTGTTGGCAAGGCTGAGAGCTGGACATTTGTGTTTTTCCATAGCCTACTTGACAGCGTTGTGTTCAAGGAGACCTATATTTTTCACAGCACGCAAACACATTATACAAAGAACTAAGAAAATATGAGAGGGAGAGGATCCTGTAAACCCAAGCACTGTCCCTGGATACAGGCTCTTTGTGGTGCAGGCAGCTCCTCATCAGTGCAGTGCAGAAAGCATTTTATTGTTGTCTTTTCATGACAAATCTCTGCTAACAAGTTTTCCCTAGCCGTTTGTTTATAAGGTTTTGTTTAACAGCTCACTCATGTGGATAAGGATCTTGAAATGAAACAAACTGTCCAGCCCACCAGCAACCTCTTTGCCACGTTCTTATATTGTAAACCCTTTGTCATTCACGTGGTTTTGGAAAGCTGCAGACAGCCCAGGGTTTGGGGGCCAGAACTGCAGATCAGGTAATCTGGCCTGTGTATGCTCAGAACTCCAGTGGACTCTTGGATGAAGAATGAATTGAAGATACTCTCCCACTGCTTCAGTGAGGGGACTAGCAAAGAAAGGGTGGGATATTGGAAATCTTGCCTCTTGACAATTTCTACAGAGCATAATCTGCAGTTCAAACCCATACCAAGTTCCTTTTAAAGGCAATGGAAGATTTGCCTGAGGAAACAATGAATTAGACCTTCAGCAGCTGGCCACAACTGATTCTGAAGGGGTTTAAAAGGAAGGAGATGGTGCAAATTTTAAGGCTTAAGGCTCTGTTAGCAGAGTTGGTCTCTGCCATTGGATAGTTCACATGGTTCATTACAACAAACCACTGGCTTCTCACGACAGCCAAGGGACGCTGTCTTCACAAAAATATTGATCTTACTGACTGCAGTAATTTTTGCTTCTCTGGTTTCAACATGGTTTTGCACCTTTGTCTTCACCCCTTTTAATGAATTCCCTTCTCTTCACAGGCAGTCTGGGAGGCCCCTAAATCTTTCTACAGAGTTTGCAGAGCCCCTTTTAGGATTTAACCTCAGCTAATTTGTTTGCAGACTCCTGCTACCTTCTTGTTGATGCTTAATCAAGTTATGTGAACTGGTCAAGAATTCATGTCTGAATTACTCTGTCTTTGGCAGTTTTCACTTCCGAACTGAGGGTGGAACTGTGAAGAGTAACTCTGAGTCTCCCTTCTCAACTACTACTGAAAATAAGGCTTCACTGGCCCCTTTGTCACCATCTGCTACTTCTGTCACCATGGCAAGTGCTCCTGCCCTTGATGTGCCCACTCCAAGTCCAGCTACTGTGCCCTCTGCCCCCACACTGCTAGCTTGGAAGCAGCTGGCTTCAACTATACCCCAGATGCCTCAGATCCCAGCATCAGTGCCTAACCTGGCAACTTCACCCCTGGCAACGACTTCCTTGGAGAACGCCAAGCCTCAGGTCAAACCCGGATTTCTCCAGTTCCAGGAGAAGTAAGTTGGAGATGCTGCTTCCTTCCTTATGTCCTCTCCAGGTTAGGCTTTGCAGCTTAGTTACTCATGCTGGTGGAGCATCCATTTCGGGGTTGTATGTTGACAGTCATTTGTCTGCTCTCAAAGATATGTATTAATTCTGCTTCACATATCTAAGGAGGTATCATTTCAGTACAGTGCTTGGCATCAAAGAGGTCAATGGTCAATACCTCCCATCTGACTGTACAGCCAGAAATCCATGGAATGGGTGGGGGGAGTAAGGTACCAAAACCATTTAGCTGGTTCAATAGGCCACTGCTGATTCTGACTGAACAGGGCAAGCCCTGGCACTCTCCAGTGTGGATGCCCAAGAGTTTCCTTTCAGTTATGCAAAGTTGAAGTGGGAGAAACTATTTGAATCCATTGAGGTCAGTACAGGTGAAAGAGAGAAACAGCATCTATCCATACCTTGAGAGAGCTTTAAGTTGGAAGTGTGGCCCTCCAAGACTACAGACCCCACCATGCACTACTGTTTTAATACTCTGAATCAAGGAAGTGCACTAGCTTGGTGGAATTACAGCAGTGTTGCCAGCATCAACTTTACTGAAGAGGAAGATGCTGTGGGAAATCTGTAGGCCATGTTTGGAACGGAGGCTTCAGCAGGGCTCCCCTTGAATTAAATTTTGGCAAAGAAACAAATGTGTGAAATGAGTGAAGGCGATGATTGGGTTTTGGATGTATTCCAGTGATCCCTGCCTGGCAACAGACTGCAAGTACGCCAACAAATTCCACTTCCACTGTCTCTTTGGGAACTGCAAGTATGTGTGCAAAACCTCTGGCAAAGCAGAATCCCACTGCCTGGACCACATCAACCCCAACAATAACCTGGTGAATGTGCGAGACCAGTTTGCTTACTATTCGCTGCAGTGTCTCTGTCCAAACCAGGTAAGGGCAAGTCAAAAGCAGTGCTCAGGCTGGAGTGTGTGGGGGAGAAGAATGAGCCAGAGCAAGCAGACTACTCAACAGGAAGTGAGCCTGAGGGTTTCATTCTTGGTCTTAACTACAGAAACATGGAAGGGTCTTAAATACCTGGTGTTTGGTTGCCATCAAATGAAAATCACAGCACTTTGATGTTTCTTTAGCTAAGGTGAAATGGACAAGGTGACTAGAATGATATGAGAGATGAGACGAACAAAATAAAGTAAAAAATCTGTGATGGATACCTGAGAAAGCCATGGGTTACATTTGGGATATTTCAACACTGAACAGTGCAGTCCAGAACAGGACAGCACTACAGAATACATGACAGTTTGTGGCAGATAAAACGGGTGAGATCTGGAGTATCAGTTCAGGCCTTTCATGTCTCAGAGGGATAGGATTAGTAGCAGGCACTTGTTTTGAGATATGGTTAAAACACCCTGCCTGTTTGCTCCTCTCTAGCACTGTGAATTCAGGATGCGAGGCCATTACCACTGTCTTCGTCCTGGCTGCTACTTTGTGACTAACATCACCACCAAGCTGCCCTGGCACGTGAAGAAGCATGAGAAGGCAGAGAGAAGGGCAGCCAATGGCTTCAAGTACTTTACCAAGCGAGAAGAGTGTGGCAGACTAGGTGAGTTTTCTTCTCTTTCCCCCATCACCTTTCTCATGTGGCCTGTCCTGTGTCCAGGCTAAGAATGGCTGAGTTACGCTTAAGATGTATTTGGTCATTAAATGCCTGAACAAGAAACAGAACAAAGCAGAAGGCACTTCTTGATCAGAGCTGAAGCCTATTTTCCCAAATGGACCCAAGTGAAATTGATAGAAACTGTAATATAAAGGATTTTTTGGATGGATGGATGGATGGATGGATGGATGGATGGATGGATGGATGGATGGATGGATGGATCGATCCAGGCAGGTAGGTAGGTAGGTAGGTAGACAGCCAGTGCAGCACAACAGGGCAAATACCCAGAGATAGAGGTAAGGAGAAGAGCATTCAGTGAAGTGCTCCATAGTCGTTCTGCACAGCCTCTGGTGAGCAGCAGGGACTGCAGGGCTGTCTCTTTGTGCCAGCCTCCCACCAGAGCACTCCAAGGAAGACATCTGGAAGGTGGCAAAGCCTCAGGCTACCTCTTGCCCACTTGCCAAAGCCATTAGCAGCACTGCAGCAGTTATTAAATTTCAGTGCCTCTAGTGTAAAGCTGGTAAAATAAATGCACAACAGAAAGTGCAATGCATTCCCAGGGAGGTAGCTAGAGCTGAAATCCAGGGGTCTGAACTGGGTGGAATATCTAAAGATAGCTCCAGCAGAGCTCTATCCTGAACTGCCTGGGATTCCGTTACCCCTTCTAGTCCTGTTTCGGCTTAACAGTGCCACAGACCCAGTCTTCCCTGTCACTCCTGGTTGGAACAAAGGCTGAAAGAAACCAGGGTTCAGAATAACACTCCAGGATGCTGTCCTCTAACATTGCAGGGTAACAGCCACAATAACCAGAGTCAAACTTTTTTTATTTTCAGTTTGAATACATGGAGAATTTGTATCCCATGTAGCTTGTTTGTGGTAACCAGGGCAATGAGTGTCAACACACCACAGACAGTACTTCCCTGGGTCTCATTTAGCCATGGCAGTAGATTCAGCAGTTGCTGTTATTTACTCAACTTTAGGTGTTCCAGGTGATAGCAAGGGCTAGACAAAGCAGGACAATGATATATGACACCCAGCCTACACAGATGCCCTAGCAACAGGCGAGCCTTCACCTGCCCTTTGCTGATACTGTTTCAGTCCTGCCAGCACTGTTTGTTCTCCATCCCAAAGAACAGCACATGATGAGGAGGGCAGATGAGGTGGGGCTGTGGGGGAGTGCAATACCTAAACAAACATAAACTTGGCAGGCACATAAAACGCTATCTGTCAGCTGAAGATGGGCTGGGTGATTCAGGAGCTCTTTGGCAGCGAGGCCTCTGCAGGCTGTGCCTGTGTCAGCAGTGTTTGTGGGAGTGCTGGGGTCTATGCATGCAGCAGGATATACCTATGCCTATAGCATATACGTGTGTGTGGCAGGTGCAGAAAGCACTGGCCTGCTTTAAGGGTTCTGAGTGCTGCTGAACACACATCACAGGGGTTTTATCTGTCTATTTGTGTGTATAAATATAGACACACATACGGGTGGGGAGGAGAGAGATGAGATGTGCATAGATATGTAAGTAAAGGTGGATGGCTGTAGGTAGATGAGTAAAACTGAAGCCTGTTTGTAAGTCTGTGTATATAAAGTTATAGCCAAGGGGTGGTGGAGAACATACAGAACCTAATTATTGATGTAGCTGTTTTGTAACTTAAAAGACAATTTTTATCAGGTATAGAAGACAGCTGCTGAGGATTGTCTGTTGATGAGGTACACAAGCTCCCAGCATGCAGGGTACTATCCATGAGAAGCAAAATGTGTCAAGTGCTGTATGCCAGAACCCATATAAATTGCTGCCTGTTTAGCAGCTGGCCCTCTTACACAACAAATGTGGAGTGGCACTAAACACTTCCTGGCTCGTTTCTATCTGACCAGAGAGTGTACACTGTCCAGAGCTAGAGCTTTTAAGAGACTGCTTTTGAGAGCACAAAGGTAAAAAGAGAAAAAGAAGTTTTCATTTCTAACCTAATTATGTGCATGCATATTGTAACTTTTGTGATAGAGTTAAATGTCTGGGGTTTGTTCTTTTTGTAAAGGAAAAGGTGCTAGCTAAGACTGGAGAGCATTAGGTACTACTAGATGTGATGGCAATGTTCCTTATAACAAAGAAGGATGGGACTGGTCTGTAGCTCTAGCACACTTCATAGCTCTGTGTACACTGTCATCCTCTCTTGCAGTTACTCAGCAGGCAAAAGATCATGGGGATTTTCATTTAGGACTGAAGAACTTGTGACCCTTGACAACCTTCAATCCACCATAAATCCATGTGGCAGCAGGCTTGTCGTGTCTCCAGATCATCTTCCCTACAGTTCCGTTCCCTCTTGGTACTTTTCATGTACTTCATGTGATGGTTTTGTGTCTGTAGGTTGCAAATACAACCAGGTGAACAGCCATTTCCACTGCATTCGTGAGGGCTGCCAGTTCTCCTTCCTGCTCAAGCACCAAATGACATCCCATGCCAGAAAGCACATGAGAAGGATGCTGGGGAAAAACTTTGATCGTGTTCCTACTCAGGTGACTCACTGATTATTTCAGCTCTAGATCTGCATGTAGCTTGGTCCCTTTGGTTGCTTGCTGCAGCAGTGCCAAGACACTTGTACCCAAACTCTTAAGGATACAGGACTGCAGCAGGGATATCTGAGTTCACTCAAGGTAGCTTTACCTGGTTGGACTCCTACATTATGAGGAAAAATTCTCAAGCACAGATGTCAAAGCATTACTTGGTGTATACAGCTTTTCTTTGTGAATTATAGAGAAGAATTGAGAATGGTAGCCCAAAAATACTCATATTTACAGCCTGCAGTCCCTCTCTGCTCTCACTATACACCAATTGGCTTATTAAAATTAAAGTGCTTAGGATGTGGAAGAATTGAACGTGCTGGTTACAGCAAATGTTTCCTGTTGAACATAAAGAATTATTTACTGCTTTCACAGAGGAGGGGAGAAACACCAGTCTTGAAATTTCTCTTCCCTTATTGATTGGGAATTAGTCTGGGGCTCCCCTTGTCCTCTCTTGGGACGTAGCAGAGCAATGCAGTTGCTTCTTTTCTCACACACAGCTGGGAGCAACTGGCTGATGAGGTTTGTCTCATGAGTAAATCGAAAAGTTTCTTACTCCTTAGTTGCTTTAGCTTCTACTGACTGACCCAGGCTAGCTTTGTTTAAATGCCTGTGACTGACCTGACCCTAAGGACATCTGGTATATGAAAAACAAAAGGGTCCATCTGTAGAAGCAAGATGGGAATTCCTTCATTTTACAACATGGAAATGAGAGGTCTCTGTTACCAAGTACTGCCAATATGTTAATTTGGCTTAATGAGTTCACAGATGCCAAGGAACTTGTGCTAGTCTAACACAAAAAGCTTAGGTACAAGACTCAAACTTAGGCAAAGCCAACCAGATTGCTCCACTGCCACTGCCTCCAGCTTTTCCCATGCCTTAATGCCCAGCAGGCACTTAACGCTGTGTTTGGGTGTAGATTGCTTCTGGGTACCTACCCCTAGCACTGTGCAGGCCAGAGCAGCATCTCCTGTGTCACTGTTTCAGTTGCAGTGTCCCAGCATGCAGCCCCTGGGACATCCATGTCAGTAGTTGTATTGCCAACCTCTGAATGCAGCAGGACTTACACTGCAAGGTAATAATGCCAAGATTAACACCTCCTGGTTTTGAATGCATCAGGATCCACACACCAGGATACCAGTGCCAAGATTAACACACCCAGCCTCTGCGTGCATCACAATTCGCATACCAGGATACGTGTGCCAAGTTCAATGCTCTCAGCTCCCAGTGCAGGAAGATCCAGGCTCCTCGCCATGGTGCCATTGGGTCCCAATCACGAGCATGTTCCAGCTATCCCTCATGAACTGTGACAGACAGAAGCATGCAGACAGATGGTTTTGGTCTTGGCATCTTGCTTTTGGTGTGAAAGTCCCCATCCTATTTTCTTGCTGCAGGTTATTGGCCACACTCCAAGAAACGAAAACCTCCCCCAGGTGGGCAGCATGGCACCCAGCCCAGCCTCATCAGGAACCCCAGCTTCCTTTCAGGGCCCCCCAAGCATGATGGACACAGAAACAGATGAGTACATGGATTACACTGGCTGTAGCCCTGGGGGTATCTCCTCTGAATCTTCCAATATGGACCGCAGCTGCTCCAGCACTCCAGTGGGCAATGAAAGTACATCAGCAGGTAAGAGAGAAGGGGTGGGCTGAAATGGCTCATCAGTTGCCTGGTCTGTTGGGAGATAAACGCATGAAGGACAGCTGCACCTTAAAATATAAACTGTTACAGCTTCACAGTAGCGGCTCTTACTAACCTAGCTCCCACCAGCTGTGAGATCAGCAAAAAGTACACCTCAAGCATCCATGAACTAACAGCATACTGTTTGCCTCCCCTGAAGAGAGGTTTTTATCCCATGTCTTGGAGTCAGAGCTATTTTAGTAACTGATTTTTATAAAGAAAAATGTTGTGAACCTCTTCTGTACTTGGCATTTCCCCCAATACGTTTTGTATTTCCTTGTGCAGCAGCTGAAGTCAGGCACTCTCCAGGACTGTTGAGGCACAATAGCAAATAGCTACCCAGGGTATAAATGTACCTACCACATCCTCAGAAAGCAACACAGAAAAGCAGCTCACTGAGCTCCTTTCCTCATGCAAAAACTCTTGTTCCAAAAACTCTTTGTTTGTGCAGGAGACCTCCATCAGCCCCTCTTTTTGAAAGTAAGTTTCTACCATTGTTTCCTGTTTTCCAGGACAAGGTGTAGCCATCTCCCACTGCCCTGTAGGACAGGGTTATCTTTGTAGTACTCACTTATCTTGTATGAATTCCATGGTGATCCAGGGATTTCATAGCTCACCTTCCCAGGGTTGAGTGTTACATTCCAGGGCTGCCTCACTGAGTTGGCTTTAGATTTGTGCACATTTTCCTACTTTTCTTTCCCACAGCAGTTAGATGGAGGTTATCATATAGCACATCTACCATACGTTGTATGAACACTGCTGGGTCATGACAGTGGTTGCCCTGTGGCTTTAAGAGTTGTGGGGGGACAATGGTTCCTGACACTCTCCTTTGTCAGTTTGCTCTCCACCCCAAGCCAGCTTCCTAGGAAATGGCCCCCCCACTGCTGTCAGGTAGTGAGCAGCTCCACTCACTCAGACTGTAAACCATCCTCACAGCTATTAGCTGGCAGAAGCTGGCACCGTATCAATGAAGAAGACCCAAACAAGCAGGAATTCCAGTGTGAGAGCCTGGAATGCCACAAAAGCCACCTTACCTTCTGCAGAGACAACCCTCTTCTGATGCTGTCAGCCCCTCACCTTCTGTTTCTTCTCTATTAACAGTTCTGTTTCATACATTTGTAAATGTATTTTCCATTTTCATCATATTGCTTCTGCTCTTGGGTTCTCATTTAAGTTCTTTTGCTTTTTTGTTTGTTTGTTTTTTGATGTTTTGTTTGTTCTCTTTTTTCTTTTTCTTTTTTTTTTTCCTACTTTTTTTTTTCTCTCCACATTCTCCAGGCTGCCTGGTTCCTTCTACTGCTGCTGCCGATGATGCCACCCACAATGCACCACAACCTCAACCACCATCTCTGCCTCCATCTTTCTCACAAGCCCTGCTTAGGTCTCCCCTTCCCACCCTCCCCTATCTCTTCTCTCCATCTTGTCTCTCATACTCTCTGCTCAGTGCCACTCTTGGATCCAGCAGAGGCATTGTCATGCCTGCCGCCAGCACTACTGGGTTTTCTCCCATCATTGCCACTCCAACTCCAGTAAAAAGTGACGTTCCCTTAGTTCAGGATGCAGCAGGTAACACTTCTTTGCTTTCTTTCTTAGTGTCCTGTTCCCATCTCCTTCCCCACTCACTCTGCCCACATTTTTTTGTCTGCACCTTTGGGTCAGTAACATCACTCTGTGTCTTACTTATCCAAGAGCCTATCCTTGCCTATTCCTTTGTCTGCTGACAGTAACCACAGCTAAGAAAGGGTCACCACAACCACAGCAGATCAGAGAGACATATGGATACCTAAGAGCAATTGCCACCAGTTTCAAACTATCAGAAAAATCTAACAAAATCCATAATTAAAGTGCACCTTCAGCCTCTTGGCAACAGCAGGGTGGCCACAAAGCAAAGGTTTGCTCAAGTAGCATTAATGGGACTTTGGGATTCTTGTTTAGATCTTCCTGGCCTCCCAGCGCAGTGCCTACTACAGTGTGCCTGTGCAGCTCAGCAGGCAGATGTCTGACAGGGTGCCCACTTCACCTAGTTTTATCAATCTTGTAAGCTTCACAGCTATTCATATAAATGTAAGCTATTCGTATAAATGAAGCCACAAAACTGAGGGCTGCTTTCCCCAGCACAAGCAACAGAGTGCAGGACAGTCAATGTCACTGTGATGACATCATCAGACAGCTCAGGCTGTTTCTTACACTCACTGTTGTTCCTATCTGCTCTTAACAGCTGCAGAGATTCCACCAAGGTTTTAAGCTATGTTTCCCATGTGTGACTTAAGATCAGAGGTGGCTCAGGCTGGGGATTCTCACTCCAGCTGGGAATGTTTTTCAGGGTGTGTCTCAGTTTTGGCTTCTTTTCCCAACTCAAAGCTCTTTCCTCGTTAATCAAGGGCATATTTGTACTTAAAAGTTCACACTTACGAGGATTCTGGCAGCCTACAAATGTCCCAGTCATCCTTCCTGCCAGTTTTAGTAATGCCACGGTGATTGGTTGGGGGTATAGCTGGAGAACCAGCTCCACTTGGAAGTTCACAGGAGGTTTTTCTCACAGGACTCGGCAGAAGGATCCTTCCCTGTCCAGAGGAGCTAGTTCCAAAGAACAAAATTGACAAATAGATTATGTTTTTAATTCTTTTAACTGATTTGCATGTAACCTGAAACATCTTAACATTATGCTGTGCTTTCGTCTAATCATGGATTTTAAAATACCTTTTTTTTTTTTATTGTATAGTTTGATGAATGTTGACATTATTAGTAGCTGAAAAGACAAGTTATGGCATGCACCTACCACTGAGATTTGCTTGGGCTGTAAACTCTTGAGGATTGTAATCTGTAGTTGGGTGCTTCAGTTCAGTAGACTGAACCCTATCTTAGTGGGTCCAGGAGAGTGCACCAGGTTATCATCTCTCTTGGTCATGCCCTGGCTCTGAAACTGTGACCTGTAGGACAAACCAGAATTGGTTCAACTAAGCTTTTAAGCACATAAATATGAACTGTGGTAAAAGCTGGGCAGATACAGTGAGTTTAAAACAGGTAACATTTGTTCCCAGATTTCCCATCCAGTCTTTCCCCTGGAATGGCTCATCCCATGTTCCAGTCTGAAGGCAGACAAGATGAGCATTCATGCTACTGATAAGAGTCTTGCTGGTTTGGCTGTAATTTGTGTAGAAGGAGGAGTTGTTGTGGACAGCAGTGCTTTGCCCAGGCACCGATGCACTTAGACGAGTGCCTGGAAGCACAGAACTAGATTTTACCATACCAGATGTTTAGGGGGAAGCAGAGAGTTAATTGGTCACAGATTTTATAGCTAAGAGCTTGCTAATTTAGAATTTACAGTGACAGAAAGATACTCTTTCACTGTTAGCTGGTTAAATCAGCCTCGATGTGCAGTTTCTACCAGGTACATGTCACTAAGATTCCCCCAGCTGGCCTCTGTGTTTGCAGTCTGAGCAAAAGTGGCAGATAACTGGGTGTGGAAAAACCTTCTGTTCATTGCTCATCTTGCAGTCTGTAGAGCCCGGCCATAGCAATGATGCAGAGATTGGGTTTCTGCCATCGTTTCCAGTGACCTGTTCCTTTCAGTACAGTGTCAGTTGAACTTATGGAGGCTTCCTTCAAAGATTGCCACCTTCTCTTCGAGGATTGGCACTGGTAGGGCCAGCTATGGCAAAAGGAGCATCCCTCACCTCTGACACCTGCCTGTCAGCCAGGAAAAACACAATTCTACAGTCAAACAGATGACTGTTTCTTCAGCCTCCTAGACAAGGATGCAAGCTGTTCTGGCTTCCCAGGCCCCAGGCACTGCATGTCACAAATCATGCCTCTTTTTCAGAGGATGGCAGTTTCAGCATGAAGAGAGGCGAGGGCAAAAAAAAAAAAAATAAAAGAGAATATGTTTTAGTTGCAAGCTATAATTTCCAATTACACTCACAGTTCTGCACCTGGTGAGACATTCTTGCCTCCAAACTTCTCTTTGCTGCATGTTGATAGTGGAGATTGTGGCTTGATCCTGGAAACAGCAAGCAGAGAAGAAAAAAAAGTTAATAGATATAATGAGGTCGAGTCCTTGATGTCAGCTTGATCCTAGGGGACGTGAGCACTAGCCAGTTATGCTGGCCCTGTGAATAGAAGTGGAAGATAGATGAGGACTCTTTATTTACTAGGGGCACCATGTGATTTTTGAGACCCAAGGGAAAGCTGCAGAACTGGTATTTTCTCTGAGTCCACTGGCTAGTGATGATGAGAATTAGCCTCATTGAACATCTGTCCATCTGTCTTTCTAAGTGCACTCATCGTAATATGTAGGCTTATTACAGTGAGAGATGTTGCAGTCTCCTGGCCAAAGTCCATCCTATTTCTATAAATTCCCCCCTTGCAGTTTTAATCACACATGGCATCTTCCTTCACTTCCTGCCTGGTCCTGGCAAACTGTAGTCAGAGGTCGGGCTGAGAGCTGCTGGGTGGGAACAGCTGCAGCCTTGTGTTGCGGCAAATGCAAAGCTTGCTGGGATGGTTAGGAGGTGAGGGGAGCCCAGGCTGTCAGCAACACCACTCTTTGCTTTGTCTCCTCAGGGAACACCATCACTATGCCAACCGCCTCGGGGGCCAAAAAGCGTTTCTGGATCATCGAGGACATGTCCCCGTTCGGTAAGCGCCGCAAGACCGCGTCCTCGCGCAAGATGCTAGACGAAGGGATGATGCTGGAGGGTTTTCGGCGCTATGACCTCTACGAGGACTGCAAGGACTCCAGCTGCCAGTTCTCTCTGAAGGTCACCCACTACCACTGCACACGGGAGAACTGCGGCTACAAGTTCTGCGGCCGCACCCACATGTACAAGCATGCCCAACACCATGACCGTGTCGACAACCTGGTACTGGATGATTTCAAACGCTTCAAGTCTTCGCTGAGCTGCAACTTCCCTGACTGTCAATTCTCTGGCAACAGCACACACTTCCACTGTCTGCGCTGTGGCTTCCGCTGCACTGACAGCACCAAGGTGACAGCCCACCGCAAGCACCACGGAAAGCAGGACGTCATCAGCGCTGCTGGCTTCTGCCAGTTCAGCTCCAGCGTGGACTGCGAGGTGCCTGACTGCAAGTACAAACTCAAGTGCTCCCACTTCCACTGCACCTACCCTGGCTGCAAACACACGGTGGTGGGCATGTCACAGATGGACTCACACAAGCGCAAACACGAGAAGCAGGAGCGAGGGGAGCTTCCTGCCATCTCTCCTGGCCCTGAGGGCCTCACCCACTCCACTCTCGAGTATGACATCCAGAACTCTTCCATCAACCTGGACAGTTCCCTCAACCTTAGCACTGACAACAACAGCTCCCTCTTCTTCCTGCAGAATGCAGCTGGTGTAGGCCTCAGTGATTCCCTGGACCTCAGCAAGAAGCAGTCAGAAGTTACTGAAGGTCCCTCACCAAGCAGAGCCGGGACTGCACCTCAGGAGAGAGCAGCCATGGCATCTGGCTCTGGTGATGTGGAGGACGAGGATGACTCTTCCCAAGAAGATGAAGAGGATGATGAGGAGGAGATGAATGAAGAAGAGGAGGAAGATGAAGATGATGATGATGATGAGGAGGAGGAGGAGGAGGAGGATGAAGAGGAGGACTTGAACACAGATTCTGAAGAATCGCTGCCTGACCCTGAGGGCCTGGCCACTAAAGAAGATGGAGAACCAGAGGAGGCTGCTTCTTCCACAGATCATGGCGATGCTTCCGGGCCACAGAGTGAGCCAACCCTTACTCCAGCCCCAACTCTTGCTCCAGCTACTGCTTCAGCCTCTACAGTTGCTCCAGCAGCTTCTCCTTAATCATAGAGACAACAGTGGCAGTGGTTTGGTTTTGCTCTTACACAGAATTTCTAAGCGGACCCCATATGAAGCAAGAACAAAGATTGGGATGGCAAGTGAAAAACAAACTCCATGCCACAGATGAGTGAGAGGAAGGAAGGAAATCCACGCTCCTCCACAGGTGCCGTAAGAGACAGGCTGGCAGCAGGACTGGTGCTGCATCACTTCATTCTACAGATCACAGAACACAGGGGCAGGATGCAGCAAAAAAATACCCTTTTAGTTGGACATGAACCTTGAGGGTACCAGCTGCTTCTCTCTGCATGGTGCGTGGGGCCTGTGCCCATCTGGGGACCCTTTGTTATGGGTGGGGCTCTATCCCCCCCATTTTTCTTTCTGGGTTTTATTTTTCCATGTTTTCAGTTGTACGATATTAATAATAATCTCCACTTCTTGGAGGGGGGGTGGGAACAACAGGGAATGAGGTTTAGAAATATATATCTGTGTGTGTGTCTCTCTATATATACTGTACACACACACACACACATATATTTGTTCAAGGAATTGGTGTCACAAAGACAACCAGCTCAGCTTTTGCCATGGGAAGGAGGGGGGAGAGAGAGGTGCTCTCTCTCTCTCTCTTTCCACCCCTCCCCCCCTTCTTTCTCCAGCATTAAATGATGGCATCAGACAGCACGGGTGGGAGCGGGTATTTATTGTCACATAAATGAGGACGCATTAATGAATGAGCAGGGGTGGGAATGGGACACTCCTCTGTTCTTCCAGATCCTTTTTACTTTTAATGGTAATAATTTTGAATGCTATTTATATTGTTAAACTTTCTCAGTCTACACTTTCTCTGTAGGACACCTCTCTCCATCCCTGCTCTTCTGCCTGTAGGGATGTAGCTGCAGTACCTTGGGAAGAATACTGCGGGCAGTTAAGGGTCTGTGACACTGGAGGACTGGGGTTAATCTCCCATCCAGTTCCATCTCATCCCAATCCCCCCAGTGCTTCCCCTCTGTTGAGGGTGAGGTGTTTTTGTGGTGCTTCAGTATTCCCATCTCAGGAGGTTGTGAGCTGACCCTCTGTCCCACAGTGCAGCATAGGGAGCACCGTGCTCACAGAAGAGCATCCCAGCCACTAAAGCAGCCTTGAAAAAACACTCCTTGTGCTCTGACCCAAGCAGTCCTGCAATGACAGGTATGTCCTCAGGCCCCAAGCCCTTGTCCCCAGCCTCTCACTGGGCAGGGGCAAGTCTGCCCTTCTGCACGGACTGATATGGATCGCTGGTGACTTCTGGGGGAGGGTGAAGGCAGCACTGAAGAGGCGGGCAAAGGCAGGCAAACACTCAGGACCCCACTGTGGGATGTCCTGCTCAGACTGGGGTGGGGAGAGGGTGACAACACTGTTGTGCAGCACCTGTGTACTGCTAGCCCAGTCATAGCTTTTGCAGCTACAAAACACAAGGCTGCTGCAACCTGTGCAGCACAGAGAACTCAAAGGTGGGGAGATGCCAGCTGAGGCCAGAATGTAGTCCAGCCAAGAATAAAAGCACTTCTGGGTCCATGCTGATAAACTTTGACAAGTAGGGCTAACAGCTTGGGCACTGCACAAGCAAATGCAACTACACTGTGTTGAGACCTGCCACCTCCAGAAGCTTGGGCTTTCCCTGCTTACAAGCTCTTCCCTGCCCCTGTCTGGGAACACACACTACAGGACACTGTCCCAGACTATACAGGTGAGCCAGTCGCTGTTTGACCCCACACCCTGGCCTGACTCAAGAAGGACTCTGGGCTCCAGAGGACTAGCTGTAAGAATTCATTCTGATAGTAGTTTTTCCAGTGCCAGTCTGTAAGTGTACCAACCTAGCAAAAGGTTCCTTGTGTCTCAACTGTGTCCCTTTTTTCTTTTATTTTTTTCCAAAAAAAACCCTAATTATTTTTCTCTAACATCCTGCAGGCATCCCCTCCCCCCTCCATGAGCACTCAGCTCTAAGGGAACTCTGTTGTTTATTTTCTCCCTGAGCAGATAAAGGCCTTGAGAAGTTTAGGTTGCTTTTCCCACCCCCACCCTCTTTTTTTTTTTTTTTTTTTTTTTTAATTATTTCCCTAAGGAACTGGTGCAGATCAGGTCTGATTTATAAACAAGCAGCTCAGCTGTGTAAATGTGGGGACAGAATGTTTGGATGATGTTTCAAAAGGAAAGGCAACAAAAAAAAAGAAGGCAAATTGTACAGTATTCTCCTGTAAAGGTTGTTCCTATATATAGAACAAAAGAGAAGCCACCAATGCCAGGGGGACAAGGGGGGGGGTCACCTGCCTTCTGGATAGCCCTTAGATATAGTTAATTGTGTGCAATTTTGGTTTTTCTCTCTTCCCCCCCCTCCCCTTTTAAATTTTCTTTCTTTCAATGTAGTGTTTGTAGGGGGTGGCAGGGGAAGGGGTGGGGGGAGGGGGTGCCTTGATGCTACAGTTTGAGGCTGACTTCACACTCCTAGCACTGACTGGAGCTGCACGATTCTGAATTCTAACTTGAATTTTGTAGAGATGAAACAAATGAAAACAAAACAAATGAAATATTAGCTTGTAGTTAATTTAATTCTTTGGAGTTCTTTTCTCTATCAGCTATTTGTGTGGCTTTTATTTTTATAGGATTTTGTTTGTTTGTTCGTTTTTGGTTTGTTTGGTATATATCCCCTGCCCTCAACCCTGTGTTTTCTAGCACAACCCAATTCTTGACTGTAATGAAGCTCACGTTCCTGGGGCAGAGCAAGGGGATGAGGCCCTGGGATTTCTAGAAATGGGATGGGACAAAATGCTTTTACTGTTAACAGCATTTGCTGCAGGTTCTGTACTTGTACATTTTTTTTCCCATATTCAGCTACTTAGATAGGATGGTGATGGGCTCCAAGAGGAATCCTTGGATGTAACACAAGCCACGTCTTGCAGAACAGATGTGTTTATTTTGTACCACTGAAATCAACACAATCCGTATCAGTAACTTCAGGGGGAGCATGACTGAGCCTACTGCTTCCAGCAAGGACCTGCCTGTGAGGTTGGTTGTGCTGAGGGCGAGTGGGGTCTGGTTCCAGTGGCCAGGCCAGTGATTTCCCTTCAGGATAGACAGGCCCATTCCCTGCTATTAGGATCTGGGAACCTGCACCATGACATAGGGATTTTGCCTCTCCCCTTCCATATCTCACCAACTCCCCTGACTGAATCACTGCACAGCAGTGGGAGAAAGCTGAAGTGTAAGGAGAAAAGGGGTAAAAGATTCACCAGTAGCAAGGCCAGCCCGCTGGGGTTGGTGCTGGTGTAAGCCACCATCCTGGGCAGGTGCAGCCGCTGCAGCAGGATCCACACTGGCATAGGGCCCTGTGTCACACATCCTGCATGGCTGAGTGTGCCAGAAGGGCCTGTGTTTATCTATGCACACCATTTCCTCCCCCTTAGCCACCCTCTTCTTCCTAACATCTCAGCCTTTCTCCCAAACTTCTATCACCTCTCTCCAGGACCTTGCACAGGGAAGGAGATCTCTTTCCCAACAGGCTACTGCTAATTGCACCATCTGAGCAGGGCTGACCCCCACCGAAGGTCAGAGCACCTCACAAGACAGTGGCCACCCTCCTGCTACAGCCAGGGCCACTCACCAGGCTGGCACCCCCACAGCACCTCTTACTCAACCTTCTCCAGGCCCTGCTCCTGTCAGTCTCTTACTGTGTCTGTATCTGCAAAAATAGCAGCAAGTCACAAACCCCATCTTTTGATTCTGCCATGTTAAGGCTTTAATTCAGCAGAACCCTTAAGGAGAAGCTTTCTGCCTGGGCAGGGGTTTCAGCCCAGGCTTTAGTGCTTTTCTGAAAGAGGCCTCAACAGCACAAAGAGGTGGTTTGCACATCCAGCGCTCATATCACTAGGCCTGTTCACACAATGCTGTTGAAATGTGTGCTTCAAAGAATGACCAGAGAAGGAGAGGGAGATTCATCTGTGTGAGGAGAGGGAGAGAGGAAATGGAACTGTTCTGTCCAAAACAAGATAAAAACCAAACAAAACAAACCTGGAGATGGACCCTCCTGATTCTGCTACAACACAACACAAAAACCCAGGAAGTGAAATAAAAACTATTGACTAGATTGTTCATTCTAGACATAAACTCAACTGGATTAAAGTCTGCGTGGAAGGAATTTTGTAAAGAAAAAAAAAAAAAAAAAAGAGTTAAAAAATTTTTTCCAATGTAGCAAAAAAAAAAAAAAAAAGAGAAAAAAAACTCACACAAAAACTTTAAAAAATAAAAATGAAAAAATACAAAGAGGGAGGATTCTAGCCTTTTGTAATCTCCATATTGCACACTAGGACTATAAGCCATTGCTAGCTCATTTTGAATTTTAAATGTGTAATTTTTTTGTTTTGTTGTTGGTTTTTATTTTTTTCTTTTCTTTTTCCGTGGGGGAGGGGGGGGGCGGGGGGGGCAAAATAAATGCTTGAACCACCAATGCTCTTTTTAATGTTTTATAAATATGTATGTGTATATATATAAATATTAAAATAATATGTATGCACATATATATGTGTGTGTGTATATATCTATATGTATATACATATATATAGATATATAGATATATATATAGGTTTTGAGACAAAAAAAAAATGCAGAAAGTGAAAAAAAAAAAAAACCAACACCCTAACCAGGATGGTGTGCTCTGATTTACTTGAATCTGGTCTCTTCAGCACCTGCGTTATTAAGAACTGAATATTTTTCCACTTGAATTTAGTGCTATTAGAAATTTAATATATGTGTTTTATTTATTTGATTTTTTTTTTTTTGCATGACTGATGCAAGGTTTGACATTTTCACTCAATAAAAACTGGAAAAAAAAAAAAAACAACAAAGTTGTCTTCTTGATTGAGGAGGGGGTTATTCTCTTTAAGACCTGACAAGTCATGGGGCAGTTTGGGTCTTCTAGAGCACTGTGGTCCCAGTAATGGCCCTGCACGTGCTCTGACAGCCACTGGTTTCACACCAGTACTAAGGTGGTAAGTGCAGTAGGAACAGAGTTCTCCTGTAGATGGACTCTGACCTCAAGCCTTTTAAGCAGCTGTGTAGATTGATTTGAGGCGCTCATTAAAGCGCCTGACAGAAGTGCTTACAGGCTCTAGGATCTAGAGCTCTGACTGCTCCCATTTTGCTTTTTCCCTTCCTACCATGCCCTGCAAACTCAGGCTGGTGCACTGGGACTCATGGTGGAACTGTCCTTGCTGTGACAACCAAAGCTCACTAAGTCAACAAATGTTTGACTCACCCTAACACAAGAGAGGTGAGGAGGGAAACAGCCTGCCTGCAGAGAAGGAGAGGCTAATAAATCTACTCATCTCCATTACAATGCAGTGTTGAAGCCAGACACTTTGACACAACTCAGCAAGGACATACAGAGCTGTGTGCCACACATGAAAGGTGTGAAAGCAAGCATTCCTTACCTGGCCACCACACAGCTTTTTCCTGCTGTAGAACCTTGTATGCACCGTGGGTGTACAAAACACAGCAGCTGCCATCTGGGATGAGGAATCCTTTGGGGCAAGAGGGTGTCCTGCCAGCCCTGGTGTGACCCAACACTGCCTCAGTACAACAGTTCCTGCAGTCCTGAGTGCTGCCTGGAAAGGAAAAGTAGATTAGAGAAAGCCACTTCACACAGAAAAGAGCCTGTCCCCACCATTCTCCAGCCAAAACTCAACCTAGGTCTGGGCACTTCCACACCAGAGGTGGGGCTAGAGTAGGCTTTCATCACCAGCTTCTCTTCTCTGAATGAGGCAGATGGAGACAGGCAGTGGATGCCATTTTACGAGGAAGTAAGCACCAAACAAAAACCACCAAACAAGAAGTGTGCTCACAGCACTTCATGTGCTCTAAAGCAATTGCCCTCATGGTATCTCCCAGGTACCAACATGTCTCCAGGTACTCACCCCTCAATGGAGGACCATTGCACACACAGGGCCTCATGGTCCTTGCGCAAAGCAGGACCTAACTGCACAGAGGTGCTGCCTCTGTGCTGACCCTCACACACTACACCCCACCCACTGGTGAGGCACAAGGACTGCTCACTGCCCAGCACATATACTCCTGCCTTCCTTATAGTCTGGGCTTCAGAGCCTGGAAATGCAACTGGTTCTGCCCCAGTGGCAGGTATTGGGTGCTGCGTATCCATCCTCACTCACTGAAGTGCTCGTAGGCACGAGACTGGGTCTGATGCCTGTCCTGCCAAAGTGCTGTTGGGGGTGGGGGAAAGAGAAATGTCAAAGTTCTTCTTTGACCCAAAGAAAGCAAAGAAAACCCCTCCTGTGTGGCTCTTCTGCTGCCATCTTGGAGACTTGTTAGGGAAATAGGGCTGTTAAATAAGCCCATCTTTACACCTCTGGATCAGAGATTCACATTGGGAACTGAGCAAGACCTCAGCACAGAAGAACAGTGGTCAAGTCCCTGAGTGTAAGCATGGTCAAGATGCCCAACGGAGTCCAGTTCCACAGGAATCCATAGGACAGGAAAAGGGAACTCCATGCAGCTCTAGAGAAACATCCTGTTGAGAAAAGAGGGCCCGCCTCTGGTGGAGGGGCAAAACTTAGAAGACTACCAGGAGTTATTCTAACACATCCTTCTGCCTGTAGCAAGACAAAAGGCCAGAAGTAGTAATTTTCACAGACACAAAAAGGAAAAAAAAAAACACTCACACCATGGTGTAAAAACAGAGGTGGTTCTGGTACTGTGCACGTTGTGTTGCTCAGGTGTGGGAGCTAAAACAGAAATCAGCCACTGACAGACAGCAACTAGCTAACAGAGAATAAATAAATACCTTGAGACTTCCTGGACAAACTCTTTTCATTTGGTGTAAGAATACAGAACAAGAGAGGAATATTATGACACCAAAGTGAAGAGCAGTGTAGTCCAAGTGTTTAAAGCTAAGACCTTCATTTGACCTCTAAAACGTCCTACACAGTTGTGCACAAGCCCTTTCCACATAGTAAGGTTCTGAACCAAGATTCCTGCCACATGGTACATACAGACTCGTGTCACAGCTGAGTTTTGCATTTGCGCTTCTAGGCTGTCACACACAGGCACAAAACTGTTCACAAACCTGAAGCTGCTTTTTGGAGACCATTGGAAGCCCTTTTAAAGAAGCAGCTCTTGGGGAAAAGGAAGGAGAGGAGAAATAACCAAACATCTCCTCCTCCCCCCTCAATCTGCATGCAATCTGCACAGAAGACTGAAGCTTTCAAACAGGACAATAAAATCTCACATCATCTTCATGGGGAACATGAACTTTAAAGAATTCTCTGAAAGTCAGTGAGCAGCTTGTACCTATTCCAACCAAAAAGCATGTAGATTGTTGGGAATGTTTTTGGAGTCTTCCATACACGCACACACACGAACAAATAAATCATTTCTGCCTTTCTCTACAAATCAAGGCAGGACTTAGTTGAATATGACCAAACTTGGAGAGAGACAGAGCATGCATGACTGTATCTGTAGACAAGGCTTGCACATGCACAGTGCACAGGTTTGCCCAACACTGCTGTGGGGACAAGGAACGTGCTCCAGTTTCGGTGAGAGCACGCACTAGCATGTGAAGGAATCGCAGGTGTGAGATTTACCACACCTGGCATATTTTATGGGTAGCTATAAAAAGGTAAGGCTAGGCAAGATGCTTTTGAGTTCCAGTGTTGCAGACACTGTTATGTGGAAATCCAACACTCAGGTAAGAAGCTTCTACTTTTGCGTCTCATCTACTGTCCTGAACAAACCCCACCAGTACCTGAAAGCTGACAAGGTTACCTGAAGGTAAAAAGCTCAACCAAAGGGGTGAGGGCCAAGAGGGGACAAAGTCCCTGAGCAGTATTTGTAGGTACAGTAGGTGTTAGAAGAGATGACATGTTCTTCATAGCAGCCTCAGGGCAAGATGGGAGCTCACTGGAGCCCCCAACACAGTTCCCTTGCAAGGGCCAAGCTCAGAAAACAGGAACATGGTCCCTCCAGAGGCAGAGCCCTTACCCTACCCAGGGGAGGCAGGGCGCTCTCAGCCCCAGTCCTGCACTTGCCCCTGAAGTGCCCCAGACCCATCCTGGCTGAAGAGGGGTGGCCATCAGAGGCAGCTTCCCTCTTTCCTTTTGCTCTTTTTTGGCAGGGAAACTCTTAAACAAACAAATGAAGAAACACTGAGGATTTAAGTAAACAGACCGAGATTTATCTGACAGGCAGACGGCGTCTTGCCCTGCCCCCTTCCCTTCCCACAGGGCAGGGTGCTGCCTTGTGCTCTTGCTGTGAAGCCGGTTATCAACAGCATTTGTCCCAAGCCCCTCCTGTCACTAGCAGCCCCTAGAGTCATCCTGTGATAGCAGGCCACAGCCAAGCTCTGCCTAAACACTGGTGCTCTACAGCCATTAAAAAGGATAATGCAAAGCTATTTGTTCTGTGGGCAGAGCAAGGTAAGCAGCCCCTCAGAGGGCACAAGCTCCTTCCTTCAGTTACCAGGCACTAACCTGCAAGTCATGTCTCAGCCAGAGCCAGTTGTGCCCACAAGGTGGAATGGAAGCGGTTCTGGGCTGTGGCTGGGAGCAGCACTGCCTCCATCTGCCTGTGCTCTGCACCCCAGTGCAGAGGTGGTTCTGATGCAGTCCCTCTGCAGATCTGGGGAGGGGACACCCACTGCCAGGGGCACTCACTGCACTGCTCTGCTTCACACAAATGAGCAGACTCTGCCTGTGGTCATTATTGTTGGGCGAAAAAGGTAGGAAACAGAGCAATAATGTGATGTTCTAGTTTTGGTCAAAACATGCAGCTGCACCTTGCTCCTTCTGGGGAACAGAAGAGACCATGAAGCAAGAGGAAGTCCCAACATCCATCTCACACCCAAAACTTGCTGGCTGCTACAGTGGAAGCATTGATGTTAGAGCACAGCAATGCAGAGACACAAACCATACAGGTAAGCAGGAAAACAGGCACGCAGAGATGAGATCTGCTGTTGGTTCTCCAACAGGGCAGGAAGCAAAGACCAGTTCTCTACCTGGGAAAGCTGCAGCTATTTAGCAGTCCTCTGTGCATGCATGTACCAGCTGAAATTACTTAAGTAAAGCAAATCTGTTCAAAGAGATGGAAAACTGTCCACCCAAGAATTTGCTCTGGTTTAATTAAATCAGTTAAAGAAATTAATTTTAGAGGTGTTACTCTAGCTTCACACAGATAAAACCTCTGTGGAAGGGATAAAGTTGGGAGCAGTCTGTTTGGGAAGTGTGAGAAATAAAAAGGAAAAAGCATTACGCATGAGGAGCTGGGCAGGCACAATGGAAGCCTGAAAACCAAGAGGGATGCTGTACAAAACAGACAGGCCAAGCAAAGTGATTGAGAGACAGAAAGCAGGCTGGCAAAGTGACAGCCACAGCAAGGAAATAATAAGCAACTAATAACCAGCTGCACTTCTAGATCATCTGAACCAGTCCTACCCAGCCAATCACCTTCTCACCAGGAGGCACAGTCCTCAAGAAAAGTGATCATTTTGCCTACATCAGAAAAAAATACTGTCAGATCCCCCCCATGCCCCTCTTTGGGCACGTTCTCACAGCCAGCATCAACGAACACCTCGTTACTGTGCAAATACAGACTAATAAAGTCCTGAAGGGTTAAATCCTTCAGGAGAGGCAGCAAAGAAGGGTTTGGTGGGAAAATGGGGGTGTCCTTGTAAGATGCTCCATATGCTGTAAGTAACCCCTGAGCAGTGCTTGCAAAGCATTTGGGGAGATTTTTAGCCTGAAAGACACTTTACAAAAATAAATTGTAATTGAGTTTAATAATCTTCCCCTTTTCAGAAAGGCCTGACAGATGCTGCCTAGTGCTCACTTCGGCCCCATTTCAAATATTTTTACCTTATTTGGATGAAATATATTATTTTTCTAATGAAAGGAGGTTGTTTGTTTTGGGTTTTTTTGATTTTTTTTTCCAAAGAGCTGGTTTTCTCTTCGTCCAGCTGGTGCCTTTATTAGGTTAGTGCTTGCTCCCTTTTGGGGATGGGATTGTTTTTTTCCCCTCAGCTGGGAGAGACCATGCCAGCCCCTCAATCTACAAATGCACAGTTCAGAGCTTCTACTGCGCAGCAAGTGGTAGAGTTGGGCCCTGCCCACCATCTTCCCTGATACTCCAAAATGCACCTTGGGTCGATTTCCATGATTTTATTTCATTTTTTGAGATTGTACACAGTGGTAAGAGCCAGCCTTTCATCAGTGTAATAGATGCCTGCAGAGGCTGACTCCTGAGAAAGCAGCAGTCTGGGGATAAAATGATAAAAGGTAAAACAAAGCTGGAAGCTCTCTCCTGTACCCTTAGGTAAATAATTTCCTATGTTTCACTTCCCAGCATCCCTTTATTTATGTCTTCAATCCCTGGAGGCCAAGCCCCACTCTTGCTTTGCACTTGCATTCCACCCAATGGTATGAGAGGTCAAGTCCAAGCTGGAAGAATTTCAGCTCAAGCTTAACATCAGATTTTGCTGTGGAGGGTCACCACCACGGGCTTAACATAAAGCACCTCATACAGAAGGGACCTTCCAAAGCTTCCTTCTGTCAAAGCCCTTGGGAAACACAGGTGCTCCAAAACCTGCTGGATATGGAGGGTCTAGTCAAGCATGGAGACCTTGACTTTAACCCAACAGGTTTGCAACAAAAAGATGCTCTGGCCCTGCTCTCTAGCCTTTGTTTTCCCCAAGCATCTTACTGCCCCACCAAAGGAAATGCAAAGGCAGCCTCCATTTCAGCAGCAGGCACTGCAAATGAAGGCAATGAAGTACACACAGACTGGGGGGTTCTGCAGCCCCCTCCCTGCCCCAGGCAGCTCAGCAGCTCAGCATATACCATGTGTCCTTCCGCCAGTACACGCCAGGCCAGGCCACCAACCCTCCTAAACCCCAGGCATCCATCTGCCCCACTGCTGGAAACAAAATCAAGCGAGTACATAGTTATTAAAAAGCACTTACTTGCCAGAAGAACCTGAGCTGCAGTAAGTAAAGGCCAGATCTAAAATGTCTGTCTCCAGGCAGGGTGAGCTGGCTGCAGGGCAAGGGTAAAGGTAGGAGGAAGGGCAGGGCAGCTCCTCACCCCAGCTGCACAGCCCCAGCTATCAAGGTATAGCGCTTGCACCTGGGTCAGGGGCTGCAGCCTGGCCCTGCTCCCACCCACAGCTACACTGGGGGCTGGACTCTTGCTCCAGCTCTTGGGGATTGGAAATTTTGTGCCAGCTGTAGAACCTAGCACCAAACCTGGTTCCCAAAGTTGCCTCTTATCTGCAATTCATCTCTGTTACACCTCTGCATTTACCAGCCAGTATTTTCTACGATCACATGTGGAAATTGAGGCACATTCATTAGAAAAATACTTTGCAAAGCAGCAAGATCAGGAGGGATCCTACAAGTCTATCCTCCTCCTTTTGACCCCAAACATGTTAGCTTACATCCCAAACACAATTAAAATTAAAAAATTAAATCTTGCTTCTGACAAAGTTGCACATAGGACTTAATTGTTGGAAGACTGGACAAAGATGATCAGGAATCACTTCAACCATTTCCCACTTTGCCATGTGTTCTGAGTTCCCCACCTACCTCCTGTAGCCTCTGAAATGCGAGCTTTCATGTCCTCGAATTACTGGCAAACACCAGCCTGCTACTGTTTCCTCTAGGAGAGAACCCAGGCTCCCAGGCTTTCACTGAAACACACTCAAATGACAGTGCTCAGACGAAGCTCCTTCCACCTGCTTCCTACATGCTATCAAGGACCTATAGAAACCATGTTATGAACTGACTAAACCCATCAACAGGGTGGTGTTATTCCTCATCCTGTGTCAAAACAAAGGCTGATTACACAGTAAAACACAGAGCTTGAATAAGCCAGGCAGTAGGTAACTGCTGCTGTCTGTCCTGCTCTGCAGAAAAGAAGGTTCACTACCTGGTCATCGTTCAACTAATATGATGCTGTTCTCAGTGCCTACTGGCCAGTTGGCTAAACATTTCCCAGGACATCTGATCAAAGAAGTTTGTTTCTAGGGGAAAAAAAAAATACAAGTTAGCTGTCAGACTACATGGTCATAAGGACAAACACTGGCCCTCCAAAGGTTGCTATGCTGGAAAGACAAGGAACATGAGACAGAGGAATAAACGTGATTCAGGACAACATCTGCTGGTAAGAAGGCCTGGCTTCTTCCAAGCTCTCTGCTGGTGGATTGGATCTCTTCAACAAAGTACACAGACACCCTACCAAACAGCAGCCAGAGGCCCACAGATTTTTTTTTGAGCAACAATGGCTATGATGGAGTTTTCTGGGATTCATCAGGCTGGCAAAAAGGAAAAACTGTGACTTATTGAATTGGCAAAGGTTGTAGGAAGCAGGAATGAAGGGAGAGAAAAGGGCCATTGAAGAAAACTGCCTTTTGAACTCTGCACCAGGAATCTCAAGGTAAATGAATTGAACATCGGCAACATGGAGGAAGAGGGGGGCAAACTGGACCCGTAGGGGTGTGCTGTAAACCTCGTAAGTCACTCTGCAAGACACATACCTCAGCAACATATTTTCCACATTTCACCAACTGCTGTTGTCCAGGCACTTTCTATTTTCAAAACCTTCTATGTATATGAAATGTACACAGGCAGGACAATACTTTTTCATCATATCCCTGTGTTCGGTCGTGTTTTCTTTTCCCAAGGATTCTTGGCTTGGAGAAATGAAAAGTGCCATCTCTGAAGAAAAGTCTTTCCTTTTAAACACTTTCAAATTTGCTCTGTTTTAGCTAAACGTGACGTTCTTTGTGAACGTTAAACAGTGGAGAGAGAGAGACTGAGAGGGAGAGACAGACACACACACACACTCACTCACTCCTGGGGAAGATATTCATCCATTTAAGGAATGAGAAATCATCACATTCAGCAGCAGGTCTAAATACAGTAATATGAAGGTCCCTTTCGCTCCCCCTGAGCAGGAAAATGTCACTGTGTACCAGACACCCAAATACTCAGGAACCAAGTAAATCCCTCATTTTTACTATGGGAGCCAAATATTTCTGCTGAGCCAAGATGGGACTGCAGTAGCCACAAATTACTTGCAGTATGCCATGTCTGTCAATGGCTGCTGTGCTGACATGGGGAGGTTGGACCAGTCATGGGATATGGCACGGCATTCCCTCCTGCAGATAAGACTGAGGGGCCACGGGCTATCTCACATGCTCCCTTCAGCACCTCCTGCTGCTAGGGGTGGAAAGGAGTGGGATGCTGCATTCTGCACCCTGCAGAGCCTCCTGCTGGGAAGAAACAAAGCCAAAAGCTGCATTTTCCTGGGTGCTAAATCCATCCCATCCTCTGCAACAGTGGAGGCAGTTGCATTATAGTGGTGTTGGAGCTACTTACATTGGACCTTACATTGTACTTACCCTGTTTTCCACAATGCCTCATGTTGGAGCAGCCAGAAAATGAATGGCCTTCAGAAAACATTTTACAAGGCCTGAACTTCTGTAACAGTCCCTTTTCCCTCCCTTTCCCACCCTGCAGGCAGATTTCTCCCCCAAAGAAGAGGCAGAGTAAGCTAGTGAGAGCCTGGTGTTAAATAGCGGTAACTCATATTTATTACAATTATATACAATCATATTTTATAGTTGAAATCTATACATCATCACACAGACAAGCACACTTGCTTGGTGAGGATAGTGAGACTCAGTTGTTACAAGAATTGCTCTGCTAAGAGGCTCTGATGCAGTGAATAATATAATTGGATGCCACCATTTTACCAGCTGAGAACACAATACTGCAAATGAGAGGTTTCAAAATTCACTGGTTTTATTTGTGTATAGCCCCAGCAGGGCAAAAGAAAAAAAAAGGCTGAACTGGACAAGAAGGGCCAGTGATTAACCTCAGAGCTGGAACTGTTCTCTTTCTCTTCTCTAAAGATTGTTTGCCAAGCAGGTGCATGTCAGTGGGTAGGTCTCAGTTGATCATTTAAGATTAGAGTTTTCTCCTCAATTACGGAGAAAAACAGGCTAAAAACCATTGCAAAGATTCAGGATTAACCAATTATTTCAGTATCTGATATCACCTCATTCATTCATTCATTCAGAGTAGCTATAAACAAAATGCAAGATGTCAAGAACTGATTTGAGCTCTTTGTCTTTGGAAGACAAAGGGCAATAATTGGGATGAGTGGAGTCAACTTCTTTGAAAGCCTTCTTTTACTCAGCAATCAGCAGCAAAGCCACCTCTTCTCATGGACTCCACTGTGGCCATGAAACCTAGACCTGGTCCCTAGCAAGAGGCCACTTCAGTAAGTGTAAGCATGTGGGGTGAAAACAGTGTTCTTTGGACCCCACAGAAATTTAGTGTTTTCAAATGCTAGGTAGTTTCAAGAATTTGAGGCTTGACATAAGGCTTGGAAGAGCCAAGACTGAGATCTGGTGAGAAATTTAGGGTTAAAATATTCTTTTTTTTGGCAACACAATATCAAGTACTTTGGGAAATAAACCAGAGGGTTATTTTGGGAAACAGAGAACTGGTTTGGGCCTTATGTGGGGATTAAAGGCTTTTGAAACCAAAGAGCTCAGAGCAGACTGGTTTCTGGAATTGGATAGAAGGACTCTAGGAGATGGTGGTTTTGTATGAGGACTTATTGTGTAGCTGTGGTGCATGGTAAGGCGCTTGGTCTTCCAGCCTAGGCAGTAATCCCAGCTCATGGAGAGAAGGTGGGTCTGGGAGGAGAGAAGAAGCCACTGCAACACTGCAAAGCCCTGTGGTGAAACAGGGCCAACCTTGTTCACTGAGAAATCATGACCCTGCTCAAGGTCAATCATGGGAGAACACTGGACAGGATGGTGGCACTTCTCTCCACAAAATGGGAGAGGCACCAGGGACAGTGCAGGAGGCTAGGGAAGATGTACAGCAGCAGCCAGGGTGCCTTAGTCAATCTCATTCTCGTTGCTGGCCCCCTCAGGTCTTCGTAGCTTTTCCACTTGCTCATTAATCTGACCATCCCCTCCTCGCCGGTCCTCAGTCTGGACACCCAGACATTCCTCCTCATCCACATGGCTAACATCATCATCCTCATCGTCCTCTTCCTCCTCTTCATTCCTTTTGGTTTCCCTTTTCTCCTCCTCACCCTGCACCTCCATCCGCACTTGGCTCTTGACGTCAATCACTGCCTTGTTGCCCTCCTCTGTGCTCAGCAGATGGCAGCTGACCTTCGAACCTTCAGGGCTGTGGTTCTCTTTGACTGGGGATGAGGTGGCGGACTCATTGCTGACAGGTGAGATGTCACTGCTGCTGTTGTGGGTGGTAACAACAGGGTTGGAGGGTGAGCTTGGCTTCACTGGGATCTGCCATGATGGAATCTTAGGAGCCGAAGGGGAAGGAGGGAACTGCCTCCTTGTGGGGAGAGGAAGAGGGGAAGAAAAGGAGAAAGAAAGGGGCTTTTATTAAAAGCACTGAGGGGTTATCATTAGAGAGAATGGTATTTGCACTGGAAAAGTCATGCAAAGCAGGACTGAAACTGCAAGTCTCCTTTGCCATAAATGAACAAAATCAAGGCCACTTCACTTCTTCAGCCAGAATCTCAAAGCGCTTTACAAGCACCCAGGAACCAAGCTTGCATACAGGAGACACATCCCAGCAGGGCAGTCTGAAGTACTGAAATTATCTGGTTTGGCAAATTTCAGATTAAGCTACCACTCAGGAATGCTGCCTGTGGAAAGACATATGTGTCCCTTTATCAAACAATCACTAATTAATTCGTAAAGAAGGTTCCCACTGGAGCAAGGAGACAGGCACACGAGGTCCAAGTGAGCCAAGGAATTTCAGCACCTGGCTCTCACCTCCACTGTGATACACAGCTATTGCACCCTGGCTCAGCACCATTCAGAGCCCATCTCTTAGTCCCAGCAAGCACTTTACATGTTTGGGCCAGGTCCTGGCTGCTGCAGACTCATTCAGTTTCTCTGACTTGCATGGAGCCATACTAGCTTGCACCAGCTCAGATAGCTGGCTGCGCTCTCCTCCAGCACTTTCCAGGTAAGCTTTAATGATTTGATAGTGGTAGGCTAATGTCCAGCCTAATAGGAGAAATCCAAGTACCAAACAGGAAAATAGAAGTGCAGTGGGAAGTACTGGTGTCCTCAGAAAGTCATCCATCATGGATGGCAAAGAAAAAAAGCATGTTAGATCTAGTGCTCTCCATGCATCCTTGCTTGTGTATATGAAAGGTGGGAGTATGAAGACTCTAGCTCTGAAAAGGATGCTGTGTGGCCAAGGAGTCCTCCTGCCTCTCAGGTGAGCTGGCTAGTGCCACAGACAAGACCAGAGCAGAAAAAACTGGCAGCTCTCCTACACTGAGCAGTCAAACATGGCAGATTACATTTTCTTAGACTGAACTAAGAACAGTAGTTGCTCTCACCTCCCTCTTTCTGCTGCTACCAGCCGTTTAAGAACTCTGCTGTTCTAACCTCCATCTCCTGTGAGGGCAATAAAGCTTATGTCTGCATTATTCAACTAGTATCATAAATGTAATCAACAAACTAAATCTTGAGACTTTCTTGGCTCCAGTATTGCTGTTGCTTCCTCAGTGCAGAAACATTTGCCTCTTTGTTGAAAAAATAAAGAAACCCCAAAGTTTTCTTTTCTCCAAAAAACACTTAGTCGACTCCCAGCTGTAACTTCCCCAATGCTGAAAAGGTGTCATTAAGTAATGCTCCCTCCCCAGCAGTGATGCTTGTAGGACCCACCTTACAGTAACTTAAAATGTGTCCTCAAGTCCTCCAAAGCTTGCTACTGTGACTCCTGGGAGGAACAGGAGGTATACTGAGAATTTTAAAGGATGATAAAGACAGTAACACTTTTCAGACTTCTGAAAAGCCCACTTGTCGAGATCCAGAACATGTCTAGTCCAGTCTTAGACTCATCTTTGCAGTCCATCTCTTAGAAAACAGATGGCTTGAGATGACTTAGTTACATGTAGAAGGAGTGAAAGGATCAATAGTAAATAGTAAACTCTTAATTAATGTACTTGAAAACACATAATTTCCTCAATGACTGAGATCTGGTGACTGTTCTTACGATTGTCCCCCAGGCCGGGATTTATGTCACCTCACTGCAGACTGCACTGGGAGATGTCTATACCTGAGCTAGCTAACTGGGAGGAACAGGCTCTGCTGAAGTAAGATTCTTTTCAGCCTGGTTATGCCCTAACCATGAACTTCTCAGCTGAACTGCATCCAGATGTGACTCTCTCTGCAACAGAATGCAGGTGCAGATGCAGTCAATACTTCAGATTAGGTGAGAGGCACCTTGGCTATAGTGAATGGCAGAGAAACCCTCTATTGCAAACAAAAAGGAAAAATCTTGGTAATTACCCAAAGCACTCTGTGATCTACAGCAAGTCTGAAAAGCACTTTGAGACCTGCAAATAGAAAGTGATAGCGGAGTGCAAAGTGGTGTTATTAAAATAGCAGTAACAGGATATAAAGCCAGTTTCTGTTGGAAATGCCTGAGAGAATCCCAGAAAGCAGCCCTTTCCCCACACAACAATCAGCTCACGGATTCCATCCGTACCGGTTCAGGAGAAGCCCTTTTAATGAGTAGATCTCAGATTTCAATTCATTAATATTCTGTGACTCCAGAATCCAGTTGGTAGAAGTTGTGGCCTAGAACACGAAAAAGAAGACATAAAGATCAAAGTATGAGCTGGGTGATAGTTCACAAATGTCACTGTTTTCTATGTTCTCCTCCCACCTGGTAATCTCAAACCCTGGGGATAACATAATTTAAAATCTCTCAGATCTGAGCAAAAGAACTTCCACAGTAAAGAAGGACCTCAGCAGATTCCAATGATCATCAGAAATAATAATTGTCTCAAGGTGCTAAGACTATTCAAACATTTGATTTCTGTTTGGGGGACTAATTAATCTTGTCTCCAGCATACCATGCACAACCACTGCTGAAGCATCCCAAGGGGACCATTCCTTTTTTGATTAGGAGGAGACCACCATTTGTGAAAATTCAGCCAAAGCTAGGTCTGCATGGGAGGTTTTCCACCAGCATATCAGACAGAGAACAATACCCAGCAAGGTAAACTAAATCATTTGGCACTGACCTAAGGAATGAATTCTAGAGATCAGCTAGAACTGGGATCCTGAAAGGCAATGGGAATTACACTGGATCAGGTCCTTCGCACTTTCCTGTGACTGCACTCAGCTGAAGTAACAGATTCAAATATTCTCTATTCACAGGTTTTTGAAAACCACTTGTTCATTTCTCCTAAATCATGAAATAAAGAGTTCATTATCTGCAATCTGTAGTGTTCAGAGGTGGGCTGATAAATCAATTCTTGATAACTGCAAGAATTTTCCCTACTAGATCTGAAGAATTAGAGCTGTGCTTGAGTTACCAGATTGTATCTCCAAGCAGCAGCTGGACCAGGCACTTCGTCTTGGATATTTCAAGGCAATGAAGGCAGTTTGGTGGGGAAAAATGGTATGTAACCTGTGGAAGCCTGGCACTACATCAGAATTGCTATGGGTTATCAGCCAAAAGTTAGAGTAAGGTAACAACTGAGGAGAACATAGTACTTTTGGCCATCTTTGTTTTAATCCTTTTGTAACTTGACAACCAGGAGAAACATTTTGAAAAGCAGATCACAGCCTGTGACAACCCCATCCTATCACTCTAGCATCTCCTGTAGTGCTGAGTGTGGGACCAAAAAACTCTCATGCCTAGCACTTCCCATAGTAATTTCTGCTAAAAGCCATTAGGAATGAACCCATTTGTGAGCATCATTCCAGAGATACTCCCAATAAATACCCTGACAAAGGAAACCAGGACTGGAATAACACAAAGCTCCTCCTCGGCAGTTCTTAAAAGATGCAGCCAGAACTGGTTGTTCCTACTTTTTCTTTAAACATACTTCAGCTAATGCTGAGTAACCCTGAACACCTTCACAGCCAGCAACCCTCACAGTGACTTCTGGGCTGTGAATCCAGTGAGCTGGGAGAGGCTCAGGCTGCAGTAGCTGTGATATACACAGATGTGTTCCCCTGGGCTTCACACTCCCAGCCCTCAGACAGCAAGAATCCAGGAGCCACTGTTCTGGCTTTCCAAGACCTTGAAAGCTACAGCAGCACATTAAGAAGGGAGCGATTTCCACTCACTGGCCTGCAAAGGACTCAAATTTCCAAAACACATATGGTGCCAGATGCCTAGGATTTAGAAATAAAATCTGACATCTGGGGCTTTTTAGGCAGTCTCTTTAAAAAACAGTTGTAGAAAATTCAAGCCTTGAATTTTTATGTATGTTTTTTAATTACTTAAAGTCCCTCTTTTTAATTTTTTACAGCATGCCAGTAGGAGTTTGAAAAGCAGATATAAAAACTTACATTACAGCTGAGAAAACACAGCTTTTATTCTTTGGTTTGTGGGGTTGCCCAAGTTTTTCTTTGTACACATGAGGTTTAGATATCATAACAATGTGTGCTACCATTTCAGTGCAGGGGGTAGAGAGGGGGGGAGGAAAAACCTCTTCAAGACTCTCTAAACCACCAAAACTCCTATGCCCTTTTTCCTTCTTAAAGCTCAACATGTGGTCTTAATCTTAGCACTTAAGACCTGAAAACAGTTTTCCAATTTCCGGACTGGCTCCAGGCCACTGACAGGCCACAGTTCCCAAGGAAAATTGAAACAGAGTGTTGTGACCATAAACTGGCTTTCATGGTTGGGTTTACAGCTGTGCCACTGAGGGATTCCTACTGTACAGTGTGCACACCACATAGTCAGCTGTGGCCCACAAGTTACACACCATCAAAGGGTTTTAGGAGATTAAAGTAAAGGCAAGGGGAGAAGACAACTGTCATGCTCTAGGTAATAGACTGCAAGCATTGTCTAAGGGACTTCACAGGAAAAAGAAAAATCTCTCCCTGCATGGAGAACATTGCAAGATGACTTGGCCCTGAATGATCATAGGACCACTGGACCCTGAATAACCACAAGTTTGTGAGTGAAAGGAAGACTTCAGCTTCATGTGACTGGTCCAAAATCCATCCCATCTTCACATGTAACCAACACTTAACTGGCTCACAGAATGCTTAGGTCTGTGGCTGCAATGTATTTTGGAAAAGAGCAGCAATAATTCTCATGGCCAGAAAGAAAGTGGTTACTTGTAGTTTCACATGTAACAAACGAGTCAGAACTGAAGGTTTTATTGCCATGCACATGTCAGGAGTCAGGGGAATGGGCCACTGGGAGTCACTAATGTAGTTGTGATGGGGCCACCTATTATGAGATGACCAAAGTCACTGAAACAAGAAACCAAATAGCAAGAATGTTCATACTGGCCTGGATCTGAACAAGAGACTTAAATGCAGTACTTCAAATGTGCACTTGGGTGAACAGGATTAAGTCACTGTTCTGACAAGGTACAAGCGTACAAGAGAAATTTCAATGTGTAAAATGACATATTACACACAAATAAATCTCTGACAACTTTACCTCTTTTCGTCAGTGGACTAATGGCACAATTATTGTGCTGTGCAGTGCAGAAGACGACCCTGAGCTAAGAACAGGTCTAAGGCAGGATGCATACACAGCTGTGTAGCAAAGCCCTCTCAGAAGTTGGATGTACTTCACTGAGTACTCAGTTAACATTCAGTGCTTTCCACAGCACCTATGGAGAAGTCAGATGCAATGAAACTGTCTGGGAATACGACAGAGCTGAAGGCAGGACTGTGTACCTAAGAATCCTAGTGCCCACAGAAGAAGCCATGCATGTCCCCAAGAAAATGATGATGTACTCTAGGTGAAGAGTTGGAAGTAGATACCTTAGAAGCAGCCAGTTCTTGGGTGAGCTCCTGGATTTTCTGTTTTTGCTGGGTTAGCAGGTCCTGGACAGCTGCTAAAGTTGTCTGTAACTGAGTCACTGTAAAGGAAAAAGCAAGAGAGTGTTAAACTGAGATACATGCACATATACACACTCAAACATGTCCTTCCTGCTGTCTAGCTACAAAGATGCCTCTATTCCTACTATATTTAATTTATCTACACCCGCCTGCTCACTTTAATCCATATGATTTATCTGCACTACGGGTAATCTACCTGCACTGCATCTAACCTCCAGTATTTCTAGTTTATCTTTCCATTGTATAGATGTCTGTAGCCCACAGTATATCCGTCCAAAACCTCTCCCTTCTAATTATATTGGTTTATGATTTGTACATCTCCCTGAACTTACACAATGTTTGTATCATTTATCTACCTTGGGTCTCACACAGGCAAACACTGGGGCTAGCTCCAGTGTTGGAAGAGGCTGGGCTCAGGATTGACCTTAGGATATCATGAGGAATGAAAGATGCTTTTCTTCTCACCCTTCACCAAAAAGTGTAATTAGCATCCTCCTACTCCCAGCCCATCAGCTCCTTCAACCTCAACACCTTTAAAAGCTTATATCTGAAAACCAGACTTTTTTTTGCATCCCACCAACTACATATACTTTTCCCCTTTTGTTTCAAGGAAACACCCCGTATTCCCCTCCTATACCCCAGCAAACACTGGAGAACTTCTGCTGGACTCCAGCTGTAGGAGAACTTTTTTTGCTTTGGTACTTTACCCAAAGCTTCCAGGCAGTAAACAAGCTGATAAAATAAAATTAAAATCTCTATTGGGGTGACAGGTACCAGCTAATCCAGACCATCATTAGGGCATTGGGTAATGAACAGACACCCTATAGAGTCAATAACAGCAAAGGTGGCTAAGGTCAGGGAGGCACAGTAATTACAGACTCTCCTGACCCTTCCCCGGATTTTCAGATAGAAGCTGGGGGGAAATACCAAAAAAAGCCCCTGAAAACATCAGAGAAGCAGAAATTAAAAATGAACTTTACAGCCCTCCGAAAGGCTGTCATTTTATTCCCCTTATTAATATTCTGAGGTTGGGAGCCTTTCCGTAAAAACATAATTAATTGAGGCCGCGCCGACAGTAAACAAGCAATTTCAAATTAAACCGAAATGACGGCGGCTTCATTTGCAAATGTGAACAGATTCTCAGAGCAGATAAATGAAGTCACCACATAAAGTGGAGATGGAGGGAAAGAAAAGGGTGGGAGTCTTGGCAGAATGGAGGATACAGGGAGAAAGGCTTTGAGGGATGAATTGATGGAGTCATTAATCTTTACCTGTCTGTGTCACACTGCCACTCATCTCAGCAATGTTTGACTCAATCCTCTGAAGTTGTTTCCTATCTTCTTTGCCTCCCATGATGAGAGGAAGCAAGTATTTCTGCATGGAATACAGAAACTTTTTAGGAAATATGGATATGAATAGTGGTCTTTCTAATATACCTGAAGCATCTATACAAAGCCCACCACCCAAACCTCAGCCTTTACCACAGAGCCAGTGATTGTTTATCCACACACCTGGCTGAGAAAAGAAATTCTCTCTATAGTAGGTATTAGATGAAGCTGCAGAAGAGTAGATACAAGTTCTGTGGTTACATTTTTGGGGGTGCAGAAAACGGTTCCTAACTCCATTTAAGGTTTCCTGGGACATCTTTCAGTTCCAGAGAAACATTCACGACATACAGAGTACAATTTCAGACCTTAGGCTCTTGGATGTGAACACACTGATATGTTGCAACATCTGGGCTACATCCACAAGGCAAGAAATGCAGAAGTTGGAAGAAGAGTAGAAGGGCCCAGAAAAGGTCAGAGGAAGCACAAGTCAGGGAATGAAAGCTATTATAAAATCTTTTAAACCTTGGCAAGGGAAGGTTCCAAGTCCTGGAGGGAAAAGCAGAGATGCTTCACCAACTTGGAACGAATGTGAGCATTTGGACACAAGCAGCATCATTCTCTCAGAGTACAGTGCAAGAATAGACATAGAGATATTACCTTGTAGAGCTGGTGGAATCCAAAGGCAATTCCTGTCATTATGATAGCCAAAGCCCCATAATCTCGCCATCTAGAGCCAGGTGGACCTAAGAGGCAAAATCAAGAAATAATTATGGTCAGAACTGCAGGTGACATTTTCAGGCACCCATTTCATCAGAGAAAAGAGCAGTGAATAATGCCAGTTCTCATGTTTCTTAGTAGGAATAGATTTACTGGGCAGGAAGCATTAAGATCCTGGTAGTCCCTCACATCCAGTGTGCAGGCTTCTGGCCCTAGAACATCGAAGCCTCTGTCCAGGCTTCTAGCACTGACACCAGCCTTGGACAAAGTGTGAAAGCGAGACAGATCACAGCAGCAGTTAAAAAAGTTCCTTCGAACTGTTTTGGTCTGCTCTTCCCCTGCAGAAGGCACTCTGAACTCTATTGCACTTTCCCCAGATAGCTGTCTGTAGTGTTGGAACCAGCTAAGGTAGAAGCTCTTTAGGAAGGATAGGCAGGGAAGGAGAGGAGGAGGTGTTGCCCTCTATGTCAGTGACCAGCTGGAATCAGTGGAGCTCCACCTAGGGAAGGATGATGAGCTGGTTGAGAGTGTATGTGTTAAAATTAAAGGCAAGACGGGAAGGAGATGTTACTGTAGGGGTCTGCTACAGGCTACCTGACCAGCAGAGCCAAGCAGATGAGGCCCTCCACAGGCAAATAGAAGCAGCTTCCAGGTCACAAGCCCTGGCCTCATGGGTGATTTCAACCACCCTGACAGCTGCTGGAGGGACGACACAGCAAGGACCAGCAATCCAGGATGTTCCTGGATTGCATAGACGACGACCTCCTCCTCCAAATGGTAGAGGAACCACCAAGAAAAGGTGCTATGCTGGACCTTGTTCTCACCAACAGGGAAGGGCAGGTAACCAATGTGAGGCTCAGAGACAGCCTTGGCTGCCATGAAGTGACCATGAAGCAGCTGAATTTAAGATCCTCAGGGCAACCAGAAGGACATATTCTAAGCTTACGACCCTGGACTTTAGGCATGCAGACTTTGATGGCTTCAGGGATCTGCTGGCCAAAGTGTGGTGGGACAAAGCCCTAGAGGGAAAAGGGGCCCAGGACAGCTGGTCAGTATTCAAGGACCACCTCCCTCTGTGCCCAGGAACAATGCATACCAACAAAGAGAAAAGCAGGGAAGAATGCTAGGAGGCCTGCCTGGATGAGCAAGGAGCTGCTGCACACACTATCACTTAAAAGGAGACTCTACAAGGAGTGGAGGAATGGACAGCTAGAATGGGAGGTATATAAGGAAGCTGCCTGAGCAGCAAGAGACCTGCTTAGGAAAGCCAAAGCACAGTTTGAATTGAATCTAGCCAGGGAGGTCAAAGGGAACACTAAGAATTTCTACAGGTATATTAACGGTAAAAAGAAGCCTAGGGAAGGTGTTGGCCCCTCAGAAAGGAAACAGGTGAAATGGTCACAAGGGACCTGGAAAAGGCTGAGGTTCTCAAGGACTTCTTTACCTCAGTCTTCACTGCAAGGGTCTCCAGCCACACTTCTGGAATAGTCATGAAAGCTAATTGGCAAGGACCAGGAGGAAGAACTGTCCATCATAAGTGAAGATCAGGTTCATGATCACCTGAAGGACCTGAAAGTGTTCAAGTCCATGGGACCCGACGGGATACACCCATAGGTACTGAAAGAACTGGTAGATGAGGTTGCTAAACCCCTCTCTATTTATATTCCAAAAGTCCTGGCAGTCTGGGGAAGTCCCCACTGGCTGGAAAAGGGGAAACATTACTCCCATTTTCAAAAAGGAGAAGAAGGAAGAACCAGGGAACTACAGGCCAGTCAGTCTCACCTCTGTGCCTGGTAAGATCATGGAGCAGATTCTCCTGGAGGCACTACTGAGACAGAAGAATAGTGATTGGGTGCAATCAGCATGAGTTTACCAAGGGCAAATCCTGCCTGACAAACCTGGTGGCCTTCTATGAACAGGTGACAACATTAATAGACGAGGGTAGAGCAACTGATGTCATTTACCTGGACCTGAGCAAAGCTTCCACACTGTCCCACACCACATCCTGGTCTCCAAACTGCTGACACATGGGTTTGATGGGTGGACCACCAGATGGATAAAGAACTGGCTTGATGGCCACACCCAAAGAGTGGCTGTCAATGGCTCCATGTCTCAGTGGAGGCCAGGGACAAACGGAGTCCCTCAGGGATCAGTCCTGGGACCAGTCTTGTTCAATATCTTTGTTGGTGATATGGACAGAGGCATTGAGTGCACCCTCAGCAAGTTTGCTGATGACACCAAGCTGTGTGGTGCAGCAGACAGGCTGGAGGGAAGGGATCCATCCAGAGGGACCTTGACAGGCTGGAGAAGTGAGCACAAGCCAACCTCAGGAGGTTCAACAAGACCAAGGGCAGGGTCCTGCAGCTGGGTCGAGGCAATCCCAAGCACAAATCCAGGCTGGGCAGGGACTGGCTGGAGAGCAGCCCTGAGGAGAGGGACTTGGGGGTGCTGGTGGACGAGAAGCTCAACATGAGCTGTCAGTGAGCACTTGCAGCCCAGAAAGCCAACCAGATCCTGGGCTGCATCAAGAGAAGTGTGGCCAGCAGGTCAAGGGAGGTGATTCTCCCCCTCTACTCAGCTCTGGTGAGACCCCACCTGGAGTACTGCATCCAGTTCTGGAGCCCCTGTTAAAAGGGGGCTATGGACATGCTGGAAGGTGTCCAGAGAAGGGCCATGAGGATGAGCAGAGGGCTGGAGCTGCTCTGCTATGAGGAGAGACTGAAAGAGTTGGGGCTGTTCAGTCTGGAGAAAAGAAGGCTCCGAGGTGACCTTCTTGTGGCCTTCCAGTATCTGAAGGGGGCCTACAAGAAAGCTGGGGAGGGACTTTCTAGGATATCAGGTAGTGATAGGACTAGGGGAAATGGAATAAAGCTGGAAGTGGGAAGATTCAGGCTGGACGTGAGGAAGAAGTTCTTCACCATGAGAGTGGTGAAACCCTGGAATGGGTTGTCCAGGGAGGTGGTTGAGGCTCCATCCCTGGAGGTGTTTAAGGCCAGGCTGGATGAGGCTCTGGCCAGCCTGCTCTAGTGTGAGGTGTCCCTGCCCATGGCAGGGGGACTGAAACTAGATGATCCTTGTGGTCCTTTCCAACCCTGACTGATTCTATGATTCTATGATTACCTGAATACCAATTGTTCTCCACTACTATAATTTTTGAAAGTGGGCACAGAGCCAGAGACCCAGAAGAGTGCCGAAAAAACAAGAACAGAGGAAGCGTTTTGAGAAAGAAATCTATCAGGGGTTTATGAACACTGTGTCAGCAGTTACCAACCATTTCAGTAAGGAAGGACCAGTGTCTTTCAAGCCTGAATTATGAGTAGGGACCAAAGCATGCAAACAGCAGAGAGAAAATATGCAATTAAATATCTACAGAGGAAAAAGTAGATAAAAAGCTTGAGATATTTAACACATAATTTTGCATTGAAGCTTAAAGACCCCACAGAGCAAAGTTCCTTCAAGCAGAATCAGAAGATACCTGTAGTTTTCCACCAGCTTTATCCTTTCACCTCCCTCGCAGTTCCCTTAATGAATCTTGTACTGCCCCCAGTTTTCTTTAACAATACAGAGCATGCAAAGTGATTTTTCCCTAAGTTCAGTGGCAGGATGTGGGCAGAACTGATGAGGTGGAGGCCGGTGTACAGTCTCCAAACAGATAGATCCAAACCTAGATGTGACCTACAACATCTTGGCAATGCATTCTATTCTCCAAAGTTTCAATTCAGGCTTTCAAAGGGAGGCTTGGCTGGCTGAAATGGCTGCAATTGTCTCCTTTCTGCTTGGCTCAGCTACTGCTGCTTCTGTTGCTGAATCTTCTGTGGGCAATTCATTGCAAGTTATTCCTAATCCCAGCCCTTAGGTTCTACAGACAGGTACTGACTCTTCAATACTGACACTCATAGCTTCTTACTATGTTTTAGGACACAGCTCCTCAAATTATTCACTGGCTAAAAATCTGAACAAATTAAAACAGCTCTGTCAGAGCTGGTGAATAGTGTCACCAGCAGTATTTTGGGTTGCTGCAGTTGCAGTTTTGGAGCTTAGGCACATGATCAAATTATCATAACTTTTTAACTTAATGAGTTAACACACGTCAGCTAAGCTGCAGTAACTGGCTGTGTACATGTCAGGATTTAAAATGATCTCTGGCTAATCTTGCTGCAAACCCCAGTCATCCATCCTACCTTCCTCCCCTTACTCTGTTCCCACTGTCATTCCTGGTATCTGAAGTCTCTTGGTTGTCCAGTTCCCTGATCTGAACTTCTGACTAAAAATACCCTTTTATGGGTATTTTATGGGACTCCTTCCAGGCTGAACTGCCTGCTGTAAAGGGTTAATTAATCTCAGAGGGTCTGTGGGTCCTGGTTGTCCTTAACTATCTCCCAGCTGCAGTCACCTCTGAGAAGAAAGCAGACACACCTGTAGGACTCTGTCCACTTTGCCCCTTCACCTCACTCATCTCTCCCCCATTCCTGTAATGCTTGAGCTAAGAACATTTTATTGCCCCCTGGTTTTCATTATTAATGAAAAGGGACCAGAATGATCTTTCCTAAAGTTCAGAGAGTCTATAAAGACAAGAAGCTGAAATGCCATTTTACTCGTTTTAGAGATGTGTGAAATAATTCTATCTTGTGGCAAAAAAAAAAAAGTGAGGGGGGTGGAGAGGAACAGCGAGTGAGTGAGGGATGCAGTAAAGGCTGTGCATTGACCACATCAACTTTACAGCGTTGGGAAGAATGTCACAGCTCTGCCTAGAATCCACATTCAACCTTCCTCGTTCTCTGCAATAATCCAAAATGTGGAGTGAAGAGAGGGTTAGAGGCTTCTCAGTTGTAACCTCAGTGCTCACCTGACTTCTTTTCATATCTTCAGTTTCCCCACTTGTAAAACCGGAATAAAATTCAGAGAAGGTGAAAAAGCACTAACAGCCCAGTTACTCTTCAGTTTAGTCACTGGGGTAGTAACAAACCATTCTGTGGAAGGGACTCTGAAAAGGCAAATGGAAGGGACACAGCCACTTTCTCTTGCTGTAGGGCTGTGTTTTCTGTAAGTATATTTAATTTTCACAGCAGCAACTGTAAAGTGCATTTCCAGCTTAAACACTATTGAAGATCTCTATTCATCTCAGAATTAACTTTTCTTGACATGAATTAATTAGGCCTTCTGCATCCAAGTAAGGTCAACCTCACTTACTATCCACATTTAAAACTGAAGAAATCAAGGCTGGAAGCAGTGATTTTCCAAGAGCCAACAGTCAACCCATGGAAATGAGTTGGGGAAGAAAAAAAGAATTTGGATTCTCGACACCATTTTTAATTGTAAGAGAAAAGAGTCTGGATTCTACAGCCTCGCACATGATGAAGACACAGGGGTGGAAGAAGAAGATCCACATGGCAAGAAAAAGAGTCACTGGAGATGATTTTTGCACAAACTCCCATAAATGGAGACCATAAATACCATGGGGAAGAACAGAGACAATACCTAGGTGCATACCTTGCTCAGAAAATCCCATGAGTTTGCTTGTAATTACAGAGGTTAGAAAGGTAAAAAAAAAAAATAAATACAAACCCAATTAATCATTTAAAGTCAGATTTTTGTCCTCACTGCTGGATTAGTGTATTTCATAATGGCAACAGCAGACAGCCCTGGTTTTTTACTGGGGGTTCATTTTAGAGCATGTTTAAACTAGTCAGATTGAGTGATGCTTCCAGCAACTAATCGCATGTCAAATAAAAGATATTTTATGTAATAAATTACTGCTACAAGTAATTCAAATGTCATTTATCAGTTTTATTATCAGTCAGGCAAAGTCTTGTTTCTCTATATTAATCAAATTCAAGCTTTTTTTAAGCTTTTTTTTTTTTTTAGGCAGTTTTGACACCTCCTGGCAAAAGTACAAACTGGAGGGAAGGAATTACTCCCCCAGAACAAGAGGAAGAAATAGTAAAGACGGTGATGAGCTAAAATACAGTGTCTAGAAACCTAGCTTAATTCTTGTCTCTTCCTCCCAAAAGTTATTGCTGTTTCTCTCAAAGCAAACCCAGGAGGAGTTCCATGTAAGAACTATGCTACTCTGAAGGTTACAAATAGGCTTCATTCTTGTTACATTTTCAAGTATAAGAAAGTACTTACATAGGTAACTGCTATTTCAAATAAACCACCATAACGTTCAGTAGTACCTACACTAGCAGTTCAGTCTGTACAAAAGGAAATATTTAAATGGCACAGATTATTTCCTGCAACCTTAAAAATCAGAACTGACTGAGCCGACAGGAGCAGGAGATGAAGTAAGTTAAATCAAAAGGTGTGCACAAGACTTACTGCTCTGACTCCAAGAGAGGACATCTTCTGCTGGAGTTGCTAGTAAGATCACCAACTCATTTGTTTGCTCCATTCCTGACACATAAACTCTTGAGTTGGTTCTGAAGCCATTCTGAACTTCTGTACTCGTAACCCACAGCTCTAATGTGATTTTTAAACATGAAGCAGCAACACCTTGTGGGGAGGGCCACAGAGAAATTATTTGTTTTTTAAGTACGCTCCTCAACTGTTTCTCCTTTTTGCTCTGTGGGGTGTTATTCTTTCTTGCTGGTTTTGTGATTTTGTGTGGAGATGTTAAAACTACCAAAAAAATAAATTTAAAGAACCAAAAATATCAAACATAAAGTGGTTCGCAGTGGTTCAAAGCGGTAGACCTAACCTCCAGCTGCTGCTTCACATGAAACTCAGATGTTTTCTTTGGGAAAAGCAAATACAGCTCATAATCTTTTCTGAAATAAACTCTTCCAATATGAGTTGTTCCCATCAACAAGTCCACTTACAGATTTAGCAGTCTACCTATCCCATTAGTCCTTCAGATATGCTTTTGAACTTCAAACCTTGAAGCATTCTAACTCTAGTGTCATAAACGCTCTGTAAGAAGATAAGCATAACAGATAGACAAAAAACCCACTATCTATCCTTCTCTGTACCTGACAACCCCTGACAAATCTGTGAAACATAAATTGATCAGCACCCAACTGATGAAATAACTACAGCAAACAACACATCTTGAAAGAGCTCTGAGCCACTTGCACAGTCTCATCCATCAGCTCTGGAGAAATCCACATAGTCTCTTTGCAGTTCTGATACCTGAAGGACTTTTCCTTAAGATCCAGTCTAACACTGCTCTCCCTCAGCTTCAAACCATTCCCCCTTGTCCTGTCTCTATAGACACCCTCATGAAAAGTCTCTCTCAAGCCTTCTTGTAGGATCCCTTCAGGTATTGGAAGGCAGCTAAAAGGTCCCCTCAGCATATTCTCTTCTCCAGGCTGAACAACCCCAGCTCCCTCAGCCTATCCTAAGAGCAGAGGTGCTCCAGCCTTTGGATCGTCATTGTGGCCCTCCTCTGAACTCCTTCCAACAGCTCTGTGTCCTTCTTATGATGGGGACACCAGAACTGGACACAGTATTTGAGGTGAGGTCTCACAAGACCAGAATAAAGGGACCTGACCTTGAGTTACTACTGGGAACATTTTGATGTTTACATATTAGGTAAGATTCCTACCTAGTAAGGAGAAATTAGGAGCTGGTGCTTTGAGGAAAGTCAAAATAGTAAAAGGAAAAAGAAAAACACCAAAACCAAGCTGCAAGGGTTAACAATGATGACAGTGTTTTCCAGTTTGAATTGCATACTTCTTTTCTATCGTACTCATATTAGTAGGACACTATAAAATAAGGGAAGATTAACTCATCCAATATAGGGTTGTGGTAAAAGCTGAATAAGCAACGGATAGCACTAAGAGGGATCTGGCACTGTTTCTTCAGATTTTGCTCTTCTGGCATTTTCTGTGAACTACAGCAGACAGGTATTAGCCCAGCAGGCAGAATTCAGTTCTGGAGTTCACCAGCACACCCAATACAAGTCATAAATATTCCTGTTCTGAGCTCAATTCCATCACAAATGTTTTTCTTCCCTAACAGTGCCAAACCAGAGTATTCAAAAACCTCAGAAAGCAATAGCAAAACTATGCCACAAACAATTATACACAGCCCTAAGTGGACTGGTACATCAGTTAATATCTGACCTGGACAGAGCTGTTTAGGAGCGGTATCAAAATCCTATTCTTAATACTTGTCAGGTAAGCAAAGTGACTTTCAAACTGCCAAACTGCCAGACACACGTGAGCTGAACAGCTTCTTTTGATGGATTTTTAATGGTGTGCACTTTGGTTTTTATTGTTTGGAGCTTAGATACTTTTTTGCGAGGTTTGTTTTAAAATGCAAATCTGTATGTAAATGTGGAGTCTACACAGATTATGGCGGGACTGAACAATTCTTTGAGAGTATATTTTATACACAAAAACACACAATCCACATCCACACAGTCCACACAGAATTTCAGATTAGTCAAGATTGAAGAGAGAAAGCTTGTTAAAATTAAGGATCCATAGTAACCGTTTGCTATTAGTTGTAACCTGACAGCACTCTTAAAACTCATTCATACTGGGGATCTGTTGTGCTAGACCTTAAACTCACACACAGGAAATCACAGAGTAAATCCCACAGATCTCACATTCTAGCTTGCTGTTCATGATGAAAATATACTCTTACAAGTAACTGTTCAAGACATTAACTGTCACGAGTTCAAGGAGCATCTGGATGATGCTCTTACTCATATGGTTTAACTTTAGCTAGTCCTGTGAGGAACAAGGAGTTGGACTCCATAATTCTTATGGGTCCCTTCCAACTCGAGATATTCCATGATTCTATGAACTGATTGCTTCCCTGACGAGTAAGTCCTCTAACTAAAATACAAAACTTTGTGATGATGTCCAACAATTTATCAGACAGAGTCCACTGCTGAAATAACAGGGCTGCACTTTTACAGCACCTTCTATCCCAAAACCTCTCAGCTCTATCGTGCATTAATGATCTAAATATTGTAAAACCCTACTAACGAAGGGAAGCATGACAGACGTTAAGTTTTAGAAGAGAAGACTAAGCACTACACTGACTAAACTCTTTTTTCAAGTCCTTATAGTGGGTCAGAATCTGATTTGTATTGACTATACACCTTCAGGTCAAGAGGTGTCATAGGCTGGTATGTATGATGTTTGTTTGCAGACGATGATCATTTGTATCTCATTTTCCTTGTGTAATATGATCTTGTCACAGGGACTGACAACTGTGAAGTGCATTCATGTAACACTTGGTGTATGACTGAGACAAGATGTGTGGCATTAGTTGAATTGGAATCCAGGATCTGGCACAGAAATCTGTGAAATTGCTGCAGAAATCACTACAGAAAGCAACAAGACCAAATGTTTTTTAAAGTGTGACTTACTAGGCACCACAGGGTGAGAGAGTTGAGGTGGTACCAGCTGTGCAGAAGGACCTGGGGACTGTGGCTCATCTGTGCTCGTGCCCGACTGCTGGAAAGCCAGGTCAATTTCTTCATCTGTCAGGCCTGGGGGAGCAGAGGAAATGAAATCAGTTTAGCACCTTTACCCACTTGATGCACGCATAATTAAATTCTCAAGTCAGGCAGAACCCTTTCAAGCTGCAAAGAATTTTGGCACTGACTTGAGCAGTAATGCCTCCCCAGTTTTGGATTCACTAGAATGTCTCCTTCTCTCTTTCTCTGTTGCAATTTAACCTTAAGCGACAGAATATTAGCCTCAATGCTGCTTCCAAATGTGGCTCATTCAATTTCCTTAATTTATCCTTCAGTTTATTGCTGCCTTTGAAGTAGCTTTCTATTGCAATTCTCCATTCTTCCCCCGAAAAAAAGATACCATCAACTGCAAATGTGCCTCATTTTAATCTGTAATGGTGTAAAAAAAAAAAAGAGGGGAAAAAACTAACAATAATGCATGAAAACAGACAGGGAAACAAAAAACTAATTATTGGGTTAGACGACTAATTAGTCTAGATCGTTTCCAAAGACGGGAATAATTTGCTTTATTTTATGACAAATGCAGAAATAAAAAGAAAAAATCAGGACTGACTGTGATTAGTATGAATGGGACACAGAATGTAAGGAGGAAATAAAACTATAACAAAACAGATCAAAACAAGGCCAAGCCCAAACTTTCAGCTTAGCATTGCCCTGGCCTACTGCTGCCTGGTTAGATTGCCCTAGGGCAGCCTGTTTTTTATTTCTTGCAGAGCTGTGGTAACACTGCACACATGGTACATGTTGGTGCAGTCACTCCTGCCATCAGGAAATGCCAGGATGACCATCTGTAATTGGCTACAACATATGGAAAGGATTTGGCCAACAAGGGGGAAAAGCAAAGCAGCTAAAGGATTCCCGATGACCAGCATCTGTGAAGAAGAAAACACAGCCGGATTAATTTTTTCAACAGGAGAAAACATCCTCTGGAAAAAAGGAATGTAGTATTCAGATGGCAACCATGATGTGGGGCCTGGACAGCTGTGTTATTCTCCTGCACAGAAGCAGAGGGAAAGTGTCCCTGCTATGAGGAACACATGAAGTGACTCAGGACCTTTTACTATACATGCAGTGTGTATGCACAAACATTTGGGACAATGTTTGATGGCCACAGTGGTGTTGGGTTGACAGTTGGACTTGATGATCTTAGAGGTCTTTTCCAACTGAAACAATTCTATGATTTAGAAAGGTTGGAAGGGAGAATATAGATTTAAGGAAACAATTAGAAGATACAGACCACTTGATTCTCACACAGCTGTTGCAGGGACTGATCACAGTAAGGAAAATGGTATGAATATGACAGCAGTGGGAGAAAAATCAGGGAATACTTTCTCTCCATCACTTCCACTTGAGATCTATGGAGTACTGCTGATAGAAAAAAATCTTGAACTGAATCCTTTAAAACACTTCTTAACATTGCAGGGACACACAATAGAGAAAATAGACAGGCTTTTGGGCATACTACCCAAGTTTTGTGATTTTTTTTCTGGATCTTAAATGTCACTGCATACTGGGGGTCTAGACAGAACAATCTGTAGCACAAACAATATTGCCAGAAACAAATACACAAGTCTACCTCAGAACTATTATTTAATATCTTAAAGTACTGAAACAGTGCTTCTGGTATTCAGATGGCTTTAGAACTATTAAGAGATCTTTTCCCTACTCTGTACTCTTTGTACAGTGTAGCTGCTGATGCCCAGTGAAGTGATGCGATTTCTCTAACATAACAGAATATTGTCAGTGTCAGAAAAGTGAAGAAATATGAAGTTCCTGATCTCTGGTCCTGCAAGCTGACAAAATCCTCTCCATTTACTTGTATTTGATGCATGACTCAAAGAGTAAGGAGCCAAACCCACACATAATGGTATGGAAGAAGACTTGCAGAGAAAGTAATAAAAGGCACATGAACACAACTCAGCCTACAGTTCTAGTCACAGAAGCAGTATTTATGGTGCCTAATCCGTGTCCAAAAGTGATGGCCTGATCAAAAAGAAACTGATTTAACCAACTCCTAATTATCCAATGTAGAAGGCATAAACAGAAGCAAACATTGCAAATCACTAGCAACTATGGAATTTCTTCAAGACAGAGACAACATTAGCTGTTGGCTGCAAACGTGGCTCCCACCAGCACAAAGTATTTTGTTCCATGCAAATATAGCAGAGCTGATAATAGTTAACACTACAAATGTACGGAAGTCATGGAGGATCCTTACCTCATTTACAAGAAGAGCAGGAAACAATGCCTACTGTTTCCTAACCAAACTGTCCCTTCTATTCTCATCCTGTTTGAGACAAAATCCCCTGAAATCCTCTGCAGACAAAATGCTGTTCTAGGATTATTCTAGGGACACTCAAGTATCACGGTTTCCATTAAAATCCTGCTGCACTGTGCAGAAAAAGCTGATGTGAATGGTAGAACAATAGGAAACCTTTCCCATTTGAGTTCCTGGTTTGAATCCAGTGCAAGTGAAAATTGTAATTACTTTCCTGGACTATTCTGCTGCCTTGCGAAGTGGTCTTGTTCATGGTATTAGCATGACATTATACAAAAGAACATCACAACTACATCCATTCTTAATTATCAGAGAAGACTGGGAGTACAACCACCTTGGAACACCTCCATTTTATTCATCTGAACAAGATGTTTTTAAAGCCCTGTCACCTTGGCCCCCAAGCATCAAGGGAATAATTTCCCAGAGCTGATTCCTTAAGTGTATATAAGGAGTACGTCTGCACTGCAACTAGTCATCAGTGGAATCAGAAATATACCTGTCTTCATGATTGTCATTTCTCACACAAACAAAAATGTACAAGATATTCTAAGACTGTCCTCAGGCAATTAGAAGTAACTCATCAAAATTCCCTTTGGACCGAAGTTTTTCAGATTCACCACTTATGCACACAAACTACTCGCCCTCGATATATTAATTACAAGAAAAGTGGGAATTTCTAAAGCAGATCAAAGTGTTATCTGTACCAGTATCCCACCTTGCATTATTTTACTACATTCCTTCTGTTACTGCATTATATAAAAGTATCCATGGTCTGCTCATTGTCTATTGTAGCAGAAAGTTCATAACCCAAAAATAATACCACTTCCCCTGGATGCAGAGACAGTGCCACAAAAACTGGAGCTTTGTGTCTAACATAACTCTTAAATAGGTATGTCAAGAAAATCACCTCAGTCTAACGGAAGCATTGCTCTAAATCCACTTTCTCAACACTTTGGAAAACAAACATTTTATTTCTTCTGGAGTTGCCGTGAGATAACACCATGCAGAATGCAAAAGGTTAAAAGGAACAATAAAGGAAACTGCCAATTGTAAGTGAATTATATTTGGCTTTGAAAGCTGAGCCATGGCTATATTATAAAAGGCATCTCTTTGCGTTGTTTACCATCACCCTGACTAATGCAGACGTTTTTTTTTGTTTTAAATAATCTCATGCAAATTAGACACACACTTCCTTCCAGTTGATTGCTATCTGCAAGGAATAATCTAACCGCAGAGGGTACTGGGCAAGGACTGAGCTGAGGAGAAGGATGCAAAGAAACTGTCTTCACAGCCCTACAGAATGCAAACCTCTTCCCTTCCCCCAACCGTTTCATTCCTCTACAGCACCACAGTCATCACAAAGAATTAGTCATAATTTTCACAAAGCTTTAAAATTCCCTTTTCAGGCTTCAGGGTGTTGATTTGACTAATCCAGCACCCACGATTGTTTTGCACTCAAAGGTCCTTGCTGACCCTCTTCTGTGATTGTCACTGATGCTGCTCAGTTTTCAGGGATCACTCAGCCTCTGTAAATTGTAGTGAAACACAGAAGCTGAGCAAGTCAGAGAATAAAATGGGTTGTTAGGAACATCTCTTGGTCCCTCCACCTCAGGTATTGTCTAAAAAGCTCCTTTGCCCAAGAAGTTTTAGGATCTGACTGTTTAGGCTTTTTTTTCTACCATCTACTGCTATTTAATATAAAGACCTCATGTACACAAAAATACTCTTCCTCTTATGACCAGTCTGAAGTAGAGAAGTACCTAGGAGTGCCATATTTTACAGATGAAAAAGAAGTGAGTTGTACAGATACGAGAAATGTTGCAAGGTCAGAACTGAATCTCTGACAGTCAGAAAATAAAGCCCAAGAGATGCAAGTCCCAATCCATTGTTTCACCATAAATTCATTCTTCTGTATTTTCTGGATGAAACACAGCAGCAATAACTGTGGTGCAAAGCCCTTGCATGAGCTTAACTAGGTGAGCCACTAAGTTTTCTCTTCTCCTTCTCTGACACAGGCTCCAATATTTCAGTGACAACCTTTTTCCTCATTCCATCCACTGAGCATATCTTTTTCTTCATTACGTTCCTTCGTGCCTTGCCCGATCTAATAATTCATACACAACTTTCACAACCTGAAGGCAACATTAGTTTTAGTAAGAAAATTTCTGTTTAGGAAGAAATAAAGAATTCCACCATGATAAGGAAAGGTGGTTGTAAGAATTAAGTTCCTTTTGTGGGTTTCCAAAGCCAGCTTTATTACCACTCTGACAGACCACCCTGGAGCAATCATCACATATAGCCTTCTGCTGGGACAAAAGGCAGGGGACGGCTGAGGGGCAGGGGTGGTATCTGTTGCTGTTTCCCTCACATATGCATGCACTTTTTATTAAGAAGAAAACAAAATAGAACTGGACAACTCGTCCAGCTACAACAAACTGAATGGCTACCCAAAGTTATTGCATGGTATCATATGATTAAAAGGAAGATGTGCTGCTGGAGACCCTGGAATGACATTACACTCCTGTTCCTGGAAGCCACTGAGTCAACTCTGCTCAGAAAGAACATGGCCACATTTTAAAAGAATCATCATAAAAACCTTCTGGGATCTGATCCAGAGTAATGATTCCACCTGTTCAGTCAGTAACATGCAGTGCTGGGTGATTCCTTTATCAAATGTTTCTCCTATATCCTACTCTGGGCTTAGCTGAACACATTTCAAAAAGGTCAAAAAGGCAAAATCTCCTGATAACTTTTCCAGCATACATCTTGGTTCATGCAGCTCAGCCCAACCCAGCACTGTAACAAAATCTAAGGTCTCAGAATCATCACTCTGATTTTTTTTACCCTTCATTTACATTACACCGCTGTATTTTAATGTAAACATCCTGCTGCTGCACTTTCAGCTCAAACTTTGTGTAAAGGAACACAAACATCAAAGGGAAAATGACTGGTCTCAACTACCAGGCTAAAAAATGCAAAAATAAAAAGTAATTCGGCAAGTTATTGAAAGGGTTTTGAATTCTTACGGCTTTATTCCTCTACGAGACTGTTAATTATGCCACTGCAATCTTTAAGAATCATTATATACTTTAACCCATCAGGGTGACGAAGCAGCAATCAAAACTGACAGAGGTGCTCTAACCTCAGTGACAGCACTAAACTAAGGAAGGAAAACCCGACTGACAGTACAATGCCAAGAATTGCAGTGAGCCAACCAGCAAGGAAAAGGTTAAAATAAAAAGTATTTTGGCATAAGAAATATAAATAAATAAATAAAGCTGGCAGCAGTTTCTCTTCCTGGCCAAGCTTTTCGGAGTCTATAATAAAATGGAGTGTAATGGAGGAAAGGAGGGCAATGTCAGAGGGTGAGGGTTTGGGAGAGAGGTTGTTAAGTATCTCCCTCTCCTCAGCTGTGTTTACTCCATTTACAGGACCCCAGGTGATTGATAGACAGACAAAAGAAAAGCAAGCAGATAGTGACCCCCTTCTGGTGGCATCAGCAAAGGGGATAACTACTGACATCACCCAGAGCCCCGAACTCTCCTTAACCACTTGTAATTAAAAAGACAGAGCAAGATATGCAAACCAGAGAAAAAGTAAAAGAGGATTTTTTTTTTATTTATTATTAACATTTTGTTGGAACAGGAGAGTGCAATAAGGACTCTGAGAGCCGTTAAAAGTCGTCGGGTGACCTGCAGACCCCTATTTCCCAGAGCCTTGTATAAAATTGAATTTTTTAAACATAAATTACACGTAATGACGACACTGTAAAAACTAACAGTAATGGAAAGCTGTGCTGTATTTCATTAGCCTGTATTATTCCGTGCCACCTGATCCAGCCGGGCCTTGTTTATGAGTTAGTGTGTTAGCAGATGCCGATGGAAGCATTTGCTTCGACCTTGCTCTTCTCATTGGGGCATGAAATTACGACGGCAGCACCTTGATATTACAGCCATAAATACAGTAAACTGCAAATTTAAGCCAACGGCTCCTATTGTCTCTGAACATAAAGCTGATCGGTATTTATTTAAAAGGAGAACGAAAAAAAATATTATATATCACCTTGTTTATGGGTCCAGTTTCCCCCCCTTCCCCTAATCTGCCTTATTCACTTGGTTAAATACTAAACAAACAAACTAAATCCTCCCTATTTCCTGATTAAATATTCTTATGAAATGAGTATTGTCTTCAAAAAACTGGATCAAAGTATTTTCATTCTGAATAAGAAAGGGCAAAGTGACTTGCTTAGCATGTCCTGGAATGAAAAAAAGAGGAATGAGTCCTGCAACTTTTCTCTATAGTTTTCTATATATGAGAAGTTCAACACATAAAAGGAAAAAGTTCCCTCTGGCCACTGAGTCATATCTGTGTAACACATATATGTGTGCACACAAGAAAGAGAAATATGTTTCCTTCTCGTAGTTTATTTAAAAATATCTCCCTTGCTAATACTATTTCAAAACAGGGAGGAAAGACAGAGAAAAAAATTACAGTAAGATTAATGGACAGAAGAAAAAAAATGCATGGGATTCCTTCTCAGAGGCAGCAGGGAGAATGCCTCATTCTCCTCTGGGCATTTTGGGCAAATACCCCTGTCTACTGACAATGTGCCCACTACAATTTATTGGAGGGGGAAAAAAATCTAACACAAAGGCAAAAGGACATTGTAATATCACAAAGCATATCACAGCATAAATCACAGCATTGTAAGTCAGTGCAAAGTGTATTTCACTGGTCGATTCAAGGCAGGGAAAATACAGTTTCACTTGTAGTAAGAGAGGTCAGGTCTTCCTCTTCCAATGTAAAGTAAGTGCCTCGCTTTCATGAAGTATGTTATCTATATTCCACATAGACAAAAAGAAAGGGAATACCTTAAGTAAGAGCTCCCAGCGCTAAGCTATGTATTTCAGGGGCCAAAGCACTAAGAGGAGAGAACGAGGAAGAGCACGCAGGGTAAAGTGGCTCAGGGTTCTGAAATGCTACAGTCCTATTAGATGCAGTGCTAGCAAAGCCATAACTGCATTTGGATGCCTCAGTGTTGAATTAATCTACAACAAATCTTCAGGTAGCACGCAGCATAATTTAACAGGCACAAATTTTGCTTCACAGAAAGTTCAAGTTATAAAAAAGGCAGAGAGAGCAACGTGACTCTAAATCAAACAAGACATGTCCAGAAGCCCTCAGTAACCTGAATTACAGAACCAGAAGTTTTATTGCAAAGTTCAGTTACATTCCTACACAAGCATATGCAAAAGTACAGGGAAACACTGGTCTTGGGTACTTTCTTTCAAAGACCCATCTATTAGAGAATCACTTTAAGAATACCATGATCAGTAAAAAAGACATAACAGACATAAACAAAAATCTCTTCTAAAAACGAAGGCAAACTTGGTTTTTTATATCTGTGGGGTTTGTTTTTACATCACTTGCCTTCAGCTTTTTCTTTCTATTACCATATAAGCAGAAAAGTACCTGATAGAAAGTTACCTTTGAGTGGACATTGGTAAAGTCCACCTGTCCGCTGCACCACTGGTGGTGAAGAGACAATGGATGTAACTAAGCTGGATGCCAGTGTTGGAACACAAGAACACAGGACATCCAATTCAGCCAGTAGTGAGAATACTATTTAGAGAACAAAATCCTCTGCATATGTGAAATTATTTCAAATTAATATCTCCTTTGGGTCCTAAAGACTTTGAAGACTCTATGCCAGGATGCCAGTTCCAAGGTAGTTTATCAGGAACAGAACATAACCAAGGCTCTGACATTTGTTCAAAAGAAGCCCATATAGGGCAGAAAATCCAGATAATGGAAGAGACATTACTGTAGTAACCATAGTATTGTCATAAGCTGTAACCACAGCTGACAATCTCCTAGAAATAAGACTTTGCATTCGGAGAAAACAAGTATTAAATACACTAAATGGCTATGTTTCCAAACATACCCAACCTGTGATTTGCAAATGCTTGCTTTTATTCCTTCAGAGAAACAAGTCTCATGGTGATGGTTCTTGATGATCTTTACTTGTATTATAATAGTCCTTAGAGACCCCAAAAGGCATTCACCATGCAGATACTGTGCCAGGTACTGTGCAGAAATGGAGCAGAAGGCAGTCAGACCCAAAGTGTTCAACTCTCTATGTGAAGGAAAGACAGGTTGGGAAGAAAACTTCTGCACACAAAAATGAAGTCATTTACCCAGAGCAAACACTAGCTCTAAGAAATTTCTCTTCTATTTAATTGGGAACTACAACAAAAAATAGTCTATAAAGGTGAAAGGATATTGATTTCTTCTACAAGTTTATTTCCAAAAGTAGAACAGTTTGGTATACAGCACTTCAAAAACCTAGAAACTAAACTTTATTACACAAACTTACCACACATTTTAAAACCAGCAGTGCCAGAAAACATTTATGCTTCAGATCCACTTACTTTGGGTTGATTTACTCCAAATTTGAACTGTATTTTCAACAGCTTGAACCAGCACATCACAAGAATTTTGGCACTGAAGTGCTGTAGGATCTACAATCAACATCTGTAACTCAGCATCTCTTTTGTTACTACAGGAAACAATAATCAGGCCTGAATATGGTCCATAATAGATCTGACCTAGCAGCCTGGCCCTAATGTGGAATAACAGGATAAGAATGACTTAGTTATACATAAAAGAATGGCAAAATCTGTCCTGATGTACCATTCTCTGTTCCTTCTCTTACGGCAGAATTACTGATTGCCCCAAACACACTAACAAGAGCATCTGGATAGTTTCTACATTAGACAGTCTTCACTGGGGAGTAGCCTCAGCAGACCAAGATTAACTGCAACTTGCCTCAATGTTATTTATTTCCTCTTTTCGTTTCAAAACTTTAACTTTAGAAAGGAACAAAACAAACCCATTAGTCCAGCCTTATCACAAGGAAAATCATATAAAGTATATATTAAATGAAGTTCTAGTGTTTGAAGAACAGACAGAACAGAACACTGACTATGCTGTACACCAGCGTGTCCTGTGCTCCGTCAGGAAGTCACTATATGGAGCATGGAGAGGAGCAGCTACAGCTGAGTGTTCTAAGCAAATATGAAAAATACATGGAAGTGTGTATGGAAAAATGTATGGAAATGAAAAGAAACCAACACTGCCTGAGAAGGCATGAACACAGGCGTCTAAGATATTTTCTGACAGGTATTTTCTCACAGTCTTATAGTCTTTGCTCCTCTAATCTAGTTTCTATAAAGCAGAATCAGTGTTAGACACCTAGGAGTCAGGTCCCATTGCATGGAGCAGATAAGCTGAATTAAGAAAAATACCTCTAAACACCACCTATTTGATGATTATGGTACAAACGTTTCAGGTAAATCTGGTCTGAACTTCCCCAAGTAAGACTGAGACGCTAATACACTATTATAAACTGACATGTCAGCAGGTATCCATTGCAGGTTATAAATCGCCCTCATTCTTCTTTCTTTTGTTTTAAAGAAATTTTTTTACATGCTATTAAAATATTGTTTGCTGAATACTACTACAAAGCTAGCCACCTGTAAAATTAAAGGCTGATGCTGCCAATAACAGTGTTGAAATACCTTCTGTTTAAAAGGCAAACCTACTCTGTAATTTTTAACACAACTGTATAAATATTTCCCCACCCACCCTTCACAATTTTATTGGTTACATCGCGTCCATTTAGACAACAACCATCTATGTCATCACACAGGATGTTAATCTTGGGTGGAGAAGAAAGAAACAATAGCAAATGAACTTTTAAGAAATCAAGATTACACATTCAAACAGGGTCCTTCGTGATAAAAGAAGAGCAAAGACAAAAGCCATGAGGGGACAAGTCAACAAAATAGCTGAAGTTACAAAAGATCATTTTTCATCTTTTGGTTTGTTTATTGTTTGGAGGTTTTTTTTCTCTCCCCGTGTGCCTTCACCAGCTCTTCAGAGTTCTGGAGAAAATTAGAGGAGTCTGGATTAAATGCCCAAAGGACGACTAATGCTAACAATATTAAAAATAACGAGGTTAAGTGGTGGAAAAACTATGGTGACCACACATGGAGAACTGGAGTGGTAAAGTAGAAAAGAAGTTTCATCATTGTTCCCTCAGGACATGCACAGAACATACTAACTGCTCCTAGTTCTCCAGGGTTCCGATTACCATGCCAAACACACCTCCAGAGTTTCCTTATTAGTATCATAAAAAGCCTCCACACATTTGGGTTCTATTCCCAGCCTTGCTATTGACCTTGTGTAGGTCATTCAACCTCCATCTGCCTCAGTTTCTACATCTGCAAAACCAGGAATAATATTTTACAATATCCCTTGCAAAAGGTTTGGGACTGACTCAGTTATCATACAGAAACTGACAGACTAGAGAATCCATACACACATTATATGTGTTTGAGCTAGGTAAGGCATTTGCAGCAAATCATTTGTTCAAGTAACAAATTTTCTTGTGCTTGTAAAATATCTTTGGAAATACTTCCAGATTTCTAACTCACTCCAACCTACACAAGGACTCAAATTCATGTTTTGCTTTGGCTGGGTGATGAAGTACATGTCTTCTCTCTGGTCTCCTTTTAGCCAAGCGTTGCACTCCAAATTCAGTCGCCAGGGTTAACTGTTCAAAATGGAAATACTGAAATATATTTTTGTTTAACACTGAGTTTCACAAAAGTTAAAATGGGAGTGGCTATGCAGAACTCACACAGAAACCAGAGTGAAGATTAAGAAACATTTATGGGCATGTTCCTGCAACATAACACAAGTCAGATCAGTAGGTGAAACAGCTGAAAAACTTGCTACTAATATCTGCTTACACTGTCTGAGGACAGCTTTTGGAATTTCAGGACCAGGAAATAGCTCCTAAACAAAGGGATCACCTCATAAATAAAAAAGAAGTGAATAAAAATGGGAAGATACTCCCTTCTGGGCACTACATAAGAGCATGTCTCCTTTCTGGGGCGGCCAAAATCCATACCACTATACAGGTGTGCCCAAAGAGCTGTTCTCAGAGTTGAGGTCAATGATGAAGGGGCCAAGGATGCCCTTCAAAGATCTCTCTCTCTCTCCGCACAATTTTGTACACTACAGTCTTGTGGCACTGGAATCGTGCCGGGCCCAAGTAAGAACAGTGTTGCAGGGGAAGCAACAGTTTGATGTTCTAAGGGGCAGCCTCTGAGCAACAGCTTCACAGGGATGACAGCCCCACACTCTTGAGTACCAAGTCTAACAACCAGAGAGAAGAACTTACCCTTCAGAGCCACCAGAGTAGATGAAGCTCACTAGAATAAGCTTGATTCTTGTCTTCCCCTAATTCCTCCCTGATTTTATTTTTCTGCTAGTTGTGTCTCAGATGGCCTTAGCATGAAAAAAAGTTCTCCTTTTCTGAGGCAAGCTCTTGGCCCAGGTGAGGGCCTGACTCTGCAGATAAGCTACCAAGTGGCAGGGGCAGTTTGTATTCCTATTGCCAGTGCACATGCTGGTAAACAGCAACCTCCAGGGTATTCTCAGTAAACAGCCAGCCAGCCCTAGCTTCTAAGATACACACACGCACAAGCACTTGCTTTACCCGACACTGAACTCACACCTCACAAACAAATTATTTAACTACTCTATCCCCCAAGGAAGACAGTGATCATTTCAAATGCAGCTCCCTGCTCGTCTCTCACATACACGCAACGGCCTGATAGGTTAAATGCTGCCATTTAATTACAGTAATGGAACCTGCTATTTTTTGGTTCCCTTGAATCCTCTCTCGCTCTCTTTTTTAAACACATACAGAGTCATCTTTTAAACATGTGTTTTAGATTTCTGAGTTTCACAGCTGCATTCTGCTGGTTACTTGAAGAGCAGAAGCAATGATATTTTCTATGTACCTCTGAGCACCTAGCCTTTGAAATAGTACATATAAATGAAGAGAGGTTGGGGGAGATGCTGTAAGAAGGGACACGTGTGAACATTGCAGAGGCCAATCTGCCCCTTCATTTACTTAGACAGTTTTCACTGATTTTATTGAATAAAACTAACTTAACCTCTCCTACCCCTCAAAGCAGCTGGGGCCCGGAGAGGATAAACATGAAAATGCTTTGAAAATTTTACTGAAAATGCTATAAACAGCACTACATCGCCCTGACAGTGTATGGTTTTGTTTTTTTTTAAATATATACACACACACACTCACATATATATGATCAGGAGTCAGAATTATATCAGACCTCGCAGTTCTTAATGTATTTGACTCAGTTTCCAGATCTAAAATGGGGCTGGCATTTCCTCTGCTTCCCACTGAAATGTGGAGTTTGCAAACTGTCTGGAGAACATAAACGTCTAACAAAGAAGAGAAAATAAAATCAAAAGTACATTAAATTAATTTTATAATCTTGCCATTCCACAAAAGGTGTTACAAGCTTAGTCAGTTAATATTTCTAGAATACTTTGGCTATACAAAGCAATACAGAAATTTGGGATATATGTTTGTTAAATTCTTGAGCAAGCTGCAACCACTTTATTTCTCAAGTGAATTCAGGAAAGGGGCTGTATGTGGCCAAAGACTTGAGGGGTTTACAGTTAGTTATTACTGAAGAGGACATGTAACACAGTATTACATGAGCAGCACAATAATTATTTGTGGATTTTACAGTTCATATCGGGTAGCAATTAGAAAATAATCCAGAAACAAAACATAAGTATTCCCAAGTCAAAATAAATTCTTACCTATGCTAAGGCCATAACACTGCTAGAGAAATACCCATATTACACCTGTCCTCAGCTTTATTTGTCCTCTAAATGTGAAAAGCTTGTTTATTTGTTCTGTGGCAGTTGACTCACAATCAGCCAGCCACCCATGCATGGATATTGCCCATCTCCGTTCTCTGGGACAGATATCCACTGGTGTCTCTTAAGAATGGAATCTTAAAAGGTGAGGCAAGGCAGAGACAAAGACAAATTTAATTTTATCACATAAAAAGGGACATTTCCACATGGGCAGCAAGGACATGAATATCATGTGTATGCGGGGGCGGGGGGATTATAAACGCATTTTTGGCGAAATTCAATAAAGCTGATTCCACTGCATAAGGTCAGCAATTTACTTTTAAAAAATGATATGATTGCAACTTTTAATATAACCCATGTATTTGCTGCAAGATGCTGGAGAAGATTGTGTAATGTAACCACCCGACCTCTCCACAGGAGCAGAGATCACCCCATTTACCCTTTATTGTCTTGCTAAAAGCAATGCACATTTATACGGTGTGACAAAGTCAACAGCTTTAACTTCAGAGAGCCTCAGATTTCACCGAGAATGAATCTCTGCTCTTTTCTTAGGGGAGCAGAGTCTGGCCTGGACTAGGTTCCATCAGAAAGAATATGAAATAATGAATTAAAACTGAAATTCTCCTTTTAGCTAAGGAAAGAATGACTGCATTCCAGAATAAAATTAAGAGGGAACAGTGTGTGGCACAAAAGCAATAGGAGGATGTCATGTTCTCAGGCACACAAGACAGAGTAAAAATGTTGTCTAAGAGAATCTAGAGAATTACCTCATTCAGGAACTTATATTTTACTTTTCCTAGCAGGAAAGCATCATTAGGTCTGAGATGGATTTCAGCAGAAGAGTAACACAGATTATCCGAATTACACTCCCAGCTTTAGCCCCAAGAAGAAGGCTGTCTCTTTAGACTTAGACCACCAGGTTCATTCTCAGATCAGAAGAGGAACTGAATTCCTTTAATGGGAAGGAAAGCCTGGGCTGGATGACCATGAAGAGCAAATTCCTTGTATCACAAAAACATTTTTATACAAACATACATAGATTTCTTCAACTGTCTCAAGGTGAAGCTTGCTACAAAGGTCAAAACTGCAGAGCTGGATTAGGATTGCACGCAATCTGCCTGAGCCTTGACATTCTGACATTCTAGAGTTTGCAACTCTCCCCTCCCATGCGCAGCTGATGGAAGTAAATTCTCACAACCTCCCAGCAAGTGCGGCTTTTACTGCGGCAAATCACACACTGCTGTACCAAGAACTCCCAAACAAGCGTATCAAAGCAGTTGATAAACACAGCTAACATAAACCTCACTAAGGCAATAAGGTAAATGTAGTAATTAGCCCCATTTTACAGATGGGCAAGCTGAGAAAACTTGCCCAAAGCCAAGCAAGCAGTCAGATCTCCAATGTCTGCTCTTAGATTGTAACTACAAAAGTGACTTTCTTTTGGCATTCTGCATTTACTTTCATTTGAAAACATGACAAATTCTTAAATTTACAAGTCAGACTCAGGGTCTGGGTTTTTTTTGCCCATCACTAAGTTTAACAATTTCAGGACACAGAATATAAGTGATTCTTTTAGCATTGTCTTTTGGTATGGATTTCAACTCGCTCTGCTGTGATTGTATTCGTTTTTTAATCCTAACAGGAATGGAAATATTACTTTGACAGTAAACAAGGCAGATATGGCTCAAAACACATTCAGTGAGCAATAAGAGTTAATTTTGCAAAGCCATTTTTAACGGCTCTTTTACATTACATAGTTACTGTCAGATAGCCAAACGAAGAGACATCATTAGACCCATGACATTCCAATTATTTGTTAAAATTAAGCTTACAACCAATATTTCATAGCATGCACAACTTCCTGGGCATCAAATTGGTCTGTTCAAATTTATCAATAATTTTTAAGCTACAAAAACATGGCAAAGGTGAACCTGGACTCCTCACTGAAATCATGAGGAAATTCTGTGACCCAGTGGGAACAGATGTAGCAGACTGTTTATGCAATACACTCTAAATGAATCACCTCTCTTGTTCTGTGGAGTACAGCTCTAAATGGTTCAAGATCAACATAGGTTGAACCTGAAGTGAGAAAGGAAGAACATTACCACTAACATGACTTGTATCCTCTGTTACAGAACAAATAAATAGACATTCAGAGGATTGAAAATTTGAGCCAAGTCCTCAGTGTCTTCTTCACATCGTTAAACATCACAGGGGTGTATTTTGTGATGCACCTTCTCAATACTTCCCACAAACTAAACAAAAATATCACTGAGATTTTCATGGTTTTTTGCCTCATGTCCAGCAACACAGAGTTCAGAACCAGTACAAAAGAGCACAAAATGACAAGCTATCCAGTAACAGCAATGACATATTTTCCTGCTAGTGAAAAGCACTTCTATGACAGAATTCTTTAGTTCCAAATAAAGCTCATCAACAAACTTCTAGGATCTAATTTTTTCATACAGAAGGTGTTTACTCAAAAGCCCCAAAATTGTCGAGGGAAGTCATGATTTCATAACAATTCAAAATCTACTTTTCCAAATATTTTCAGTACAATGCTATACTTTTCTATCAATCAATCTCTTTTATTATCAGTTCCAGTATTACAGTCTCTTGTCTAATCAACCCAGAGTGATCTGACAAGTCTATATTATTTCATTTTATAAAAAAAAGTCTGTGCTTTTAAATGTTAATTCCTATTTAATGTAAAAACAAATTTCAAAACCTCAGAATTCAAGCTAGTTTCTAGATACCATAGAGCTATAAAACCCAACTGTTATAAAACAATGAAATGTACCCGAAGTACAATGTTCTTCTAAACTCACTTGTAGACATCTATAGTTTCTCTCAAACATACACAGATTTTTCTTAGTCATCTGGCTATTATAAACTTTAAAAGATAGGAGAAAGAAAGGCTTGCCTGCCTTTATACACTGCATCTCATGGCTAGTTATGCCTAAACTAACGTTAGGTAGTTTTCTGCCCTCTCTTTAGCTACTAGTGACTGGGACAAAAATTAAAAGATGAAATATGAGCAGATTTCTCCATGTGAGTAGTGACTAAAGAGATTTTTTTTCCAACCTTCCTCCCAAATCAAGGAATGATAGTGAAAGCTTTCTATCAGCTATGAAGATTTTCTTCCAAACCCCCAAAAACAGCCATTTCTGATTCCCCAGGATGCCCTAAGGTTGATCAGTTTATCACACTTTGCTAGCACTACTGCTGCAGGACTGTTTCTCTTGCCAAAGAAGCAAAAAAACCCCTTGTAAAGCTCATGACAAGTTCAGATATCACAAACAGCAGCAAAATTGATGAGGGAAAGGAGTCAGTGTGATGAATAGGCTGGTACCAAACGGCAAGTGACAGATATGCAGACAGGAGACTGGCAGGGCAGGGAGACATCTCCTTCCCAGCAAACAGATACAGATTCTCAATCATTTTCAAGAAGGAAACCAAACCAAGCCAAACCAAACAACCAAACAAACAAAACCACCAAAACCCAAACCCAACCAACCATACAAAAAAAAGACAGCTAATACAAAATACAGAACTGTGGAACTACTTTCTGGATCATGAACGTATCAATTCTTCTGGATTACAAGGCTCCAGCAGTGGAAATCTCTGTATGCTGAACATTATCAGCTGATTCAGAGAGGAACTGTTGTGAATTTGTTAGCGAGGAAAGCATTCATGTTCTCACTCTTCATTCTTTGGATCCTTAATAGGTTGCTTAGGAGACAATCAGCTTTCCCCATTTAAGCAGGGTTGTATTGACCCAAAGCTTGGATGGGAGGCACCTGAAGAACAAAGTGGTCGCACGAACAAGAGTAGGACAGTTTTCTTTAACCTAAACAGAATATTGTAAGGAACATTAGCTATCTTTTGAAATGATGAACAGAGGCCTAAGTGAGACCTATCAGTTTGGCCTGAACAGGAATTTTAGCAGCACAGGCTGCTAACTATGGTTTTTGTATGAGCTGTCACTGGACTCTCTTTGGCTTGTATCGTTTTTCTTCTGAAGAAAAAGCTTTGTAAAAATTGTTTGAGCTTTACTGAGACATGTTAAAGAATTAATTATCAAGTAAAGCTGAAGGAGAAAATTAATTTTGGAAACACAAGAGGTTACTTTTCTTTTCCTCCCTTTTCTGGAAGTGGGGGAGGAAAGGCAGTTATTTTCATCTTCGTGCTGGGGTAGGAGTTGGGAGCTGTCCAGTCGATAACCTGGCCATCAGAACAAGGTTTGTAATTAAAAGGTCAGTGACCTGGAAAGCTAGGGCCTCACTCTCAGGGCTTCTCAGTAATGACGGTGCTATTAAATTAAGACTGTTATGAAATCAATGCTAAAAAAGCTTTCATGGTAACGAGATTCCATTCAAGGGCATGCAAACTGCCTCATGAAATGGACTTAAATTATAAAAAGTAATAAAAGAGAGCTAAATTGAAATCTGCTAGAATTTACTTTCTTTAAAGCCCTCCAGCAGTGGGCTGTGCCCCCTTCTCTCAGGTCCCCACTTGGATTTCTTTGTCAAAGGAGAAAAGACAGGCGTTCAACTTCCAAGAATGCTAACTACAGAAAGAGGAACAGAAGTAAGCCAATTTTTTACAGGAGAATTCTGGGGTTGACAGCATTTGTTGCCAGGGAATCAGGTATCTTCGCGTTCTGACTGGAAAAGGGCATGTACCGTTAATAATTTCTTTGTCTCTTCAGAAATCACCATAGCCTGGAATCTGGACATTGGCAAAACATTCTGGAACTCTGATGCACTGCAAAAACTGTGCAATACCCATAGGAAATTTTGTGTAGTAACTCATTTCCTACCAGCCAATGTAAAAAACAACACGGTAGTACACACCCAAAAGGACAACACTTCCAACAACCTCCAACTCTTCTCACCAAGCAAGACAACCACTGCTTTTGGAAGCACGTAGCCCATTATGTTACATATAGATACAGAAGACCAAGCCAGGCTTCGTCTGAAGACTGCCCAACCCTCTGCGTGGATGTTTTCCCAATATAACTCAACAATTACACATTTACCTACCCTAATGCACTTCTGTTCTCCCACCACTATAATTTGAGCTCCTTATGCTTCTGTCTGTTCTCCCAATCCCACTCTGGAAAGGGCATTACTGTACTAATTTTACAGACTAAGAGAACAAGCAAATAAGAAAGAAGTTCTTCATCCAAGATTACATAACAAGATTGTAACCTAGTAATTTTTCCTTATCTTGCCCCAAAAGGCTAGCACCCTGAAAAACAGAGCTCCACATTTCTAGTGCATTTCCACCATTTTGCTCTATCTTGCCAGAACTTACAGATTCAGAGTACAGAAAACTAACAAGCCACATGAGTTACCGGATGGGTAACTGAGCAGTACAGGACATCTGAGGCAAAAGAGTAAGATGTCAGACACATTTCCACAAGGGTTTAAACCCCACATGCTGTCTAATTACTCCCAAGGCGCCGCTGATTCTGTGGCATGTCATCAGCAAAATCAGCGAGTTGGACAAAAAACAAACAGCATCTTTTTTTCTTTTCTTTTCTTTCAGATACTCTGAGGGGAAACAGCTGTTTCTCTCTTCATCTGAAGAAGTTCATGATAAAAAGGAGGAAATGTCATAAATTACATGAAATGGCAGCGTAAGCTTCAAAGAAAATGATAAATGATTCTAATAACTTCATGTTTCTCATTAATGCCTCTGTATTTGGGAGTTTAAAAGTGCTTAAGACAACAGAGAAATCTCATCCCACTTTTGAAAGGCCTTTTACAAATCTGGGACACTCTCACTTTCTCATCTTAAACACTATCATCTCACATTACAGTGAGAGCAGTTCAGAAAACCCCTGACCTATAAGTAAACAGGAAAACCTACTTTCAGCCCCTGCAATGACTGTTTCACAAGAAACAAACCCAGTCCAGCTGATGATCCTGCAGAAACCTTCCTTTCTCACTGCACAGAAACGTGAACAAAATCCAGTTCTTATAATAAATATTAAAGAATATTAAAAGGAAATTACACTTTATTGGGAATTTTTTAGGATGAGAAACTTTTTAAAAAGAAGAAAAAAATATAATTCAAGGTGGAACTATTTCTGCAAGTCTCAGAAATTAAATTTCTTAGATCAGGATTGTAGGGCCTGAAAGTTCACTCACAACTAACATTCCAAATCCTATCCCTGCTGTAGCTGGGGCAGTGGAAGGGCAGCAACCCTGTAGGGGTAGGGCACCTTCTCTTTTCCCTCCACATTCACACACAAGGTGATCCAGCACTATCCTCTCCATTGCAAAAGACAAGTATGAACACAGTGTAAAGCTGTCTATAGATATGAAAATCCTCCTCCAACAAACTTCTGGGATCCAGAAAAAGAACCACTGCAGTTTCTGCTTGAAGAAACTTGGATCAAAGTAACTGTGAAAAAATACAAGGGTACCTCTGCGTCATTTCCTAATAAAATAATTTTAGTAGAGACTCTTGTAGCTGAAATGGTTTCTACTATTAAAAAAACCAAACCAAAACAAAACAAAAAACACACCAAAACTGGGTTTGACTGGCAGTGAGGACTTCTCTACCAGACAACCTACCTACCTGCAAAACAGGAGTAAACATTACTGGTGGGATGGCAATGACTGTGTATCAGAGAACAGGGAAACAGCTCTACCAAACCCTGCAATTCCTCATTTACTCAGGACTAAACTAGCCACAACATCCACAGTTCAGGAATTACCTCCATCTACCAGAGCATGTAGGTACCATGACAGTATATACCTTCTGCTCTCAAGCACTGAACAGAGGTCATCTTGTAAGCTCAGTGGTCAGATTCCATATGGATGTATTTCCAGTGACTGCTGAGCACAGGCACTACTGGACTCTACTCCTTCCTATCTCCTACTGTTAAGTTTTCAAACAAACAATTAGCACAAAGGGAAAGAGGGATAATTAACAAATAGGAACAAACAAACAGCTCTACCAAACCATTCCTGCTCTTTAGTAATTATTAGCCAAGTAATTCATGAGAAGTATTAGTCGGGCCACAGTTTCTCTGTGCCTCCATCTCCCCATCCTTCCTCTTCTCCCAGTCAGGGATTTATTAAAATTAAACAGATTAGATGGAGCTCCTGATACTAAAAACTGTTCAGCAAAGCCTGCGGTGGGGAAGTGCAGAGCAAACACCAGAGACATTTGTCTCTAAATTGCTCTAAATACCTTCTGCAAATGAAATTCTAACCCAGCTGTGTTGAGAGAGAAAATGAGGAATAACTGGTCATTGTCAGCACAGAAGAAGATCAGGCAGTTATAATATTGCACGATATACTGGGGGCTAAGGATCTCTCAGCAACAATAGATTTTGTATCAGGTTACCCTGGGTAATCAGCACAGCTTTTAGGCTCAGCTTTCCCTTGCTTCATTGCTTCAGTGATAGAGTTGAAATCCCCAAGCTTTTATGATTAATTACTCCCCGTAGGTCCACATATCTCAAGGAAAAACTCATGGAGCACAACAGCCAAGAGGTTCCAAATTTTAATGCCATCCTGATGACAGGGCAGGGCAAGCAACATACCTATGTGACTGGAATGTTCTCTAACTGGCAATAGGACAAGCAGTGAGAGGATCACCCTCAGAATGATGTACCCATTAACTGCTTGTCATGACATCATTGTGAAAACACAAGACTGCCATTCCCTTCTAGGTCCTTTGGTATTCAAGATGAACAAAGTGGTACATATACTTGAACTCTCCATCTCATGACACCAGGTCTCAGGCGTCTCAATAAACAGTTTGCAACCCCAAAGCAAATAATACACATTTCACAGGCTTCCCGACTTTTTCAAAACTCAAAAACATCAGCTATAGAATCTGATGCACCCCAAAGTAGTTATGACTTCAGAGTGTAAGTGGGTCACTCCTCTCTGAAGTTTGGAGTTTGCTTTTTCACTATCAAAGTGCTTGAAGTGCTCCATAATGTAGGTAATCAACACCAACATAAGACTGTCCTTATTATTTACATCCTGTGGTAAGGATCTAAGCAATATGGTCCCAGGAGGGTAGCGTAATATGGAGTGAATTTCACCTGAAATGCACTTTAAGTTATGGGCTAAAAACTTCAGAGAGAAAATGAAAGAACAAAAGATAGTTTTGCTATGAGTCAGAAAATAAAATAAATTCTCAGTAGGCAATAGCCAAAGCATGTTCCACCTGTCTAAGACAATATAGGATTTGTCAGGATCTGTTCTATCCCTGCTACAGAAAAGGGCTAAACTCAGTCAGTAGTTTACCATTTCAGCCTGAAAGTCAGGTTGACCCCAAGCTTAACCTTAACCTGACCTTGTTTACTTTCACCAACTCCTTTGCCCTTCATTCCTCTCTCCAGATACATTTGACCTTTTCACCTAGAAGCTGGTCATTCTAAAGCCAATGTCACTAAGGATGGAACTGACCAACCAGTCCACAACTCTAGACTGTCCTCATTGCAGAAAAGACTTGACAATAGCTAATCCCCAAACTCCCAATATGTCTCGTATTCTGCAATTCCACATCTGGTGCCAATATTGCTCTAATTAGCTTGGAAGAAAAGAGACTGATATTTCTTATATGCTTTACATCTCTTTTTTGAGACAGACTGCTTGCTTTGTTCTTAACATCTCATTTTCCATAGCAATACATTTTGGCTTCACATTTGCTCAAGCTCCCTTATTATCACTGAGACCACAAACTTAAGAGTCCATACCTTTCTTCTTCAGAAATGCTCTTCTGGATGCAAGAGGACTTTGGCGGACTCGTGGGTTCTGTAAAAACTTCACTGCTGTCACAATCTGATGTGGGAGGATTCAAGAAACAGGAGAGAGAAAAGATCTAAGTTAGGAATGGTCAAATTCCTATTTTACATTATAAATTCTGTATTTCAAAATAAGGCATTGCATCCAACACATGGAGATGGTCTAGAGCCGACTGATCCAACTTTCAGAAATGGTTTAATGAGCATCAGAGTTTGTGGCTCAACTCTAATCAGACAGCACAGTTATGGTATTTTAACCTGGAAGTTTCCCACTAAATTATTCTTGGAGCACTTCAACCTGCACATTAATATTCTTAGAGGTTTCTGTCATTTATATTGTGATCTTCTTACCTAAGTTGGCTCCTCAGGTCGAGGTCAACCTTGAGAAAACGCATGCCATTCAGGCTTACCTAGTAAAATCGCTTCCTATCTATCTGACTTAAAGCTGCCTGCAAATTCTAAGAGATTAAGATGTTTTCTGCCATCATTCTTATTGACTGAAAACAATAAACTTCAGCTTGTCATGACTGGGAAAGAAGCAACTTCACATGTTTTGGATTACATAACAAAAATATCCAAAAAGCCATTTTTCATTCCACAAATGGGTGAATAGTTAAATTTACATCCCACACTGGCAGAAATCACAGATTACCTTTGTCTAAAGACTGACTTCTACATCCTTCTTTAAGGTGACAGAGAACTGCAAACCACTTAAAGAGAAGGTAAAGCATGGGATAATACTTAGTGGGGTAGACAATGGCTCTAGCATTTTACATTTCCATTTAATGCCAATGAAAGGTATTTGACTTTTTTCTTCATATGGTAGGTCCACTTTTGACATACTCTCTAGTACTGTAACATTATTACACGCTCCTGCACTGGTGATCCACTTTGCTTTTATACAGACATCTGATTGTGGCATCGAGGGAACAATGTGCCTGAAGTTAACAGCACTCAGGAGATGGACACGGCCATGTGAACTAGTGGATGAGATTACTTCCTTCCTCTGGAGCTAAAAATTACCATGCAGGTGCATGGATGAGGTTCTTCTCCCCAAAGAATGGCATAAACCTTCTCCTAAAATGGTGGTATATGCTAGACTTAGATTAGGCAGGTCCTGAAGAGTTTATCTTAAAATACAGCTTCTGAAATTCAGTTCTGAAAAGGTTTTCAAAACTTTTCACAGCAGAAAAAGAAGGGGTTTAAAAAAAAAAATAGCATCACTACTGAAATCAGTAAGTTTCACTTTGTGTTTGAATCAAAGCCTTCGAATATGCATTTCTGGTCAGAGAGCAAAGTTCTGATGGGTTTAATGGCACTTTCAATGTACTCCTAGGTGCATTCCATCAATGTTTTTTTTGCTTTTAAATTGCATCTCTTATTTCTTTAAATACATTAATCAGGCTAGTGTAGGCAAAACGGATCCATTGGACAATGCAATAAACATGAATTATCATCTATCCAACACACATAATGGCTTAAAAATACATAATAGCAGGTGTAGTTTAAATGATTAGTTATTACACCTGTGGTGGGTCTGATTCAATTGGGGAAAATCATCTTTAATAGGTTAAAAGGTTTAGATCACCAGGCTTCCCTTAAAGTGGCTGTAGAGAGGGTATGATGGAGTACGCTGTCATTACTAATTCATTTAAGAAAAACATGGGAGATACAGCAAAGAACAGCATAAACGAGCGAATCCAATTTAAACATCAGGTAAAGCAGAAAACACCTTTTAAAGAAGCATGATAAATGAATTTGGGAGAGAGATGAAATTGACATATTTATTTTAACGGGAATTTGACAAAGTCCCAGCACATTTCCAAGTTGGGAGGATAAAATGAATGGGGTATTTTTAATTCTTTGCCTTTTCTTATTTTCCTTCATTTCTTTCCTGAAGTTTACATTCAGTAATTTTGAGTCATAAAATACTAGAGCAAAATGCCCCACATAAAGTACACTTCAGTTTCATTTATGTGCACTTGATCTGTCTTCAGCTGAAACACAGGTGACAGGCAAATCACAGATTTAAACTCTGCTGATATTGCTACACCAGATGCAGAAATATAAAGCTCCCAAATTAATAACCTTAAGATAATATGCTGAATAAGAAAGATGCCCAAATGAGCAGACCAACAGATATGTGAACATATCAAAACCACTTTCCTTCTAACAATAATTACTTGTTTGTTTCTTCAGAAACTCCTCAACATTCCCTCCCACATTTAGCAAGCTAGAGACATGCACACACAGCCTGCATATCTAAAATTCTGCAGGCTCTCAGATTTAATTATCAGGTATTAAGCATTAAAAAAGCCCGTAAGAAATAAGCAGTATTTTTCATTTGTGCTATTTCAATCACAACCATGTAACATTTTATTGATTCTAACTTTTATTAAAACTTATTTTTGCCTGGTAAAAATGTAAATATTTCAGTAGTAAATTTCACTCCAAAGTAAACTGCTATTTTATCTCTTCCCTGCATCACTTCCTCCATTACTCACAGCAGTTTTAATCTTAAAACAAAATAAAATTACAGGCAACAACAAACTTCATAAAAAAAAAAAAAAAAGAACCCTGGTCATGTATTCCTCCTCCCAGTAATTCCATGTTTCTCATGTTTGTGCCTGCATTTATCTCTGAACATTCCTCCTACAGGCTAAGCTGAAGCCTCCTCATTTATATAATTCATCTTCTATACATGAGCAACTTAAGAAGCAATTTTGGCCATGTCAAAAAGCCAATATTTTCTACAAACACACACAAGAACTTTCCTACCTTCTATGGATCATTTTCTTTGCACAAACAAGGGCAACTGCAGTCCATAATTTAAACAACAGAGAAAGGAGGAGGAAGATGAGAAGACTTTGCAGTCCTGTGTATAGCCAAAAAAACTCATGCAGCAAATAGCACTCTGACTCAGCTGGCAACATTGTCCCATGCTCTTTCTGTGTCATTTGTGACATTTCTCCAAATTTTTATAGTATTAGGACACTGCCAAATAACATGTATTATATCACTACTTGGATTCTTAGATTGACAGCGCACACTGACCAGCAAACTAGCTTTATCTGGTGGATCAGATACCTATTTCTCTACCTGAAAGGCAGCGTATTTGGTGTTTAAAAGCAGGTCTGTTCCATACACTTGCTGTTGTACCACCACTTCTGCAGTGATATGATACACAAAGACATATTTCTGACTGGGGGGTGGTGGGTGGAATCCTGCAGCAGATCTTGTCCTACGGTTTGATTTTCTAATTAGAAGGTGAATGTTACTATTCATGGATTATATTTGTGTCTGGCCAAATTACATAAATTCAGGCCAAATAATCTGCTTCAATGTCAAAGATATAAAATGAAGACAGGAATTTTACTGCAGATATCCTGGGAGTGCAGCAAGCTGCCGAAATTCTGGACCAGAGCACAGCACTTTAACATTATAGCCAAGGTCCCTCATTCCCAATTTACTTCTTTCTTGTGTTAATGGGGAAGGTAAAGCCAGCCTTATTTTTTACCATGCTCAAAGCTGCACGGTTTCCAGTAAAGCAATCTAAACTACTTTATCAGTTAGTAGTATTAGAAAAACAAAGCATCAAATCAGAAGAAAAATAAAGCATGCAAGCGGCAAGTACCTACTTTCTACCATTTAAAAAGTAACACTAATCAATTATCGAAAATGTAAAAGAAAATCACCATTGATAAAAGTTCCAAAGGATTTGGTAACAGAATCTCATGTGAAAAACAGCATCAAAAGCCACCAGGAGCACAGCCTGTAAGAGCTCTAATAGATTTCCTAATACTGGGAACCCTCTGTAGGTCAATACTAAACAGCATCTGTTGATAGACTGAGACTTTGAGATGACCTGTGATGTAAAGGTTGGGTCTGAATTATACGTTGCAAGGGATGGTATTTTGTCTTTCTGAGTGGATCTGTATCTGTTTAAATGCAACACTTCTTTTCATTAAGCAGAGGCGGCACAGGCCATGAACTATGCACAGACAGTTTACATTACATGTGCGGAAGCAATCAACACGGGCAATATACATGACGTATGTAAAAGAAGTTGGAATTAATTTTTTTCCAGTGTATTAAAAAATAATAATATGGCAGTATCAACAAACACTCAACCTATTTCAGCCAGAGCAGAAGGCCACAGCTATAGGGCAAATGGAACTGATCAATATATTAGCCTACAGCAACACCCCCTCAGTGTACGTCTGTATGTTCGCAAGGCTCAGAAGATTAAATTGTCTGTGAAAGGTTTCTGTACTCCTACTCTAAAGGAGATACCCAGAATCCTGTTAACAAGCATCAGGCTAAAGCCAACTTACGTTTTAACAAGGGCTGACTTAAAAGCCTGGCACTGCAGTGAACAAGAAAACCCCTTCGAACGGAAATGCTGCATTTTAGTGAGAAACCAGTGCTCTGCCAGGACTACCTTGACAAATATGGTTATCGGTGGCACATGGAAACAGTTGCAAAGCAGCTGTTAATCAGGGAAACACATCATAGAACGCTGATGCTAGCACTCAGGAAAAAATGCAAAGGGCTAATTATGAAGCCATATATCTCACTAAAGAGGCACTGTTGCTTGAGATTCCAGGCAGAGCTCTCTCAGAGCCAGGGTCCTGGGACACTACATACACAATGTTCCACAACACAAGCTTCCTTCTCCCAGGACAAATATTTTCCTAATTCAGTGTTCTGGGCTACAGAATTCCTGTGAAATTCGTATTCCATAGAAACTGCTTGTTACTGCTAAAGGAATTACCTGCAGCTTGGTCAGGAGAAAGGAAACGCTTTAAAGCTCCTATGAGTTCATTGACATTTTAATGAAACCGTATAAACTTCCAGAAATTATTTCTATGGTGAGAGAATCAGTAACTGACAAAGTTTAGCAGATCTCCAAGTCATATCGAGAAAAGTTTAAAAATGCAGAATACAATAATTTTAAAAAACCCAAAACCCTTATGTAAAATAGAGCAAAGGGGGAAAAAATACATTTTAGAGCAAGATTCACACAAGTCAGAAAGAGAAAAGAACAAAGGTAAGGAAGAAACGAGGTTCAGACCGTATCTAAGATGAGCCACCCAGAATTAAAAGAATACAGAGCAGTAATCAAAACCCGGTAAACCCAGGAGAAATCCCAAGCGCCCAGAAACTCAGACCACTGAGAGTTCTGTGAATGAAACCAAACATCAGCACCGCACAAATGGAGGGGAGGTGAGCACATAGATCCCGGCCGCGGTCTGTTCCGCGGTGCTGGCTGATGGAGCAGGGCTCCCGAAGGCTCTCGGGCCGCGTTCTGGGGCAGAAGCCTCCTCGCAGCGTTCCCCGCAGCGTTCCCCGCATGGCCCTGGGACTGCAGCCGGGCACCGAGCGCAGCCCGGCAGGCAGGATCCGGCCGAGAGCGCGGAGTCACGGCGCCCCCTAGCGGCGCGCGGCGGCAGCCCCCTCTCCTCCCCCCTCGCCGCGGCCCCAGCCGTCGGAGCCCAAATTAAGTGTTTTCACTCAGTGGAAATGAAATGTTTTGCAAGATGAAACAGAAAGAAAATTGAGGTTTTAGGTAATTACTAGTTGGCATTTACATATCACAGGCTGGTTCAACACCTATTCATTTTCCTCTTTTATTTTCAATTTTTTAAAATTGCTCATTAAAATGAACACATGACAGGGACGGGGGGAAAAAATTACTCTTCCTCTTTTTCCTGAGGACTACAAAATCCAGATCTACTTTAAATACATTTATCTATAATTATCACATACAAAAAAGCCTTCCTTAATTTACATTAATAGGGTGACCAAAAAAAAAAAAAATTGATAAAAGCCACCAAAAAATCCCAGTGGAGCTAGCTGTCTTCATGTCATCTTGTTGTGCCTACCCAGTCCCAGTGCCAGCCTCCACGAAGCCAGGACCCCGCCACTACCTGTGTGTGAGGGAAGGAGCAGAAACAGAGGAGCTGACAAAGCTCCTGTCTGCACTGCTGTCCTGCTCCCAGCCATCCAAGCACCAGTTCAGCTGCTTTCAGAGGCTTTCTTGCCTTTCAATATACTTTCCCCTCATCTCTCCTACTACTCTCACTACAAAGACACGATTCCATACAGTCCCTGTTCTCAGCTTCTTTGTTCCAGGCGCCACTTCACACTTCCTCCAGCTGTTCATAAAGGTGTGACCTTTCCACCCTCTTTACTCACACAGAACCAGTCTTTCCTCACATAACCTCACCATTTCCAGGGATCCTGATCGGCAGCTCCAGTCAGGCTTTCTGGCTCTCTTAAGTCGGTGGCCTCTCCACTCAGATTCCCATTCTTCAGTTAAATAAATATTTCCTATGCAAAGTCCTTAATTTTTCTGTGTCCTTCAGCTTTCTTTAATTTAAACCTTGTGAAAGTCTTATTTAACCCCACAATGTATTCTAGGACAATTTGTATGAAAAATGCTATATAAAATAAAGTTTTATTGTATCATACGTTAAGGACATAAAACATCCCCGATAGAAGTGTACAAGAGCTGACATGATAGACTAATATATTTTAAGGTCTATTGTGTAAATATGTATTTAGGGAATTCTAAAGCATGGTATTATTGACCCAAGCCTCTCTTAAAACACATTGATATATGGAGTAAAAGCCCTTATGAAAAGTAGCAACTTCGTCTGTGTAGTAGTCACCTTTCAAAGTGAAATATCTCTGCCATCTTCATTTTTTTCTGATTCGATTTAAAACATAGCAGACATCTTGACAGAATTCCCCTTTTTAAGAGGAGTAATATTCCAGTAATACAGGCATAAAACTAAAAACAAGAAGAAACTTTTACACATGCTTTAAAAGAAATGTGTAAGAACTATTTTTATACAGAGAGAAAATGTGTCATCTCTGTATTTTTTTCATTTAAAAAGAAATACACCTCCGAATGAGACTTTGTAACATCAAGTTTAACACGAACTGTTACAGAGAAGGGATAAATGCTGGAAAAAACAGAAGAAACAGAGGAGAAAGCAAACTAAATATGTTAAATTGATAATGCATAATGCAGCTACAACAAATTTTAACCAATGAGTAGCATGAACCTTTTTTCTGGAGTTCAAACGTGAACTTTCTATTGAAAAGACCCTTTCAGAGGAAAAATAAACTCTAAACCTCCCCTTTTTGTACTTCTGCCTAAGCTGAAGTTGCAAGCTTCCTTATAATCACCACTACCACCAAAGAAAGTATTGCAGCAAGATGAACAAGGTGGGGGGTGTGGGGGAAAATAATGCTTGCAATCCAACTGCCAGCAAATTATTTGAAGTTGTGTTTACATAAAACCAGCAATAACCTCAGTGCTGAATGTACTGGATCCTCGTGGAGAGTACATGGACTCAAAGGTCAGTATCACATGCAAGGAGGTATCCAGCTCCCAAGCGTGGGTGAAGCCAGTGTGCCATGATAAGGTTAACAAACTGATTCAACAGGACCCAAGAAAGACACCAATGAGAAGGTGAAAGGTCAAAACCTACTAAAGAGAATCTGGTATTTTTAATTTTTCACAACAGTACCCAATTTATACATCTTGCTTCTCCCATCTCACAGCAGGAAGCTTAGGGATCACTGAGGTTTTCTGCTGTTAAATTAATGCAAGTGTCAAGCTGCTGAACTGAATCATCACTCTAAAGGAATGTAATGACTCAATGTCCAGGATGCTCCCAGCAGCAGAACTCAGATCATTCTGTGGCTCCACAACTAAAACAAATGCATGATACAGCTACCAGGGGAGCCTGCCAACACTTTTCACTCCTCTTTCTATATTGCCATTACTAGAGAGTATAAATGCAAGAAGTTTTGACAGAAGTGTCTTTTACCCTATTATCTTCACGTGCAAAACATAAAAAACAATAAAGTTGTAATTTGTTACATTTTCATTCTTTTAACTGCAGGGCAGACAAGGACTGCTGGAGGTTCATTCACATGCTAGGGAGCTACAAGATACATGATGATGTAAGGATAGGAAGTCCGTGTCAGATCTAACAATTACGCCTGAGTACTTAAAATCACTATTGAGTGGTAGACTCTAGAAGGCTAAATCAATCAAAGAGATGCACCAGAACAGGATCATTGTTCAGAATTACTCAGACCCTCCTAATTCCACAGTCAAGGGACTAGAAAATACCAGTAATAAAATGGCTTAGATTTAGTGCAAGAGGATCGAAAGTAGAACGCATGTGTGTAAGATGCTATAAAGATGTTTTAGACTGAAATGACCCAAATGGACAGGAAATATCAGCAAGCCATATTCCTTGAACCTGCTATTTCAAGAACCCCATTTAATAGAATTCTTAATCCGTGGGGAAAGCACATTAGAAAATGAGTGTTTTCCAGCAGCAATGAAACCCCAAACAATTAGAGGTGAAGTCAGGGGATTCTGATGGCATTATGATGTGGAAGATCTGAATTACAGAATGGCTCACCAGAACCTAATAAACAAAAGGTTTCATGTTGGATACATTCAAGAAGCTGGAAATTATGACACGTGCACAATAAATCATGCGAACCACAGTAGCTGGGAAGTCATAGCAAAAGGACTTTAAACACTAGAAAACCTTTATGTAAACTCAGCATTTTACTTGGAGCTCTTTGGGACAAAAATTGACCCTTTACTATGTATTTGCACAGTGCCTAGTGCTGGTCTGCAACTGGCCTCCTAGACATTTATTACAACACAAATAATAATAAAGCCTGAGCAGACCATGCACTTTGTTCCTGCTGTTAATTGCCCCATTAAGGGAAAAATTAAGTAAGGGGCAAGAAATCTGATTGGCCAGAGCTGCCTAGTCTGCAGGGACTGCAAGTGGAATAATTTTATAGATCCAAAAGCAGCTGTGTCTCATGTCTTTGTCCAGTTCTCAACAGAAGCTACATGACTGAATTTGTCCTTCATACGTAGGAACTTGCATGGGCAGCTCCAAAAGCAACTGAGCTTCCCTATCAACTCTTAGGATGCTTCCTCCACAATAGGAGTGGAACATTATGGGGGCAAACATGAGGAACATTTCCACTGTATCTGCCCATACCATAAATATTCTGCAAACAATGGGTCCACTTCATTTTCCCCTGGGGTCAGTTTCGCATTTTCATGGATGTTATATTCACTACTGAAAAACCAAAGCATATAGGAGTCAGAACCAGTTCCAGATGGTGCCTAACCACCACGGCACTGCATGTACCGAAAAAGAAAAAAAATCACATGTACTGATTACCAAACTCCTCTCTCTTGAAACACTTGAGTAAGATCCCACTGTCCTAAATTGAGTTAACATGTCCAAGAGAATTAGTTCTACAGAGAATCATACAAAAGCCAGACTGCTCCTGCCTAGTTTCTACATAGAAATTTGGGTCCAAATCAGGAAGGCCAGCAAAACCAGAGAAAGTTCAAAATGGCACTTGTACTGCTTTTTACTTTCCTTAAACCTTGGCGCAGGCAGCAGATGTCAAGGACTATTACAATTATGCTCTTTATGTGCTGAAAAATTAATAAACAATTACTCACTCCAGGAAAAAAAGAAAGCAGCCATTTCCTTGACAAATGCTGCAGAAAGCATCAACAATCTCTCTGAAGTCTGGGTCCATACCACACTAAGGGACAAACACCAATGCAGGAATAGCAGTTGCTGCTACAGAGAACTGGCACAACCGGAAGCTTGAGTCTGAAACCTTGCAATGTTCTCAAGACTCTGCTCCTGATCCATGAGGGCTATAAAGCATTTTTCTGTCTTTGTGAAAGAAGAAAGTGGATCCAGTCTCTAATGCTGCTTTGGCCCACATACACAGCCTCTTCGATCAATTTCTATTAAGCTACAAAGTCCAAAACTGGGGTAAGTGTTTCAAATGCACTAATTTTAACCCTGCTAGGCTAAAAAGGGCTGCTTTCCTGCATGGGAACTGAGGAGTACTTCTGCAGTGGTAGGAAGTCAAGCTCAGCTTTCCTCATGAGAATGGTGAACAGTACACACTTTTCTGAAAAAAATAGGTGAGATAGCAAATGTCTGGGACCTTGATAAATTCTTACTGCAATTTATTTGCAGCCTAAATCTTGCCTAAAATCTGCCATTCAATTAGTTCTTCCACAAAATACTGGCAAGTTCTATATTAACTTTCTTGAGAATCCAGAGGGAATTCAGGGGCACTTGCACTGAAAGGCTTCCAACTTCTTTAAAAAAATAAAGTTAAATAAATCCCACATATCCGTTTTTAAGCAGATCCATGCTACACAGTCCTCTCCCCAACTTAAATCAATGGTAACCCAATTCAAATGCCTTGCAGCTCTGTCTGAGAACTAGTGGAGAGATCAACGCTTTTTATCTTAAGGATTATGGATCGCCACTTGGCTGACTAACATACCCAGCAGCCCATTAGAAATACCACAAAGGGCATGATGTTTCTCCTTCCACTCCTCAGAATTGAGAAAGCAGCATATAAAACTTCACCCCTTCATGTTGCAGTTCTTAGCCTGCCTGCCTTGTTGCATACTCTAAACATACCAAGATTTATTAACCTTTACAGTAAAAACAAATAAAATAATGATGAAGTAAAAACACAGTGATGTAAGGGCTGCAGCTAGCACCGTTTATCTGTGGAAATCCAATTAGTGCTCAAGTGGCAGAGATACCTGGAAAAGTGCTCACAATCAAATCAAAAAATGATACAAAAACATTAACCTGATGGCTAAAAACTCCACATTTAAACATTTAAAGTAATAAAGGTGCTTTTATTGAGTATTTTCTATATTTCATTAGGTCCCAAATTGACGAGGAGCCCTAGAGATGTATTTCCTGGCCTTTTGGATCCTTAGACCAAATGCTTGACTTTGTTGTTGTTGTAAAATGAAAAAAGGAAGAGTGTTTCTTGCTTGAATGGTAAACTTCTGTCTGTAGTAGCTACTACAGCAATTGCATATGCAGGAAACACTGCAAAGCCTGCAAAGATAATCTTAGATCTCACACATTCATTCTGTAGTCACCATGAATGAGCAGAAATGTTCTTTGATTTACTTTTGCACAGAAGAGTATCTTGATTTACCTCTACTGTTGCGCTCAACCAGAGGTTCTCCTCTCAAAACCATCACATCATATCCCCCGGCTGGGAAAGTGACCGTATTGATGAGACAGTTGCTAGAAAGACAAGTACCCAATGTACACCTTGACAGTCTCAGAAAAGAAGGTAGGAACTGAATAAATAATGAGATTAGTCAAGCCCCGAGCAGTAGGGCCCTCAAATTACACCTTACAAGACTTGCAGAAAAAGCACACAGTATAATGTCTGTGCTCTATCTTCCCGAACACTGTCACTCTGCTGCTTTTTGTCAGCATTAAATTCACTCAAACTTATTAAAAAAAGAATCAGGAGAGGCTCAATGTCAATGAAGAGAAGACCAAACTTCCAAGTAAAAATTTTCTTCAGCTGTCTAAGACCACAGAAGAGGGGACAATAATACTTCCTAAGTTTGGGAACATCTGACAGAAGCCATTGGTTTGTTCAGAGCAAAATGCTGCACTTGCTTCTACTACCAATTTATGCATGCTGCTCTTTACGCAGAGGAGTTGAATATACACATGCAGAACAGACTGCATTAAATGGAAAAGAAAATGCACTTCAATTCCATTCCAAGGTGAATTAACTGAGTTAAAAAGAAGCAAACTTCCTTTAACTATACAGAGAGTGCATTTATATTTCAGAAAGAATTTTCTATTTTGCATTTTGTCCATCTATTTTTAAAAGTCTAGCAGTCTTTACTACCTTTCTAGGGAGAAGATTTCGTGACAGATCGCTGTCAGGATTTTTACCTAATGCTAATCCTTAACTCTCTTTTTCTTCCTTTGTAATATGAATCCACTGTTCAGAAATAAATTTAAAGACTTAAATGGCTTGGATTGTACTGAGTACCAGAAAAATAGTTATTTTGTGGTTTTCCTGTTTGACCGGGTTGCTACTCACCATCATGTGTTCTGAACTGACTGGCCCTATGTGTGGTATTCTCTTTCTACAAAGAATATTCATGAATTAGCTTCAGATGCCAAAGAGTACAACTCATCTTCAGGGAGCAATTTCTACATCTCTTTAACTTTTGTGCTGGCTATGTAGCAAATTACAAAGAGGAATGTGATACCTAGAATCTGCACACTGAAATGTAAAATGTTTAAAACAAAAAATAAAGGACGAAACCCCTGTATCAAAAAGATTCAACACAGCAACACTCAGATTCTCCTCCTCTCCATCCCCTTTAATCAATGGGGATGAGTTCTGGGTAAGAATCAGTGGTGAGAGACCTCCTGTTCCTGTCTGGAGTATAAAGAGTCCTGGTTTATTATTCTGCATTTGCATGTGGCAGCAAATGTGTAAATGCTTTAATAATACAAAAATCCCAACAGAGTGGAGGGGGAGGATATGAAAGAAAGAAATACAAGGATATTTACTTTCTTGAGAGTGAGATAGAAAGGAAAAGAGAGAAAGAAGATGACACGGTAAGGCACAAAGCAAGCTTTTTGGGGTATACCTGGAAAAAGCTAAAGAGAAATCATTAGGAAGTCCATAGTGCATCTCCAGTGATACAGTGTGGATCAATTCATTTAACAGTGCCCTGTACATTTACAGAAAAGTACTTTTGATACAATAAAGGCTCATAAACACACAGAAATTGGGTTAGACCTGTTTCAAATTCCTGCCAAACAATGGCTCAGAAAAATGAAGCTCTATTTTAATTAGCTCGACTCAAGAGTGATTTGATAACAGCAGATGCTGTCTGGATGCTTTCAGCTTGATGGGCTCCACATACATGAACTTAAGAGTGGCTTGGATGCAATTAGATATCTCTCTCTCCTTTAACATGTGTTAGGCTGAACCAACGGGTTGTGCCTATGTAACATCTTGAACCAGAGGATATCGACCCTCTTCCTCATCCTTCTCCATATGAGTGGAGCTAAAGTGAAAGTGGCTCATTTGGGGCTTACTCATGCAGTTTCACCAATTTGAGGACAGAAAGGAAAGGGCACCAATACACTGCCCAGCACAGAATATTAAGGTCTTGACATTATATCAGTTTCTACCACAAACCGTATTTCCTGGCAGGCAATTTTATAGGCTTGGTTAGTCCCAATCAAAAAAAACCTGCTGCTTCAACTGATGTCAATTTCTGTAAAAGAAGGGGGACTCAATCAGAATTCTATACATGCCTTTCAGTCTTATGTTCCCAAAGGATACTCCATACACACACTGTACCAACAGAGAAGTTCCCATTCAATCATGGTACAGTTCTCCCATCTACTGTCCACCATTTTCTTTTAGAGACAACTTCTTCCATTCCTGGAAATATTTGTGTATTAACATCTTTGCCTTTCCAAAGTGATCTACCTGCCTCACTCTACAGCCATAAAGTACAGGCGTTAGCTAAAGGACACTTGCAACAGAGGAGCTGCTTTAATGCATCAGGGACAAGGCTAATAGGAGGTCTTGATTTGTTAATTATCTGTCAGTTTGTCACAGCTGGGCTGCAAGGAGTGGGTGAGGGGGAATCTTTCCGCTTGGTTCTTTCTCTAAATGCTGAATTAGGCTGTCAAAACCTTCATCCCACCACAAGAGGCTGTGAAAAGCCAGAGTATCCTTTTCTTCCTCCTTTTCCCAGCAGGTTATGCTGCTTCAGATGTCCTAGCCTCCCACCATGCCTTCAGAAATGTATATGGCATATATAAAATGACCTTCACACCATCACACCATGCCCAGTTTAGGCAAGGGACATTAGCAGACCTGAGCATGATAAATCAGAGAGGAAATTCCTGTGTCAGGAGAGCACATAGGAAGCATTTATTCTGCAAGGAGTCCTAAAGTTGCTACCTGCTTGAATCAGCAATTTCAGAGCAAAGTTTTGGAAGTTAGAAAGCTTGGTCCTGTGAGAGCAGACAGACATACATGGAGTTCTAAAGAGGTAAGAGTAGTGGCAAGATTCCTTTTCTTCTTACAGTTCTGCCCCATGTAATCCTCTAAGAGGGGGAAAAGTTCAGGCTGTGAAATGGGATAAAGCATGGAAGACAAAGCCAGAAAAGCAGAAAGCAGGCTGTGATATAGCAGTAGAATTTGCTATAAATGCTTATGTCTCTTAAAGCCAGCTAAATGTGGCCGTTAAGCCAATGACAGCCTAGGGAGATCCCCACCCACTCCTCTGTTTCCCCTGCAGGCCATTGTCCAGAGCATCACTCAAGTCCTCTCCTCAACAGGCCCTGGATTATGTAAAATCCCCTGCAGGAGCTTCCCACATGCACCAGACACACCCCTTTCCTACCACCAGCGACGCTTCTCCCTTTCAGGTGTGGGAGGCTCAAAATGTATTCCATGTACACAGGGGTACTGCCTGCTTGAGATGGGAAAATTGAGAGCATTCAGCTCTAGCTTTGTTCAGGTGATCAGAAGCTATAAAGTCACCCAAACTGGGAAAAGTTACAATAAGCATTCCTTCAGCCCACTGCAACATGAATAAAAAAGGTGTCTGAAGTCAGCTGTTTATTTTACACTTAGGACAGCCATGGAGCACAGACAGAGACAGCACACAAATATTCTCTTATAGGTTGACAAAATTGGTGCTGTTATCTTTTGAGCTAGAATCCCTTTGAACTAGTATTTCATTTTCTAGTGTGATCCACCTACCAGTATAGGGCATATCAAGAAGAAGGGCAGAATAAGAGCTCCAGTTTCTTTGCCTTATTATTTAGAGTTGAGCACTAAAACATTTTTTGCACAGGCAGTTCTACCTTCCCCAGATGGGACCTGCTGAGAAATCCGCTGGAGACAACATAACTACTTTTCATCAGGTAAACTTGGCAACATTTGCAGAGCTTGTCCCTGGAAAATGAAATTTGCTAAAGCACCACTTCTCAAACTCTGGCTCCCTTTTGCACTCATCTGTGGTGGCTCATCCCACATTCCTCAGCTGAGATGGCAGCAAGTTCCTTCAGGAAAATGAGAGTTTGAAGAGCTAACTCTTCAAACTAGGAGGAACAGAACTAAGAGCAATTACACTCAGAAAGCTGTTTACAAGCTAGTGACTTTGAAGGCTTTTGCATCCCTGTGGGGGTTATAACCTAAGTTTGAGAAACACTGCTTTAAGGAACTTAACTATAAAGAGACATAAGCATTGGTGATGACAATGTGATGACATAGCATGCTCCCCACCCCACACCTACATAATAGTTTAGAAGCAATTTCCCAGCAGGTCCTGGTGGCCTCAGCCCCTTTGCCTTCAAAAGCTCTGCCCTACAGTGATACAGACTCATGGGTGTTGAGATGATACTTGAGATAAAGACCCAGTAATATCGGTAATACCACCAGTGCAGCAGTCAGCATTAATTATTCCAAACAAGTATAAGGCAAGGCCTGTGTCTCCTAAAACATCTCTCAATCTTCTCGTCTTTAATAAAATCACCCTCCCAGCCATAGGGTGTAACTGGAATTGTACATACACATGTGCATGCAAAAACATAATGCATAAGGAAAGATTCGGGTCCTCATTAAAAAATGAAATAAATAAGAATTCACCAAGGAATTCTGCCAGAGTCTGATTTCCAGATCTGGTTTTGCTGCATTCTTGCCCACAGCCTGCAGAGTTCTGGGTGCCTCCCTATCCTTCTCCAGCTGCACAGTCCTCTTCAAATTCAGACTTCTTGCACCTATAATTACTAGGTGCCCTGTGCCAGGCTCCTTTAATTAACCAGCCCAACTCTACTCCCTTTGGGATCAGACTAAGCTCTTTTTTATTAGTTCCATCATTAGTTCCATCAGTATCTAGGCCTAAGCAGGATACCTTATACCACTTTGTGAGTGGGGCTGTAGGGTGCAAATGACCTCCAAAGCACCTGCCTGCAGAAGAGGCAGAAGAAGTGAGGCTGTGAACCACAGAGAAATGGCATGCAGGGTTGATACACCACTCTGCAAAATTAACTACATCAGCAAAAATGACACAGCTCAAAGTCCTCAGGAGAATGCCTTGCATGAGGGGAGCCTTGGTGTGCCAGTTAGGTGCTGCTGCACTGCTGGAAGTGCTTCAATCCGAAGGGCAGAGAGGCAAAAACAGAATAAACCTCTTACCTGTCATTACACCACAGTCAACCTTGTGATTTTCAGGGCCAAGAAAGAGCCAAGCATTCCTGAACAGCACTATTTCACCAAGACTCACACTCTCCAACTGACACTGTCTTACCAACACCTAGCATGGAAACTCAACTGCAGGTTCATGCAGTGCCCTAGAAGAGGAAGATTCCCACTTCATTGTTTGTACTTAAGACTCCATCTTCCTGTTGCCAAGGATCAGATTCCAGATACTATCCAAAATTTCTTCTCTCCATCCTGCATAATGCTGCAGAACCTCTTGAAGGTAGCTTCTTTAGTATTTATTGGTATTTTACCTTTAGCCAAGACACTTTCATTCTCTGAAGCTGTCACCTAACTTCTAGACAAATTGTAGGACAAAAAAAAAAAAAGGCTAAATGCACCCTGGCCTTTCCTGGACCATGAGATACTCTGTATGTGTGTGTTCATGCATGTGTCAGAGAAAGAATGGGATGTGAAAAGCAAAAGAGCTGGCTAATGTCCTGGGATTTCATAGGACAGGCGGCCACTCTAGTTGCACAGCTTGACTTCCCCAGAGAGTTTTCTCAAGGAGAAACCAGCAATCGATCTTGGGACACAACTTCCAGGACTGTTCCTTATCTCAGAACAGCTTCTGCCACGAATTCCTGAATGCGCTTTAATGTTTAAATTATTAAATGCATTAATGTATTTACATTATTCAAGTCTTATGTGCATTTTTCTAAGATAATTTATGTATAAGAGTTTGAATGTCCATGACTGTTAATGTCTACAACCCTTCCTGTTCATTATTGATTCTGGAAGGGAAAAAAAAAAGCCAGTGTTTTAATGCCTTATTTTTAATGTATTAAGAGTCTGAATAAGTGCATTCTCTTTTTTCTTTTGTAATTTCATAATTTAAGTAGTGCATTTATTAAACTGACACAGTATGAATTGTGGTGAAGTCTGGCACAGGTCCATGCTGCCAACGCAGCCCAACAGACCATCATGCTACTCTGCAAATCAAGTACAAGCTTAGCTCCTCTTACGCCAGCTTTTTCTCCCTACCTGGAATCAGAAGGGACAGAGACTACAAAGAAGTATTTTTAAATACATTTTTATTGCTATTTACATGGCTTTTCTTTGTCATTTCCATTTTGAGACAGTTGGAGTTTTCTTATGCTATGAATGAACTGGTTTAATGCAAACCTGCGTTTCCAATGAGTTCTGACACACATACTACAGTTTAAAAATTTCTACAGTAGCTTTCAAGTCCAGTAGCTCCAAAGCTCTTCAAAAATCTAAACTAAATATTATTTTGTTCTTTCTACACCATAACTGCGCACATCATAAACCCCAAAATTTGCCCATAGCTTAATGTCCACATGCAAATTATAGACAGGAATCAGGTCACCTCCACTGCTGAACCACAGCCACTTCTAGAGCAGAATGCAGCTGCTGTTCAGCAGTAGCTGGCCATCCTGCATGCCAGCTGGGGACAAGAATGCTGTAACAGGCAACAGAAACTACAAAAAAATGCAGGTAGCTATCTCTGCTTGCTCCACCCACACATCAGTGGTGCTGTATGGACATGCACTTTATATATAAATTATCTGTAAATGCCCTAGATGTTTATAGCCAAAAATACTACTTTCAAAGTCCAGTTTTTAGTGCCAGACAAATCCACTGCCAGCTGAGTTTACACAGAGCAACAGTGACACCCGATGGCTTTCAGCTTAACCTTCGGACACATTCCCTGCCAGAAGAACCCAGGGGCTCTGTTTCCTCTGCTGGGATGGCAGCCCCAGCTCAAATCACCTATCAGAGCAATTCATCAAGAAGCTGAACTGCAGAGAGATAAAACTTGCTGTACGTAGGCACTGTATGTAATTATGAGTGTGTGCATAAGTTTCACAGTACATTCTGCATAATTACAGCCCTGCCTGGCACAGTTGCCAGTGCGAGCATGAACACACACGCACACACATAATGTATGCACAATATTGTGCATATGGACTTGGGAAAAGACAGAGAACAGGGAAAGTTGCTGGCTGTTGTTTTAAGAGCTGACTCTGCCATTTCTAAGGTTAAGTTTGTGTTTTTTTGCTACTCATTACCATTCTTTAACTGTTACAATTTATATCAGCATATAATGTTAAATAATTACAGGGAGCGGAGCTCACTCTAGCGAGGATATAAATGCGCTGTGGGATTCTACAGATTTAAACAAATAACACTCACAGCAGGGGGTGAGCAGATGAATTAGCATTAATATCCTGCCTGGGAGATCCCAGTGCAGTGTTATGGCTTAAATACAGATCTTTTCTGTAACAGTCAATATGACAGCTACTAGCAATACAGCCCAGCACATTCACTAGTCAATATAGCAGCTGCAACTAAGGAATGCCCTTGTAATAATCCATACAGCAGCCAGTTAAAATAAATAACTTCCCTTTAACAGTCTATATCGCAGCCAACTGCATTAAAACCTTCCCTTTTAAGGTCTATACAATAGTCAGCTAAATGGAAAAATTGGCATCCTTCTTGGCAGCTTCAGAGGGAAGTCAGGCATCAAATGAGCCAGAGACTGAATTCTTCTTTCATCCCTTGGGGAATGAGGGGGGTCCCTTCCATATCATGCTGGTGAGGAATCCTGCAATGCTGCTATCACAGCTTGCAGTTCAAGTTTTGGGAGAAGATGATGTGAGCCCCCAAAGCCATCACTTGCACTACCCTTCTGAAGCAGTTACTTCAGTTTTTAAAAAATAAAGACCAAAACCTCTTTCTTTCCTGATCAGCATAACAACTCAGGTAGACCACAGCTGTCCACAGCAGCAAGCACATACATCCAGAGTCTTCAGAGTAAAGGCAAGATGCTTTTTCTAGCACTTTTACCATTAGAGAGATGCCCTAGTTCAGTGTAAAAGCAGAACCCGAATTTGAACCCTCTGCTTTAAATCAGTAGCTGTTTTTTTATTGTCTAACAAGAAGCAACAGGCTGAGGTAGGCTATGAGTCTACCTCCCTTGGACTATACCACAGCACTTCATTTTGCAATAGCAATTGTGAAAGACCGTAATATAAATCATGATAGAAATGGTTACAAAGCCTCCAAATCTGAAAAATCAAACTGGAGGAAAATCCACAAGCACAACAAATTCTGTCACAGGGCCACTACAGCCAGTTTTTGTATTTAGGGTCAAATTCTATCCTCACATACAGATTTTATACTGGTACACCTCCAGTCTTCTGTGATGAAGTGGCTGTAGATTCACATTGTGAATTAACTGACTTGCAAAACAAACCTGTAGAACCTGGACAAATTAAAGGAATGCTTCTTGAGGCAAATTAGAAAGTAAAACAAAAAAAAAACCCTCATAAAGCACTTAATACTGAGCTTATAGTTTACAAACTGTTGTACAAGAATAATAAGTCTCTACATAATGAAATGTGTGGATATTCTCGTACTTTCCACACTGCTAAGTGATTTTATGGAGAAGGAATTCTGCCACTAAAACAGTACATTTGCTATCTTCTTGAGAAAGATGACAACTTCCTTAGAAGTTGGAATGGTAAACCAGGAATGTCATTTATTTTTAAAAACTCCACAAATGAAAAATATCTGCCTGCTTCCTTTTAAAGAAACTTGTCCCTTTGGGTATATATTAAAAAAACATAAACATAAACCAGGGACCTACAATCCCACCAGATGTTTAGCACATGGAGCCTTTTCAAATAATTGATCAAGAAAATAAATATTTTTTTCAGGTAGCAGGAAAAAATTATCTCTGAAATCCTTCATATTGTCAATGCTTTAATTTGTTTTATCTCAGTTTTTAAGAGAAGACTGCAGCTACAAACACATTCCAGCTTACAGCCTCCCAAATTAAAAATAAATACACACCACCCCTACTCCAGAAGCCATAGTTTGAAGCTTTGACCATATTTTGCAAAATGACAGTTATTAAAAACAACAAACATGCATCACAGTGAGTCATCTGGTTTCCAACTTCTGAGTCAAAAGGGGCTGATTCCACACAAACTGAAACCTGGCTCTCTGACTACTTGCATGCTTAATGATTTGTATCTCTGCACCACAGCTTCAGAACAGGATGTGGAAAAAAAGAATGAAAAGGAGATGGGAGAAAGGGGAGGGGAGGGGAAGAGAAAAGCACTTCTTTACTGGTCCCAGTGTCACTGCAAATAAAGACTATGTCAAGATTTAAACCATAATAATGGAAAGGCTATAAAGGTCTCTGCTATAATGTTTCCTCTGATATTCCCTTTCATAAATGCTCTCTTTATGTTGCATGCTTTGCAATAATACATGTAATGTTTGTGAACTAGCCCCGCTGGGGAAACTGCATCATATGAGGCTTCACAGAACACAACATTAGAAGCTAGATAATTCATTTACTAGTTCCTCAACTTCTGTTAGCTGCACCTATCTTCTTCAAGAGAAAGCAACAAACATGAGGAGACAAGTAATCTAAAGCAACCTCCAAATATGTTTGGCTGGAAACCGATCTGTTTGTACCAACACATGGGCATGCAGTACAGAGTTACTTCTTCCTGCAATGCAACACCTTTCTGGGTAAGACTAAAAAGCCTCTTCCCAGATCCTACATGTAGGAGCAAGAACCCCAAACTCATTCACAGCTATGCCAATTGGATCGATTGCATCCTGAGCTTCCTCTTGGCAGAGACAGTGAGAACATCAGTGCCAAGACTATCTGCACAACAGATCCCTGCCAGCACCAGAGTTGTGTCTCCTGATGGCAAGGCATAAACATGCACAGGGCACCTGGCTGTGACACCTCTTTCATTTTGCATGTGCATAGCAAGACCTGTTCCCTTCAGGTTACACACTAAGCTGCATGGAGCTCAGCTCTGCCCTCCCAGAAGGAATGACCACCAGCAGCCTGAGGCACCTGCATGCCCAGCAAGAGGAGAGGGAACTGAGGGTCAGACTGGAATCCCATGGGGCTCTAGTACTGGATTGCCCAAGTGACCTGGGAGCACTGCTTGAAGCATACTGAGTGCTTGGTAGCTGACTATGACAGTGAGAACTAAACCTGTCTTTACTGGATTGTGGAAACCTGCTGTTGAGAAAGGGTTGTCAAAAACATAATGTTGGGGGGAGCAAGCTCATCTCAGTCTCAACTGTAATTCTCAATCACTGCACAGAAAGTATTTATATCCTGTTGGCAGCATATGTAACCAATGTGACTCTTTGTGTCAGAGCTGTCAATTATGGCCTTGACTTATGAGGAAAGATTAAATGAGCTAAATATGTAGAGCTTGGCTTAGAGACCAGGATGGGGGTGGGGGAAAGAAGAAATGATGTGATAACTGTCTGCAAACATCTGAAGGGTACAGATACTTAAGGAGGAAAGGAATCACTTAGGGTGGCACACAAAAAAATCAGGAGGAGCAAGCTGAAAGGAAGACACAAGAAATTCTCACTATACAGCAGAGAAACTCCATTCCAGCAAGATACTGTAGGATTGTATCCCAAGGAACACCATCATTCAGGCCATTTAGACACTTGGCAAAACACTAGAAAGTTGACCTGAAGCTCTGACCAAAAGTTGTAACAAATAATTTAAAAAGTGGGGCATACTGGGAGTGTGGCTGATGATAGATAGGTCTTGCATCTTTCCAGCTGAAAAATTGTTTTACTAAAATCCTAGGCGTATCTTCCTTGTCACTCTTCCAGAAAGACAATTGTCAAAGCAGCAGTGGTGTGTTATGGGATGACAACTTGGAAGACAACATGGTCTGCACAATTATAACAAGAAGAGCTTTGAAAAAATACAGACAAAGCCAAACCAAAGAACGTGCCCCAAACTATTAGGATGTTTGGAAGGATGTTTGCAATGTAAATGAGAAATACAAGACATATGAAAAGCAGGGAAAGTCTCTTGTCCACTAAGTTGGTTAAGAACTGCAAATCCAAGAATTACCCCAACTTGCAACTTCCTAGTTTGGCAAACCATGGTTCAGAAGGTGCTGGCATCAGAAGTATTTGAAGAAAGTATTCCTGTTGGGGAAAGATCTTTCAAGTTCATGAATAAGCCATTCTGCCTTTTGTGCTCCATCTTATGTTTTAGAATGATAGAGATTCAACATATCCTTTGCTCTGAAGCACAACAAAAATGGCATAGATATTGCAATCTTTTTCTTAAGGCATGATCTCCCAGGTAAAAGTAGAAGGAAGCCAAGTGAAGAAAGTTATCACATGTAGGCAGTTACAGTGTTGTAATAATCACTGTCTGTCACTAGACTCTTTGATTACAGCAGCAATGACATATACAGTGTCAGGGTATGGGCAAAAACAGTCCAACTAGTATCAGAGGTAGGAGAGGAATTAAGATTGTCTGGCAACACCTTCCACATCAGGAATTTAGTAATGTGAAGTCAAGAGGCACTCCAAAGAACAAGTAGAATGTTATTTCAAGAAGCTAGAAAGGCTCTACTCCTGCGAAGTTCTTAAGCTGGTCCCTCCTCTCTGTAAGCAGAAAGAACAATGGGCCATTGCTGCCCTCTACAAGTTGATCTGCACATAGCATATTTTCCACACACATGTAGCTGCAATGATACTATTATCTCACCTTGATCCCACAACCCATCATTACCGAAGTGCAGACTTTGCCATCACCTGTTTCAAATTACTAGGTACCCTCTGCAGCAGCTGGGCTGCACGAAACAAAGTGCTCCTGATTGTTCTGAGCAGGCAGAGCTGGGCTGCCAGCCCACACACAGCAGCCAGCTGACAGCAAAGCAGGCCATGAGCTGTAAAATACTGCTTGTAGGGGCAGCATGTTTGGACCTTCAAAACATCACATGAACATAAACAAAAATATTAAATTCATTTCTCTCAAGGGGGAAATATCATAATGTCTAAAATTTCCAAAGTGCATGCCAGTGTTTTTTTCCAGTGTCACAAAGCACTTTAGCTTCCATTTTACCCTTTGGTGAGAGATCTGGGATCTTGGGAAGTCAAATCATGCCTAATGTTAAAAGAGATTCTGTTCCAGCTCCTAGTACTTTAATTTCCTTGCAGGTTTTGTAAAGAGCAACTTAAAGTATTACAATTATTTTAAAACCATCTTAAAAGTCTTCTGACCACTAGTGTGGGTTTGTCTGAAAAGCAAACAGGAATTGTTTCAGAGCTCTACAGACCAGATTATAAGATGCTAACTCACCACAGTGTCAGTACCAGAAAATGACTGCACCTCTCCTAGTTGTTATGCTGCCTCACCCATGAGCTCTAAAGTGTTGTTTAACCTGTAAGCTCCTAGGGACAGGCAAAGCCATCATTACCTTCTGAACAGTCTGACAGGGTCTTAACCTGCTTTGGTCTGTAACTACTGCAAGTTTCTAGCTTTCATACATTAGCATAACGCTACACCAGAAGTTAGATCTCAAACTGCTACAGCCCATCCTCTTTTAAAATTGGGTTTTAAAGGAATTCCAAGAGAACTTTCCCAATGACCCCAGGTGGGCAATTTAACTTGACATGACAGTGTTCCTTTCACTGTGCTCAGTAAACAAATTTGCATGTATGCTTTGCACATACTAAAATATTTGTCTGAATCAACCCAGTAAAAGGAACTGGCAGATTGAGTTAATTTTGCATGAACAGCAGAAGAGACAAAATCAGCCAAACCCCCAATAATCTCAAACTCATCAGAAGGTCAAACATAAGACAGGATTCTCTCTGCAGCACACCAAAGGATACCGTGTAAGGCAGTCACACACCTCTGACTCTCTGTTGTTTGCCCAATAAAACTGACATCTGCACAGCAATTGTCCTCCACAGCCTGGTGGGCACTGGGAATCCACAGCAATACATTCAGGACCTCCCCACACGAGCTGAAGCATTATCACACCACTAGGGTTACTGCCTGGACTGGAGGTCACAAAGCTGATAGTCTCTTTCCCTCCTGCTGACAGTGGTAAATTATCCTGACTAATGTTTCGCTGGGGGCTATAAGTTAGTTGCCTACTGACTCTGGCTGTCTGGAAATCCCCTCTGGATAGATTTACTTTTAAAGAATCATTCAATGTAGGCCAACACTCCAAACAAACCCTTTGTGGCAGACAGAAAATTTGTACAGTAAACAAGTATAAATGCTTTCTTAAGCAATAAGGAGTGGGAAAACGGAAAGAAAAAGCATGATGGGGGTGTCCCTCCCATACACTCCAGTCCCTCAAATCATTTCTGGTAACAAAAGTTCTTCTGAAAAAAAATCGTATTTTTCTACATATTTTTCTACAAATCTAGACTAGGACCTTAAAACTGTAAAGAAATGAAAGGGCAGTACATGATATCCCTTGAGTAAGAATCCATTCCAGAAAACAAAGTATGAGTTTTTCAGTGAAAATACTGGTTTTGTCTTAAACAACAATTTTAGGCAAAAAAAAGAATCTCACTGTTGTCCCATGTATTCTGTAGGGTTTGATGGGGCAGAAAAAGCAACCATTCTCAATCCATGAGAACCTCTTTGTAATATTAAATGAAATTCTTTGTAACCACAGTCTCCTTAAGAAGTTCAAGAGAATAGATGAGGTTTAAGAGGCAACAAAACAGAGAGGATCTAATAATTCTGTTGTCTGTGTAAGGGGTTAGGCATTATCAGGACCCTTAAAAATTTGTAAATCCGTTTAACAAAGGGTGAGGAAGAGTCATGAGGGCTCCAGCACATCCCAAAAATCTAATTTCTATAGAGGCAGCAGTAATTCTTTTCACCTTGTACATTTCAACAGCCTGTAGAAATGTGAATAAAATGTCCATATTTCAGTGTTAACTGCTGTCACTGCAACAAGAAATATAAAGAAACAGCACATGCTCAGAATGAAAGAAGTTAAATAATCCTGCAGTAGAAAATACTTTGCTCATCATACCATGATGCAGGAATTTTGTAACTTAGTGAGAAACCAAGAGTGTTTGACATTTACAAGCAGTGCCTATATATTTACAACTAGTACTTCTTTCACCAAGCACCAGAAAGGGAATGTTTTGTGGCAGAAAAAACCAAACAAACAAACCCCAAACAATAAACAAGCAGCATGTGGAAAAAGCCTCACTTATAAACCTGTTTCTTTAGGTTCTTCCTACAACCCAGCCTCATGCCGAAGCTCTCATATGTGTAACTTTCATAGCTGCCATTTAGACTGCAGCAGACTTGGCAGATAGAAAAGGCCAAGAGCAAACATATTCAAATTCAAATATTTCAAAAGCATCACAGAATGGTTAAAAAGTTACAAGACACTGATAGGAGAGACAAAACAAGGTAAAAAGAAAAGCTTTTCACTTCCTTTCATAATTGCACTAAAGAGAGAAATTAGACCAAAGATCAAAGATTCAAGAAGAGAAAGTGAATTTTCTAATGCTTTAACCTCACAGAAAGGTTCTGTCCTGTGCAGTTATAGCTTTCACACATCCCAGGACTTTGCTTTGAGCAGCTGCAGAAAGACAAATCTATTCCAATTCCACAAGTGTTCAGAGGACTATCAGAGGTGGCTGCACATACAAGCAGAAAGGCATGCAGCAGTGTTCACTGGTAAGCTGGACTCAAGGAGAAGCTGATCTCACACTGACGATGACAAACGTGGCTGTAAACAGCAGCAGAGCGAGATGCTGACACTCTGCTAACACAAGGTTACGCTTTCCACTATGGAGCTACACGGCAGATTTTAATGGGCCAAGACCGACAGCTAGGGAAATGAGTGTCCGCTCTCTGCTGCACAAATTACAGCACTCCCCATCCCCCCAACTCATTCTCCACTGTCAGAACTGTAACACAGTGACCTCTTAGTAGGGAGTAATTTTCAGTTGGGACAGTTTATTGTAAGGACACTGGATAACTCAAGGGAGTAATGGCAAGGAGGTGAAGTCCCTTAACTCCAGTGTGGTAGTTCAAAACATCAGAAGTGGGTTGAATAAAGAGCAATTAAAAGTGTGACATGAGTTTGTAGAGCTCCACTTTGAAGGCTGCAGTAAGGTAATAAACCCCAGCAAAGTATGCTCTGAAACCCCAAAATGCAGCACACAATCTGATGTGTCAGACTGCATCTGCCACATGATCCTGCAAGTTCTCTTGCAAACAAGTAGAAACCATTGCTTCTCCTGGTCCTGAAGAAAGTAGCAGGCTGGGAGGTACAGAGTACACAGAAGGCAGTGCTACTGACCACAGAGCAGAAAGTATTTAGCACCTTGCAGGATACAGTGCCCATTACAATCATGCATAGAATACAAAGCTATAATGACATCTGCTCATGCAAGGCAAAACGCTTTAATTCTATTGCTTTCTCATACTTGTGCATAAAACCACTGACATGTTCCAAACAGATCTCAGTCCTATGAAGTCATCAACTAAGTGAAAAAAGGTGATGGGGTACAGAGCAGAATTTGGTCATGAGAGCCTTTTCTCCCTCCTTTGGATTCTGTAAGTCTTCTTCAACTGCTTCATACCAGATCTGAAGCCTGAGCACATGGCTCCCCACTACAGGGCCATTTGCTGGATTCCTGCCATGGTTTGTTCCGGTGTTTCCATAAACATGTTCAAGCCATGGCACCATGTGCCTACAAGTCTGCTTCACGGGCCAGGATCTGCTGCGTGCGTTAGAAGGCAGCCTGCACGATCCTGGCTACAGAGAAGCCACAGCGCTGTGGTGGAAGTCAGGTCATCTGGCTGACAGAACTGCTCATTTAATAAGGTTTCTACAGATAGTCAGCTGGAAGCAATAATGACTCCTAAGCAAACGTGACAAAGACTTCAAGAGTTTAATATTAGAACAACAATTAATGAAAAAATAAGGAGAAAAGCTCCACCTTTCAAAGGGTTCTAATTAGCTCACATGCAAGACTCACCACTGTGGAAGTTTGAGCTTGAGTTCTTCAAATATATAAATATTTTTATGTGGTAGGAATATACACCCATACGGAAAGATACACAACTGCTGTGTGCTTCTTCTGAGCAGTTCCTCAGTGGCACACACACTGAGAAATTAATTACATCAAAGGTAATGTTAGAATCTGCCTTGAGAAAGAGAATGAACTGTTGACGAGCAGAGGCTGTGGTGACTTGCTGCCTGCTACAACCTTCCTAAGATAGGAGTACCGGGAAGCAACCCCCAAAAACCCAAACCACCAAACCCATCACAAAGCACATGATGTCAATAACAACTTCAGGTCATCTCACATACAGATGTCTGTGCAGTTAAGGGATGGCACAGTATTAATAGACTAGAAAGATTTTCACTGCAGAGCTTAACAGAATTCAGGGACAGCCATTTCATTAAGTGCATTTTATTGACCCTTCCCAGTTCAAAGTCTTTACCTGAACCTCTGTCCTTTAAAAATCAGCTCCTGATTATTGCTGATAAGAGTTACAAGGTAAAAATATTTTGATGTGACCAGTGCCCCACTATTAAGGACAGTACTTCAATCTTCTCACTGCAAGCAACTTGTGTTCACTATGATCACTAAATGAAAGCCAGAGAAGAAACTCAGAGATTTATATGTTTAGGACAACACCATGAGCTAAGAATTTTGGCAAGGTTTTGACTGAGTTACAGAAGGCTGAAGAGGAAGGAAAGAAAGAAAAAGAAGGCTGTAAAAAAAAATACTGCAGCTCCAAAGAGTGGTGGCTCACTTCCCAGTCTTTTCTTTTCCATAAAAAAAGAAACAAACCAGGGTTCCCTTAGTTATCCTCATGCACAAAATATCCCAGAGCTCTTTCCAAAATGATTCTAGAGTGAATTGGATCACACCCACTGCTAGCTGCCAGACACATCTAAGCTCACCCTGAGTGCATCTGAATATAAAGACATCTTGAATGAGGTCTTTGAGAGGCAGCAGAGCATTTTTTATTAGACAATAGCACTAGGAATATCAGTTTAAATTATGGTGCACAGGTCATTCTTCTCTTTACTAAATAAGCAGTGATCAAGACCATACATTGCACACACATAAGACAGGCGGTCCATGCTCAAGGAGAGCTCAGTGGTCGAGCTGACCCATGTCTAACCCCAGAAAGACAGAGGATAAGGTTACAGGTCAGAATTCTGAGGTCAACAGCAAGGCAACATAAGGCAGCTAACACCTCCTTCACAAAGAACCAGCTCCTTGGAAAAGCAAAACAAGAGATGCAAAATGATGCAGCAAAGACAACAACTCACACAGACTACATTATCAGCAAGAAATTGTACGTTGCTTCTTAAAGAACTTACCAGTGGCTCTCGAGACGCTGCATTTTCAGGTGCAGGGCTGGAGCCAGCCTGTAAAGAAGAAAGAAGAGTGAGGTTACACTGCCACCTCATGGACACAGGCAGAAATATTTGCCCGTTAAGGCCACTACTATGAGCAGCATTCAGGCAGGCAAGTACTCGTTCCTAGCACTAGGTCTGTGACGGCCTGAAGACAAAAAGGTCAGAATCATACAGAAAAAAATTGTTCCAGCAGTCCCCATTTCAAACAGTAGAACTAATTAATTCACAGAATCTGCAGAGCTTGCTTTAAGGAGCCAGTAGTCAACAGCCAGCGAGACTACTGAGATGACATGAAAGAAACGTTCACCCTAAATTCTGAAATACATGGCACAGTGAACAAACACAGCATGAAACTGGGACTCCCTCTGCTAAACTCTCAGTTGCAACGCTTGTCACACTGCATGGTGCAACAGGGCATTTTCATCATACATGAAGTGAGGATAGCAACTTGCCTGTCTCAAAGGTTTCTGATAAGCACTTGACACCCCCAAAGAACTCTGCAATACTAAAAGAAAGCAAAGCTGCAGAAGCCCCAAGTGCTGGTATTGAAGTGGATGCAAAAGTACCTTTCTCCTCTCCAGAAGGACTAAACCTGACACTGAGCTTCTCCCATTTTCATGATCCACTAACACACCCTTTTTTCCCCACACTATTCTTCTAAATATTTCCAAACCACTATGACTTAACTAACCTCACAAGATGTTAGCAATGCCAATGTCATCCTCACTTCCCACACATCATTAAGAGATATAATTTTAGGGCACATGCTGAACAACCTTATCTTGCACACAGGGCAAGAGTGGTACATAGGAGGAAACTGAAATTATTTGACTGAAGAAAGACAGAAAGCCAAAAATTGGACTAGACTTAAAATTCAGGACCTTTCACCCTCCAGGCTCACCTGCAGTTTTGCTTGTATTCACCTACCCATCAAGAACAAACGTAACATTTTAGCATAATCTCATGTTTTCATCCCTGGACTTTTCTTGACATGCAAAGAAAAAAAAAAGGCAGTTTCATCTCAGTTATAATTAGCATATTTCAGCTCTCCTGAGGGAGACATACCTAAGTTTTGCCATAAAACAGACCTATCTTGGTCAACCATCTAGTGGGTTTTTAATCTTAGGAGAGGTGGCACACATTTGATATATCAATAATAAAAAAATTGAAGGTTTATCAGTAATGAAGACTCAGAAGAAAGGGATCCTATTCATTGAACATACAAAAACACGAAGCTTTCAAGTGACAGCACAAAGGTCCTTAAAGTGACTTTTTGTCCTCCAACTGTATTCAGCACTTTTACACAATTTACCACACCTCCAAAGTATCTGAAGACTTTTATTTTCCTCAGCTATAAACAAGGAAAAAAAAATCTCAATAAATGCAAGCATTTACCACAAGAGGGCACCAAAAACTCAAATATACTGCAGCTCAGCTGCTTCCAGACATGAGCATCACCAGAGCCCAGCCGGATCTCAGCTAGGCAGCGATTCTCTAGAGATGCTCTTCATGGGCAGTCATCATAATTTTTGCTACTCCACCCTCTATCTGCAAAAATTTCAGCCACTAAGACTTACTTTACATAACCACTGCAAGTATCAGCTTCAACACCACACCGGAAGTCCACCACCAGGTCTCTCTGTGGTGGAGACAATGCTACGTGGTACCAAGAGAAGGGCACTTTTCTCGTTATCATTGGCTTCCCATTTCTATGTGCACAGTATATCTGCTTCCAAATTTATTATAGCTGGATGAAAGAAAAGTAATGAACAGTCTCAAGATCCATTCTCTTCTCCAAAAATAGGCAAGCATATGAAAATCAACACCAGATTATGGTTTGCATGATTTGTGGATAAGTTAACTGCACCTGTTTAGGTTGTGGATAAACTTATTTGCTGTGTATCCTCTGCTTTGTTTCTTCAGTGAAGCCCCAGGACTAACACAGGTATCCTGTCATGGTTAGTACACGAAATACTGGGCACGTGCCTCAAACTACAACTGATGAAAGCACATGGCTGACACAAAACCTAAGCCTATTGTGTTTGGTAACTTGACCTTTCACAATCTAGATTTGTGCTGGTTAGTCAAGAGTATGAATTTTCTGTAAGTTATTTTTATCTCAGTTTAGTCCAGTGCAGTTCCCTACAAACTCAGCCTCCTCAGTCCAGAATAAAGAGGTTCACTGTGACTTAGTCAAATCTGGATGGATTTGAATGATTGCATAAAAGTGTGTTGGTGGTGGACTTTGCTCTGTTTTCTTCCGTGTTGCTGAAACAGACAGACCTTTCATCTGCTGGCTGCAGGAGGGCCCTCTGCAGCCACCTAAAGGTTTTTACAAAATCCCATTGGTATTACTTACTCAGGAGTCTAAGCTACTGGAGAGATAAGAGAGCTGCCAGGCAGTCACTCAATTCGTGGTAGGTAGAGTTTGCAATGAAGTACAGGTTACCTTGGCTCACATGCAAGCCAGTGCAACTGACTGGAAGCCTACACTGTATACAATCACAGTAATTCCATGTTTCCCTCTGGCTCCTCCATTCATTTCAAGTCCCAGTTTAGAAGTATCTCAGGCTTTTAGTATGTTTCTTAAGTATGCACTCAAGCCAGCAAACTTACATTTCCCTTTTACTCTCCCCATTCAGTTTTTGTACCACATATATCACTGCTTTGCCCTTTGATGCTATTGGTTCAAGGACCTTCCTCCCTTGCACTAAGACTTGCAGTTGCAGAAAGGTTTTGTTTAACTAGTACTCCATTTCAAAACCCAGCTGACATATAAACTGCTTCCCTTCTCTCTGGCTGTGATTTTGCTTGATTGTTTTTTTTTCCTGTTCAAGTGTTTTATTGAGTCTCACATGCAGATCTTGAGATGAAAACATGCCTAGTGCAAGGGCCGGGCCTGAACACCTCTTCCCCTCAACACTACATCTGGCTGCTTGATGCAGCTGGCCCGCGCCAGCTCATGCCACCACACAAGGCAGGACGCCACGCTACAAAACCCACTCCCTGGGGACGCGAAGCATTGGTGCCACGGGACAGAGGGGGTGAAAGACTGCGTAGACGCACCGAGCCGCTGAGCAGAGCGTCCTGGCCCTTCCCACCGCGGCCGTGACGAGGCACCGTAGCTCCATCCGGGCAGCAGCCCCTCGCCGCTACTCCCGCACCAGACTGCCCAGGGGCAGACAGGGACCGGGGGGAGCGCAACGCGCACATCTGGGAGCCGCTGTCGCCGGCCTCCGCCGTCCCTCTGGGAGCCAGCGCTGTCGTCGGGGTCCCGACAGCGACAGGCCCTGCCGTGAGGCGACCCCTCGCGAGTGACCGTTACGACAGGTGCGGAGGCAGCGCGCGGGCGGCGGTTGGCGGCACGAGGGTGGAGGTTGGCGGCACGAGGCCGCACACCCGAGGCTGGGGGCGCAGCGGAGGGGAGGGGGCCGGCGCGCGCTTCCCCCAGCCGGCCGCGGCGGGAGGAGGCGGAGGCGAAGCGGGGGGAAGGGGGACACACACACGGGTACCCAGGGCGTGGGGTGTGGAGTTGCGGAGCTCTCTCCTCGCCCACTATCCCCCGGAGGTGGCACCGGAGCCCTCGCCCCACCCCGCCTAACCCGTCCCCTACCACCCCTTGCCCGAGCTGAGCGGGCAGAGCGTCGACCCCGTCTACCTGGCTGGGCTGCTCCGCTTGCTCCGAGGAGGCCATCTTCCCAGGCCCGGCTAATCCATCCCCGCCCAACCGATGGAACGCCCTCACTATCGTTCCCGCGCCCCGCGCGGCCCCCTACTGGCTCTCGCTGCAGGCAAAACGAATCGAACGCCGGGGCACCGAAGCGGCCCGCGGGGCGATCCACTCATGCTATGAGCTTACGGCCTCCTGTCGGGATGGGCCGGGAGCTAGCGGTTAGGCTGGCTTGGGGCAGAGCTGCGGACCCTGCGAGGCTCTGTGGGCTGCAGGAGCAACCAGGCCTGGCTAGCTTGGCAGAGAAGTTTTCCCTACATGGAAAAGCCAGTTGAGCCGTTGATAAAACCCATACTGGTCTGTCGGGTGCGGCCGGGCCATCGTGCGCTGCCACTTATGGGTGTAACTATGGATATCCGTCACTGCTGCTTTACTGTTACGGCTCTCAGAAGGCTGCTAAGAGGCACAAATAATAAGGACAGGTTTTTGCAGGAGATCCCACGAGGAACGCCCTTCGCTTTGGCAGCCCCAGGGCTTTCCACCCTGATGGGAGCTGCTCCAATGCGTGCCAGGGCAGACTTACCACCTGCCTGGTTTTTGAGTTTACAGGATGATTTCACAACCGGCGCACTTGTCCGTAGAGGAACGTAGTCACACTCGTTATGTTTCAAGTAATTAAATTGCCGCCAAGGCTAAAACAGACGTTTTCATAGACTTGTTTTACATAGAGTATTTCTTGAACATCCAGGTTCTGTCGTTCAGCTTAGCTTTGCGATAAAGCATTCTCAGCAAGCTAACCCGACAAGAAATGGCGGCAGGGCTGTGCACGCACCGGCCCCGCGGGGGGCAAGTTGAAACTGTTACCGACGTGCACCGTATCGTCGGCGATTCTCATATCCCACCCTTACGCCACGGGAGCTGGATTCATGCCTGGCCGCCCCAGGGCAGGACTCGCAGGACTCCGTGTCCCAGCGCGCCCCGCGGCCCGTCCCGGCGAGCACCGCGACCTGTTCCGGCGGCTTCTGCGCTCGCCTCGGAGCGTCGCAGACGGGTGGGTGGTGGCGATGGCGGCGACGGAGTTGAAGCTATGTCTTGTGCGGCGGCGGGACGAGCGACAGCACTACGGCCTCGCCGCCTCCTGCCTGCGGGAGCTGCGCGACAAGGGTGAGGGGCGGCAGCCCGGGCGCTCCGGTCTCGGAGTGGGGAAGCCAGCGGCTCCCACCGGGCTGTTGCTGGTCCCCGGTGGGCTCCTGAGTGCCGCCGGTTCCAGCCGGCCCTTTCTTTCTAGCAGGTGGCGGGTCTGTGCCGCGGAACAGACTCAGAGAGGTCTCTGGGTGACGCTTCGTAACACGGGAAGGGAAGGAAGGCGTGAAGCAGCGGTTTCACTGAAATGCGATATGTCGGAGTTTGAATTAAAAATGTTCATTTACGGGGGGAAAGCACTGAGTATGTGCTAAAAACGAGCTGATGTGCAGAGCTGTGTGGAGACAGGTCGTGAATTACTAAGGGCCGCTCGTATCTTGCGATGGGTGTAGCAAAAGGGCAGTGTGTATGTCACTTCTATTACTTCATTTATTATTTCATCAAGTACTTTCTCTCTTCTGCAGCTTGTGGCATTCTATCTATTGACAAGACTGGGGAGCCCATCACCTTAGTACTGGCAGAAGATGGCACCATTGTGGATGATGAAGATTACTTTTTGTGTTTGCCTCCTAATACCAAATTTGTGGCCCTGGCCAAGAATGAGAAATGGTCCAGCAAAAGCTTAGGTATTCTGTGGATGAGGGGCGGGGTGTTTGGAACACACCTGGTGAAATGAGGCTGACTCAGGTGGGTCAGCAGTGACCCCTGAAACTGATGACTTTTGTGTCAGACAGTGGAACAGCCCAGCTCTCGGCGGCTACAGATGAAGTGGACTGTGGTGTAGAGAAGTGGAAGCAGCTGGCCAGGCAACTGAAGGATGACCTGTCTAATATCATCTTGATGTCTGAAGAAGACCTCCAGGTACAATGGGGAAACCTCCAATCCCTCTTCTTGTCTCTGCCCCTCATCCACTTATCTCAGGAGATGGCAGAGAACAGAATAACTAAACAAGATCCCAAGGTTAGTTCAGCTGCTGTTTGGCTGTGGTGCTAGAGTCAAATTCTCCTTGACGGGAAACACAAGTGTTTGAGGAGGATGTTCTTCATCAGTGGCTGCCCCTCACAGTGTGTCTTTCCAGTTCTGGCAGTGGGAGGGTAAAAAGTCAAGATGTGGCCAAATGGTAACTTCCTTAAATCAGACAGCTGTATAATGTGTCCAGAGGCAAAGCTGAGCAGCAGGCCAGATTTATCTGCTCCAGAGTCTCAAGACCTGCTGTCAGTTTTCACAGTTGGTTGAATATTTGCCTGCTTACCACTTTGTATGTGGTGAGGCATGGTGATAATTGCCTCTTCTTCTCCTGCAACTTCCCAAGTGAGGGTGCTTCCACATTTCCCTGGATGCCTTTTGGCTTTGGGCAAGGAATACAGACTGTTGGAGTGCCACTACAGCCTCTCGTAATGAGGCTAACTTGCTGTGATGAGAAACCTTGTGAAACACACTGGGTTTCATGAAGGTGGAGGCTCTTGTCACTCAGGAGTTTTCCTGTTTCTACTGTCCTCTCCACAATGGAGTGAGTTACTCAGGCTGTCCATTTAACAGGAGCACTCTCATTGCTTTAAGGTGCTTATTGATGTACCATATTCAGACCTGGCAGAAGAACTTGCCCAAAGTCAAACCAAAATCCAAGTATTGCAGGACACCCTGCAGCAAGTGCTGGACAGACGGGAAGAAGAACGTCAGTCAAGACAGCTCCTGGAACTCTACCTGGAGGCCTTGAAAAATGAAGACAGTATCTTAAGCAAAGTAGCAGGTAGGGAGCACTAGGATGCCAGAGAAAACTACCTTAGGCACCTCTGAAAAACTAAGTGGAATAAATAAGGCAAAGTGAAGGACTGGAGTGAGTCCCTTGGGTGGCAGTTCTTAACGTAGTTGGTGTTATAGCTGGAGTAGTGTAAGAATTCTCTGGGTGATACGAGGAGGCTCTCCACTGCTGCATCACATTTCTTAGAATGCCCAAGAATAGAATACTGGGAGAAGAGCCTAAACCATGTTGTAATCCTTAACATGATTTTTCCAGTTAGAGGACACACCTAGACAGAATGGATTTTTTTTTTTTTTTTTTTTTTTTTTTTTTTTTTTTTTTTTTTACTCTCTAAACCATCAGAGTAGTCCAGGCCACTTTTCATGTCCTGTGTTTGTCACAGGCCATAACAACTCTGCTAATTTTCAGAATCTGAGACTGTACCGAGGAAGGAGATGGATGAGGTTGACACATGTGCCAGCCATGCAGGCACTTCTGCCAAAACAGCACTCAGTGACCAGATCCTTGCTGCTCTGAAAGAGAAACCTGCTCCAGAGCTCTGCTTGGACAGTCAAGATCTAGAGGTGAGTGAGAAATGATGTAACGTTATCCTGGCAAACCTCTTCTTCTGGAGAAAGAGGTTATAAGGGAAGCTGTCACTACTCCTGGATGCTCTAATGTCAATATCTCAGTCTTAAAGTGGTGAGATAGAATCTTCTCAGTAACACTAACCCCTGCTCAAAGCTCCTGTAGTAGCCAGTTGACACAATTCCAAGTACTGTAGTCTCTGAAAAGCCACAAAATAATTTTGGTTTTGGTCTCTGCCAAATTGTAGTCAACCAGTGCTTTATCTGTCTTACCAGCAAATTAGGGCCTTTCTGTACGGAGATGTATCTAACTATATTTCTTCTATGCATCCTAAATCAAAATAAAAACTTCCTTATGTTGGATAACACTGTAAATAAACACAAGGCTCAGAAAGGAAAGTCTGCTTGAACTTTAACCGTTAGAAAGTATGTTGTTTCTAACTGTGAACTTGCTGCTTTTGCTGTTCCTTGCTCTAGAAACTGTGTTGTGTTCCTTTGAACACCTGAATATAGCTTCCAGCTCTTAAGTGTTGGTAAAATATTGAAAATCTGGTAGCCCACTAGATGTAGATGGTGAAAGCTGGGAACATCTCCAGTCCCAAATTGCCAGTACTGAGTAGATGTCTTGTTACTGCTGCTCTTACTGTGGGCAGGGGAGTGAATGGTAGAGGAGCAGTAGAAAAGACACTCAGAATAAATCTATCTTGCTACAGTTGGTCTTGAAAGAAGATACAGAAGCCCTGGCCTTGGCTCTCAGGTGGGACAAGCACAAAGCTGAAGCTCTGCAGCAAGCCTGTGATCAGGAACTCTCCAAGCGTCTACAACAAGTGCAGACTTTACATTCCCTAAGGAGCACCTCAAAGGTCAAGAAAACGCTACCCTGGGGGGACTGGCCTAGTTCAAAACGCAAAAAATAAGTGCTGCTCACTGTCTAGGAGGGGTTGCACTAGAATCAATACAAGAAAGATCCATCCTGGGAGCCACAGTTTGCTGGTCATACTGCAGTCTGGCTAGAGACAGCTAAAATCTGGACATTGTCCTGAGGCTTAAACTCTTATGATGATTCCAGTGATGTGTAACCAAAGGGATTCTGACTTTTTGCAGAATGATAGAACAATGATATTGCTAAACAAAGCATGTAAGAGTTCAGCTTTGAATACCTGGGTGGGAGCCAGAAACTTCCATCTGACAATAGTGGATATGGCTTCTGAAACCCCAGGCAGCTTGCTTACTTTGTCCTCCTACCATTTTCAGCATGGGGGATGGAAGTCTTCTGGAACACACTTTGAGGCACAGTTAATGAATAGGGCAGAGGGGTTTGCCAGATTCTGTCTGGCCTTAAGCTCCAGGCTGCGATTCTCATGCTAATTTTGCCAGTTAAAGTGAATTCAGAGTCCTTTACCCTCAGTGCTTTTTATCTGTGGAACTGCTGCTGTCTTAAGTGTGGTGTAAGCACTAACTTGTAAAACACAGCAAGGGTGGAGATAATTTCTGTGCAATGCTGTGAAGCAGAAGACTTGTGTTTCCTTTCTGCTTTACTCTCCTGTTCACTAGTGTGGAATCACAGCACTTTTGTACTAGCTAGCTCACCTTTAGATTTGTCAAATTCTTTATTTTTTCCTAGTATCATTAAAACCCTTTTACTGTCCTGTTTGACTAGTTCTGATATTCCCAAGAGCTGCTATAATTAAAGAATATGCTGAAAAGCACAGTATTACCTTCAGGGTGGAGGAAAAAGAAATTAAATACAGGAACACTCTGTAGTTACCCTGTCCAAAGTATTTAGGTAGAGCTCCTGTTCATTCTGGTGACACTGCACCTGGCACAGTCTGTTCTCTTGTGAGAACAGAGGACGTTCATGAAAAAACCTACCTGTGAAATTAATGTTCTAAACAGTTTAGTGCCTCTGAGCAAGTAAACAGAAATACTCAGGGTAACCTCAGATGAAGCTACCCAAATGGCAAGTGACAGGATGGGGAGGGGTGAGGCTTGTAGGCAACATTCTGGTCAGTCTGTTTCGCTAGGGCAAGTAATTACTTCTTAAAATACACACTTCTGGTTTGTAATATTGTAGGCCATGGCAGGTAAAAAGGTGTCCTACTGCTTTGAATAGTTACTTATTTCAGGCTTTTTGCGTTCATGACTTTCTGAGCAGCTGTCCCTGTGGCAGCGCTCAGTGGACGGGGTCTTTTTTTTTTCCTGAAGCCAAAATACCTGTGGTGAGCTGAGCAACCCCCTCACCCAGCCGGTCCGAGAGAGGCAGGCGAGACCCGAGCAGAACCGCGGCCTCCGCTGGCTCTTTAAAAGCCTCAGGAGCGCAGGGATTTGCTATCAGTTTCCAAAGTGCTGCTCGCCTGGCGTGGACGCTTTAAGGGAGCGTGGCCCCAGAAGCATCGGCCCATGGGTGGGGGGCGGGGCTGGCCGGAAGAGCCAATGGGACCGCCCCCGCCTTTTCCCGCCCCGCCCACGTTGCTGAGGGCCGGCCGGACGCGCGCCTTAGGCCGAGTCCCGAGAGTCGCGGTCGCTGCCGTCAGCGCCCCGTAGCTCCTTCAGCGTCGCCGCCATGGCTGAGTGAGTACGGGTGTCCCTCAGCGACTGGGAGCCTCAGCATAGCCTTTGGGGGTGGCGGGCAGTGCCGAGACCGGCCCATGGTGATGTGAGAGCTGGGGATGCCCCCAGCTCACGGGAAGGGCCTTACGGTTCGTTAGCGGGGAGTGGGGAGGCTCCCCAGCAGGGAGTGGGGAGAGCGAGGAGCGGGTCCCGGCGGACGAGTAGGAAGCGGGAGCCTGCGGCCGCTGCTGTCTGCGGAGGCTGGTGTTGGGGAAGCGGGTGATGCCGTGTGGTCCCCGCTTTCCTCTATGTCCGGTTCCGCGTTGTGACAGGAGGGGGAAGGAAGGAGAGGGTATGAGGCCCTCGAGTTGATTTATCGCCATTGGAGGTTGTGCGGTGGCTGAGGGACCAATGAGGAGAATTTGGCTCAGAAGTTTATTGTCAAAATCCAGGAGTAATCAGCTTCGGAGTCATGGCTATGAAGCAGGAAGCTTGGTTTTGGCCCGAGGAACAGAGGTAGTCAGGTTGGATTTTTGCGTGCACGCCCCTCACAAGCCGAATTAGGCAGCCCCGAGCAGAGCATCTTGCTTTCCTCTTTTCCTTTGCTCACCCCCAATCTGAGGCGGTTTGTGTTGCAGAAGCAAAAAAAAAAAAAAAACCACGCTGTGGTGTTCAGATGTGGTACAGCATCTGTAAATATGGAGCTGTGATGGAGCTGGATTCATCAGTGACAGATCAGAGCCACTCTTCCCCCCTTGCTTCCTGGAGCAGTGTGTTGCCTAGCTTACTTTTCTTACCATTTACTTGTGTAGTTGGGAGAAAGTCTGTGTGACTCAAAACATGCTGTATGTTGGTCTCCACTCTTGTCAGCTGGACTGAATGGGAGCCACAAAGATCTCTTGCTGTAGTGTCCTACAGAATCAATCCAGACTGTGTGCAGCAGTGTTTCGTCAAAAAGGGTGGGCTAGCCTAGCAGCTGGCTGGGTCAGAACTGCCTGACAGAGGGCATGGTGCTAGTGCAAGTTCACTGCTAAGCAACTTACCTGGCATTTTTGCTCTTCCACATTCCAGAGCCGACATTGCTTTGATTGGACTGGCTGTGATGGGGCAAAACCTTATTTTGAATATGAATGACCATGGCTTTGTGGTAAGTGAAGGAAAATATTGTTCAAAATGGTTGACTCAGTAGCACTTGGGATGGGAGCTGATCGTTTTCTGGGTGTTGTCTTGGTTTCTTTGTTTCCTTCTGATGGTCTAATGAGTGCTGTTTTCTCCTTTTAGTTATAATCTAGGCTGCCCTTTGTCCTGTTGCCAGAGAAGTGCAGTGCATGCCTGTACTCAGCTAGCCACCTGATGTGTTAGTTACGCACCATTTTTCCCTGAAGTTTGCTTTGGCTTGGCCATTAAGCACAGGTTCTGAAGGCACTTGCAAAGACATGCTGCACTGTGTCTTTAGGGAAGGTGGAAGTGGCAGAGCATGTGATGTTGAACCTTGCTTATGTAATTTGTAGTTTGAGCTAAACTAACTGTCCTGTTGGCAGCTTTTATTAACACGCTTTCATGCTCCTTCTGCCCAGGTTTGTGCTTTTAACAGGACAGTTTCCAAAGTGGATGACTTTCTGGCCAATGAGGCCAAGGGAACCAAAGTGATAGGTGCTCACAGCCTGGAAGAGATGGTCTCTAAGTTAAAGAAGCCCCGACGCATTATCTTGCTGGTGAAGGCTGGAAGTGCAGTGGATGATTTCATCAATAAATTGGTGAGGCAAACATTCTTTCTGCCTGTGACTTCCTGCTGTATTTGCAGAAGTTTCCTCTGGATGATCTCAATCATTTGTTGTTAGTAAGGTTTTGAGTGCATGAAGTAAAAAAAACACTGATTTTTTTCTTTTTTTATAGGTGCCGTTGTTGGAGACTGGAGACATCATAATTGATGGTGGGAATTCTGAGTACAGAGATACCACAGTAAGCCTCATTTCTACCTTGAGTGGATGAATTAAATACACAAGATTCCTTCCCTTCTCATCATCCATCTCCCCTCTGCTCAGGGAAGGCTAAGCTGAGTTATGTCTGCAAACCTAAATCATGCAGCCTATCAAAAAGCAATTTTTACAGTAGTTAAGGATTGTTTTGTAAATACGTATTTGAAAAAGTTGCCCAGACAATGAAAGAATATTTTTATTGGCAACTTCTGAAGACTGAATGCCTTTAGAAAAACATCTGTTACAATCTTAAAAGAGTTTTCAGGGAGATTTGACTATCTGAGAACACGTATAGATTGATTATCTCCCAATCCTACATGACCACAGGAAAATAAGACAGAACTGCTGGTTTGGCTGTTTCGGTAGTGGAAACAGTGGAGTACTTGTTTGGTTTGGAAAAAAGAAAAAAAGAAAGCCTGCTTCTGAGCAGGCTGTAACTGTTAGCATATCTGGGATGCTTGCATGAAAATACTGCATTCAAATTAGTACTTCTGAATCTTAGAAGGGGTACTGGTATTAGTCTGTCTGCTTCAGCATCCTGATCTTGGGTAAGTGAAGTGGCTATGCCATAGTGAAAAACAGGTACTAGATGAGGATTGATACTCAAGATCCCTTAGGGATCTCAGTCTGTTCTGCTCTCCCACTCAGCATTAGTTTCGCTTATAGTTGTCCATGCTTGCACCTTCACTCTGCAATGAACCCAGCAACTCCACCTTGGGTCTAATCTGCCTCCCCCACATCTTTGCACACAGCATGCATCACCTGACACTTAATGCTGAGCCTTTTCCAGCCTCAGTGCCACTCTTTTCTCTCCAGTGCTTATAAAGGCTTTGTTTTCTCAGCACATCTCTTTTGCAAGGATCCATGTCAAAGCAACAGGAAGTTTCCTAACATTCACTTTGGTGTATGAAGAAGGTTTCTCTGAGTCATATCCAAAGTACAATTGAAAAGCTGATTTCGGGTCTGAATTGCTAACCCGTTTGTAAGGTTCTGGCATTAAAAGAAATTCAGTAATGCTGCTCTGCTCTTTGTTCCAGAGGCGTTGTAAGGAACTGCAGGAAAAGGGCATCTTGTTTGTCGGAAGTGGTGTTAGCGGGGGAGAGGAGGGTGCCAGATACGGTCCCTCACTCATGCCAGGAGGAGCCAAAGAAGCCTGGTAAGCATGAGTTAGTCTATTCTTTTTCAGAATGCTCTACAACAATCTTCTATTCACAATGAGAGCTGAGAGGGGGAAGGAGGGAGAGCGTGGGTGTGGAGAGAACAAAATATGTTGCCATCTCACTTCCTCAAGGCTCAAGATTTCTCAACTTAGTGGGGTCCTGGAGCAGTGATGAGTTTCCATGGCAGGCAAAACAAAGGCAGGTTTTTCTTTAGGAAATTCACTGCCAAAAGTTGTACCTACAGAAATCTGAAGGGAGAAATGTGTGCCAAGAGAGAAAGGGTTTTTGCTTACGTTTTGAAAAAATACTATTTCTTGATTATGACTTTTTCTTTAGGGTCCATACACACTTGGTAAGCTGTTAACCGTGACACAGGCAGCAGCAAACATCCCTGCAAGGACACAGATCCCAAAAGGAAGTTTCAGTACTTCTTTGTACTGAATACATTATTTTTTTGCAAGTTTCTGACAGTGCTGTCATGCTGTTTTGTACTCCTGTACAAAAGAAAAGGTGTGTCTGGGCTTTATCTGAGCTTTAGGATCTTTTAAATTCCTGTCCCTTTGTGTTAGCATTTCATACCAGTATCAGCCTGTTCAGATTTGGTGGCACAAAGCCAGAAACAATACAGCAGTAACCTGCTGTCTGATCATGGTTTTGCTATACACAGCTCAGTAAAGACAGCTTCTATGTGCCATCCTTTACCTGAACTTCGTCCCCCACCTTCTTTCACAGCATCTCTAGCCCATGGGCCACCCATGCTCCTTTCCCAGTGGTTGCTTTATGTTGCTCCAAACTTGGCAGTCTGTAAAGCTATCCTGTTGGCAAAGCAATTTACTACACTTGGGCAGTCTGGCAATGACAGAAGCTCCTAATTACCACAATAATGCAGATAATTATATCCTGACTTGCATTCATGGAGTTTCTTCCCTCCTTCCCTCTCCTCCAGATCATGCTGGATTCTTCTTGTGGCTATAAATCAGAACGACATTTTATTTCAGCTCTGCCACTGGTCCTCTCTGAATGTGAGCTTCTATGCTAACCTGCCTCTATTTCCCCATTTCTAAAATGGAGAAGGTAACATTTGGGCTCCTTTAGTACATTAAATTTGTCTGCACAGTGCTGACATGTTTTGTCCCCATTTCTAGTTCTGGGCGAAACAGCCCTTTTGTTTGCCATTGCTGTGTGGTGGGGCTATCAGCCCGCAGCATGCCCTCATCCCAGGATGCCTTTTAGTAGGTTAGAGAAGGATGCACCATACCAATGGATTTTTATTCTTTATTTGTGGTGTTTGTGTCCTCTGCCAATCTTCTGAGGCATGTTATTTCTCCCCACAGGCCCCACATTAAGACCATATTTCAAAGCATTGCTGCTAAAGTGGGATGTGGGGAACCTTGTTGTGACTGGGTAAGTATTTATTTGATACTGAGCTTTACTTGTGGTTAAATTCATGCTTAGGTAGTTTGGTTGCTGAAGCTCATGCCTGTTTTGTCCTTAATAAAACCGGTGGTGTTGGTGGGTTGATTTTTCTGGCTGAATGCTTTTAACTCAAATCTGCCATCTCTGCCAACTCACTTCACAGAATGAGAAGACAAAATTATATGACTGAGTTGTGTGCTGGGGGTACTAACTGGATCTGTGACTCACAGTGTTTTCAGTTAGCACTGGGCTTCCTTCCTTTCCTCAAGCAGAAGGAAGTCACAGGGAGGTAACTCAACACTGGAAATGGTGACAGCACTGTGGCTGATGGCATTTTTTGATGTTCCCTGACAGGTGGGAGATGAGGGTGCTGGACACTTTGTGAAGATGGTACACAATGGGATTGAATATGGAGACATGCAGCTGATCTGTGAGGCCTATCACCTGATGAAAGATGTGCTGGGCATGCAGCATGATGAGATGTCAAAGGTGATCTCTAGTTTCATGTCTTGGTTTCTTGAGCCAAGGGCAGTGCCTGATATTCCTGAGTTTCTAGCGAGGTAGGGAGCAGCACTCACATGCACCTGAATGTAGAAGCTGTCCAAACTCTCCCATTCTACAGCTGATTTCTCCCAGGAAGACCCTTCTTGTGCAGAGATGTGAACTAGCTTTCCTGTGAGATAGCATGACCCCTTTCTGTGTGTATACAGCTGTGTATCTGTATACATGTATCAGCCAATCAGTATGTGTATATCTATGTAGTAGATAGGTAGTAAATCTGGGTGTGTGTAATAATACATAGGTGTGTATACACTTTTTTATCCTCTTGCAGGTGTTTCAGGAATGGAATAAGACTGAGCTGGACTCTTTCCTGATTGAAATCACAGCCAACATTCTCAAGTTCAAAGACAGTGATGGCAAGTACCTTCTCCCAAAGATTAAGGACAGTGCAGGACAAAAAGGCACAGGAAAGTGGACAGCCATTTCTGCCCTGGAATATGGAGTCCCTGTCACACTCATAGGTAACTGGTCCTTTGACCTGGCTTTGTCTTTCCTGTGTGTCCCATGTCATAGTGATGAGATGCTAATAGGTAATCTCAGGAATGAGCCCACACTGGGGCTTGGCTCACCAAAGAGCCTCTTCTAGGTGCAACTGATGCAGTCTTTCTGTCCTTGAGAGCTTGTTTTCACCTTGTTTCTCAATGTGGTTAATCCTGTTACCATGCCTTTTTCTGGAGTATCCTCACAGTGCTGGATTTGGTGACAGAAGAATGTACGTGCTATGCTAGACATGTCACACTGGATTGATGCAACATTCCTTTCAGTAATCATCCACCTTATCTGCTACTCTAAATCCCATCACAGCCTTAAAAATGTTTAAAAAAGAAAAGAAGATGGGGGCAGGACACCCTCAAAACCTTGCTGCTTGACCACTGCTCCATTAAGTACATAGCCTTTTGAAGGCCGGAGAATTATTTTTCAGATGCTTACCCAAGTCTTCTGTTTCTGTGTTTTCAGCATAACTCAGCTAACTCAGCATCAGAGTAACTAAAGAGTCTGTGTTCTGGGTTGAGGAGCACAGACACGTTTTTGAGGGCAGTGGCAGGCTGCTGCCCTGTGATGGTGGCTGCTGTTTTTCCACCACAACAGCTGATTGTGATGTTTCGTTATACACTTTGGGCTGCTGCTGGTTTGTGTTTTGTGGCTAACAAAGCTGCTGATCCAAAGCCAAACTAAGATGATGGAAATGTATTTAGTAATTGCTTCAAATTATGTCCCTAATTTACCTAATTTATCCCTAATTTACCTACTCACCTAACAGTCTTGTTACCTACCCTACCCTGGCTTCTGAATGGACTTAGGACACGGGCTGTAATACACCTGCAACACACTGAGACTGCTCTCTCATCATAGGTCTAGTGTAGATTTTCCATTGAGTAAGTAAGATGACTCAACAGATTGTTTGCTCTCAGATGGACTTTAATCTTCATACTTTGTCTACCTCTTTCTCCTCTGCCTTGGCTGGTCAAGCCCTGTTGTATTAGAAGGTAAGGAAAACTATCACTAGAGGAGAGTGCAGTTCTAGCTGCTGGAGACACTGGGCTGCATTCCAAAGAGATTTTTACAAACCATGTTTTGTTAATGACTTTAGTGTTCTACTGCAGCTATAGTCTTTCAGTTCCAGGCTTGAAACAGTGTCTCTCTCTTGTGCTGTTAATATGCTCCTGTTTGGGGTCCTTGCAAAGACCAGGGGTAGAGGAGACAATCCCTGATTAGTCCTGAGCAGTGCTAGGGAGCATTGTTAGGTAACAATGAGTTGATAGGGAACTGTGCAATAGGCCTTGTGCAAACGTGGCTGTTCTCAGGGCGGTAGCTGTGCATGTAGTTTTGCTGCATGAGCATGACTTGCAGACTTGTAAAAGCAGAGTCATGTTGCTCCTGCCTTTTCCTGGTTTCCCCCTGAACTTCTCCCCATGGCAGAAGGAAGTTTGTACAGAAACGGAAAGGAGCCAGTTCTGATTTTGATACGCTCTGTTAATCCTGCAGCAGGGAGGATCCACAATCTTCTGAAAACATTACTCATTCTTTTTTTTTTGTTTGGGTTGGGGTCTTGATTTTGACTTTTTTCATTTGATTGTTTGTGGGTTTTGTTGGTTGTTATTGCTGCTATTATTACTCGGTAACTCATGACTCACTTTAAAGGTGGAAGAAGAGCAGTGTGAAGACTACAATAAACTTGATTGCTCTCCTTCTGTCAGACCCATTTAAGAATACTGTCTTCAGTTGCAAATAAGTACAACTTAAACCAGCATAATTAGGAATTAACTGAGTCAGTTCAAGAGATTGGCATCCAGGCTTTCTCTTTAGGAGCTTGGCTAACTCCTTATCCCTGCTGAATGACATTTAGTAACCTGCTCAGTGATGTTATAAAACTTTCTTGTGGGTTTCTGAATACCAGTGCTAGGGGCCTACCAGGTTTGTATAACTGATTTCCTCTAACTTGCTTATTGACTCTTGATTCTAACTGCTCTTATTTTACATGCATGTGTTTTAAAGCACACCTAGTTAATGTGAGTTGGCATTTATGCAACAGCAGTTTATCTTCAGAGCATGATAAAATTATCAGTGATATCTTCAGCCTTGCCTGGCCCTAGACCGCAGTGCAACACTTTCTGTCTTTCATAGACAGAAAAAGATTTTAAAGTCAATCTTTGGGAGCTGATGGAGGTTCCTGAGGATAAATTTTCATGCAGATGACTTGTGGCTTTTTCTTTCTTAATCATTTGAAAGCTGGACCAGTCACTATTTGCCCAGTGCTGAGTTTGGTTCCTCAGTGCTGTTTCTGATGTAATTAATTTGTACACCTCTCCTCCCAACTGACCTTTGCACTGTTGGTGGCTCATTGCCACAAGTATCTCAGCCCTAACTGTCATGCTGAACTTCCTAACTATCCGCCCTTTCCTACCCATACTTCAAGGTGAAGCTGTGTTTGCACGCTGCCTGTCTTCCCTCAAGGATGAGAGAGTACAGGCCAGTAAGCTGCTGGATGGGCCCAAAATGACTCAGTTCAGTGGGAACAAGAAGGCCTTCCTGGAGGACATCCGCAAGGTGAGTCATTGTGCTTGCCAGAGGGCTGTAGGAGAGCTGTATATCAAAGCAGGTTCTGGATGTCGTAAACTGTGCTGAGGAGTTTGTGGGTTTACACTTCCTGACTATTGGTTCTTGCTTTCAGCTAACTCTTTGTGTAGTGGTGTCCACAGAGCACAGTGTGACCCATTCATTACCTGGCCAAAGAATGATCCTGAAGGAATTCAAGTCTAAGCCACAATGATCAGTGACACTTGACTGGGGTGCAGAGATTATAATTCATGCATAGGAGCTTACTTTTTCACCCTTCCACACTGCTGTGTTTATAATGGGGTAATAGCTCTTGATCTCTCTCTGTTGAGACCAATTAGGATATTTTGCTTCTCAAAATGTGGCTGGAATGTGGCTGCTGTACTCAGCCCTGGTGTGATGTGAACTAAACAACATGTAGACTGTGAAGTTTCTCATTCAGCTTTGTGGGACTTCATCTGGACTGTGAATTTATTACATTTTTTTTTTTTTTTAGGCTCTATATGCTTCCAAAATCATCTCATACACTCAAGGCTTCATGCTGCTGAGACAAGCTGCAAAAGAATTTGGCTGGACACTGAATTATGGTGGCATTGCACTGATGTGGAGGGGAGGCTGCATCATCAGAAGGTAATTAAGGTGAAGAGGTAATTTAGGTGCTGAGGGGAGAGGAGCAGGCAATTTGGTTTATGCTGTGCTAGACTGACAAGTCCAAAGATTCTTGGAAAATTCATGGAGTTGAGCTGCTGATGAGATACTGAGAGGCACCAAAGGTTACCAGATGAAGCCAGTTTTCTAGTAGTGTAGCCACTCCAGGTTTTCTTTGGTCTTTGTTTTGTTTGCGTCTTTCTCAGAGTTTGGAATCTGAGTTTGGATGAGTCAGATTTTGGCATTGTAAGTTTGGATTCTGGGCCTTTGAAAGCTGTGAAATTTCATTCCTGATTTACATGTGTTCTGTCTAGTGTGTTCCTGGGGAAAATCAAAGATGCTTTTGATCAAAACCCTGAGCTCCAGAACTTGCTGTTGAATGATTTCTTCAAGACAGCCATTGAAGACTGTCAGGTGAGTTTCCAAGGAAGGAAGAGCATAAAAGCAGTAGTTTGCAGTCTGGACTTTTTCAGCTTCTTTCCTGGTTGTTGCCTTCAGAAGTGTCTTTAGACTGAAAAATGAAAAGGTAGAGAACATCCTTGAAACCTACTTTACAGCATCCTTAATCCCAAAGATCTGTAAACAATCCTTAAGCTCTTTGGGACAGTGCTTGTATGTCTGGACACACATAATGTATGGGTGTAGGAATTCATCGTCTAGCCAAGCTACTATTAGAAAATTAAGGTTTCCATTTTACTATTACAAAAGAGCCCTAGGCACAAATCTAGCAGTTCAGAAGCAACACAACATCATGGAAAAAATGTCTAGCCTGTGTGAGCACTCCCAACACTGCCCTGTATCTTGTGCCCACTGTGCACTGGGGTTTCAGCTGTGCAGAATACACAGCTCTGTGCTATTGCTATTGTTTGTAGCAGCCCCAAAATGACAGTGTCCCAGACCTGCCCTTCATTAGACCTGGGTCTGTCCAAACAGTGCCCTGATTTGGATGGAGTTGACAGGCAGAACTAAAACCAGATGATCTGACCAACAAAGAAGTCTTCTGTTATCATTAATAATTCTTTTAACTGAAGCCATTCCATGCAGGTTACTAATTCAGATGTACAGTTGAGGTGAGGATTATCCATGTGTCTGTTTGAAGTATGGTGCTGACCTCTTATGCCCTTGGGTGGGCTTTGTGCTGGGCTTGATTAGAAGTCTTGAAAGTGCCTCAGTGTTTGCTTAGGATGTTCCCCACCATGTTCATGCTTTGGGGATGCACTGGTTATGTTGCTGTGAAAGAACAGCATCCTTGCTTGAGGCTGTGGTTTGATTGCTTGTGAAGTATGTGTCTGCGTTTACTGTCCTGTTAACTCTGTCTTACTTGCCATTATTTTGGATCAGCCTTGTTCATATAAAATCAGGAGTCTCCTGCTGCTTTTGCTCTGACTTGGTCACTGGATTTTGTATGAGGTGAAACAGCACATGCTCTTGTACTGCAGTAGTTCATATGTCTGCACATACCTCTTGAGCAAGCACTGATTTGTTTCTTCTCCTCTGCTCCTTTTTCCCCTCTCTCAGGACTCATGGCGACGTGTGATCAGTACTGGAGTACAGATTGGCATCCCTATGCCCTGCTTCACTACAGCACTTTCTTTTTACGATGGGTACAGGCATGAAATATTGCCAGCTAACCTGATTCAGGTAGGTGTCTGAGAGAGTGCAGCAAGCAGATACTTCCTTATGGTGAGGGTGACAGAGCCCTGGAGCAGGCTGCCCAGGAAGGTTGTGGAGTCTCCTTCTCTGGAGACTTTCCAAATCTGCCTGGCTGTGTTCCTACGTGATCTGTCCTAGGTGATCCTGCTTTGGCAGGGGGGTTGGACTAGATGATCTCTGGAGGTCCCTTCCAACCCATAACATTCTGCAATTTTGTGATTCTAGTATTTCTGTTTGTTAAGTATCAGTAGGTGCAACATTACTACCCATCTGACTGTGATATTCATGTCTGTTGTGTCTGTTCCTGCTCTAGGCTCAGCGTGATTACTTTGGTGCACACACATACGAACTGCTGTCAAAGCCAGGTGTATTTATCCATACCAACTGGACAGGCCATGGGGGAAATGTGTCCTCCTCTGCCTACAATGTCTAATAGAAATGGTTCTTCTTGAAGCTAAGACACTCTAGATCTTAGATTTTCCTCCTAAAACATCACTTTTTACTGTACTGTGCTAGAACTTGTGTGTGGATACTTTTGTAATAACTTGTGGGTATGTTTCGTATGTCTCAGCATTTATATATATTATGTAAGGAAGTTAAATAAATTTACTTATAACTGTATTGAGGTGTTTTCTTCCCACTGCTGCTGGCAAAAACTGGCAAAAATGTCTTTGTGCAGTATTTAATGGAATACACTTTATAATGGTACTATTTTTATTGTATTATAGTGCATAAACTCATAGGGAGCAAGATAGAGATGACTGCATTTCAGTAACTGCTGAAGTGGAGAGAAAATTCGAGGGAGGTAAAGGCCTTCTTTTGGTTGCCATTTTTTAGCCATAACAGGCACGTTCTTAAAGATGAGATCCTGGCTGTTCCCCTACATGCAGTCTTTCATACTGTGAGCTCTGTGTTTGCTATGAAAAGGTGAAGAATGGGAGAGATCAGAATGCAGATCAAGGGTGTCAAGACTGAGAGTGTTGTCACTCAGCCCTTCTCCCTTCGGCTGTTCCCAGTTTTAAGCTCTGATGTAAACTGTTGGTTTAGCTGTTTTGCATTCTCTTCCCCGAATCTCCTCTTCCCATGGGACAATAAAAAACACCTGCAGCAGCACACAAAATTGACCCTATTTGAGATCCTCTTACTGCAATGTCACTGCCATTCACCTTCAGGACTTCTGTAATCTCATCTGCCTGCCCAACCCTCTTGCTTTTCTCAAAACCTCTCGTCTTGAAGGTTGTGCTGTGCACTGATTTTTAAATTACATTTTGCTCCATTTCTGCATAGTTACCAACTTACTAGTGGCTGGGGGGGAGATATAGATTGGATAGTGGGAAAAATTGATTTACTGAGTGGTCAGGCATTGGAAGAGGCTGCCCAGGGAGGTAGTGGAGTCACCATCCCTGAAGGCATTCACAAAACGTATGGACAGGGCCCTTCAGGCCATGGTTTAGGAGCAGTGGTGCTGTGGGGTCGGCGGTTGGGTCTTTTCCAACCGTTGTGATTCTATGCCTAAACCCGGACTGTGCCCAAGGTAGCGGCCTCACAGGATACCGCACACCGCTGCCTGCACACCATCCCAGTGCGGGACAGTTGTTTGCCTCGCCGGTAGAAGAGCATCTTCAAACACCCCATATCTAGCACCAGGCGGCAGCGCAGGGCCCTGGCCGCGGCGCTTTCCTCAAGCCGGGCGGGGCGGGGGCTCCGACATGGCGGAGGCTCAGCCCCGCCTCGTGCGCTGGGCGGGAAACCTGCCTGAGGGCCGGGCCGCGGCGGGGCTCGCCATGGAGGCGGCGGACGGCGAGGAGCGGTTCCTGCTCACACAGGTACGGCGGGGCTGGCTCCCCAGCCTCATGTCCAGGCCCACAGCCCCGGCCCCGCTCCTACCGTGTACTGGCTGGCCCCTAGCGCCTGCGGGGAAGGACCCGTCCGGGACAAGATGGAGCCGTGGCCGGGGCGGGGGGTGTGGAGCTCAGAAGCGGTGCTGCAGGGGGGGGCGTTGGGGTCCTTAAGCGCTCCATTCTGTTGCTTTCTTTTAAACTGTTGATAATTTACGAGTGATTGATGTCAGTGTGCAGAGGACTGACCTATCTCTGCCTTGGATCCTTGCAGAGGCTGAAGGCTGCGGTGCACTACACGGTCGGCTGCCTGTGTCAGGATGTGGCAGAAGACAAAGCCATACAGTTCAGCAAGCAAACCATCGCAACCATTTCAGAGATCACCTTCAGGCAGTGTGGTACAGAAGTTTGCAATATTATCCAGTTACTCAGGAGCAACTGCTTTAAAAAAATACCACTGGAGCTACGTGTCAGTGCTGTGTCTTGCGTTACATCTTTAAAAGTACAAGAAATAGTGATTCCGTTTTTCAGACCTAGAAAAAAAAGCATTTAAATTATGTGGAAATACCGTGTGGGCCACCTGTCTGTAGACTAGAGTGGCACGTAGTAACGAGTTAGTTATAGCCACTTCTAACATTTGCAGTTTCACCTTGTACCAGCTAGAACTGTTGTGTATTTCTCCCTAACCAAACTTAGCATCTTTGTGTTTTCTCCAGAGACCTTTGCAAAAGACCTTGAAATGTTTGCAAGGTAGGTACCAGAATACTCAATTGTTACAAAGGCTTTGGGGTTTTATAAATTCAGCTCCAGTATGTAGATAATCTTTGAAATACGTCTTGTAACTCAAGATTTAAAAGAGTTTTATTGGCTGATTAAATAATAACGGTGAATTTATGAAATAGATACTCACCTGATCTTGGAAGTTCATTTATGTGGTGCAAGTGATTGCTTAGATTAATGACTGTATGCAATTACTGAATACATTGATGCACAGCAGTAGTGGATGGTGTGGGAGTGACAGGTGCTTAGGAGCATGCCTGTGTTTCATCTGCTTGCTCCTAGCAGGTAAGGGAATATTTTAAGAAGTCAAAACTTAGTACAGTGCCCTATTGGCAAGTAAGAGGGAACGAAGCAGAGGTACTTCTGGTTGCTAAATTCTAATTGTTTTTACACAGGAGGTGTGGGAATTTTAAATACACAAATGAACATGTAAAGTAACTTTTTGTGTATTATAATTTAGTTCACTGGGTCACTATAAAGTGCATTTAGTTACAGTGTTCTGAACTATATGGCTTCTTAAACCAGTGCTGGCAAACCCCTTGAGGGATCTTTTTCACTGTTATGCAGGCATGCAAAACGGAGCACAGTCACTACAGAGGACGTGAAGCTTTTGGCTAGACGGAGCAACTCTCTGGTGAGCTTGACTGCATTTTCTGCTTTGCAACACTCTTGGACCAATTGGTTCATTCCTAAGAGCATTTGAATAAGGGCTACAGATGCTGAAGCAACCATTGCTTAAGCAACCATTGCTTAAGCAGTTTCCCTGACTTCATGATGGATGGGCACAAAGCAGTGATTTTTAATGTTTTTTTCTTACTTTTTCTCTGCCTCACTATGGGAATACAGATCAGATTGCAACTGCAGCAGCAATGTTCTGTTTGCAACAGGGCTGCTGAGGTTCCAAGTACAAAAGAGCAGCAAACGTGCATTACAGCATTGTCAGTCCTGGAAGTAAATAATTTCCTTTCTTTTAGCCTAAGGTCAGGAATAGCTTCAGTCTAGCTCACAGTGCTGACTGTCCTAACATTAATACAGGGATGATTGCCCATGTATTCTCTTGTGCTCATCTGTAGCATGTTCAGTAGACTGAAATTCACTCATCTGTTACAACATAACTGGAGATGCTTCCTTGGAGAATAACGCTTTCAATACTAAAGTGAGGGATTTTTTTCCTTCTCTCTGTGATTTGATATGAAATATGAACTTGCCTAAAGAAGGCACAATAAATGTTGGAGCTGAATGTTGTGTTCCTTCCTCAAAGGGGTGAGAGGAACCTTGCAATGTTTCTGTGCTTAGTTTGTATCTTAGCAGACTACAACTCCAGGTAAGTGCTAATGCTGCTGGAGGTAACACATTTATAGAGCCTGCTCTTGTCAGGGCATTTCAGTATTTGAGAATGTCCATCTTAGACTGAGGGCTTCATGCAAGAATTAAATCTACTTGATGTTTTTCAGCCTTTTTTTGCCATCTGTTGCTTTTTTGGCAATAAGAATTCGCTCTGTTAATTTCTTCTAAATGTTTCTCTTTAATTTCTTGTGACTAAATGAAGTTCCTGATTAGTTTATTGTTCTCAGCTAAAGTATATCACCCAGAAGAGTGAAGAGCTTGCAGCAAGTACCATGGAACAAAAGGAAAAGAAGAGAAAGAAGTCCAGTGCAGGTAAAGGAAGGAGAACCTCTGAGGAACAAGCAGCAGCTGTGACTGAAAGTGAAGATTCCAACATGGCATGATTCACCTTTCAAATGTCTCTGGCTGTTTTCTGCTACTATCCTAGAGCGACCAAAGCTCCCTTGGGAGATTCTTCTTACAGGTTAGCAACAGTTATGGTCTTTAGGTTTTCAGGTGAATATGGCTAGGTGGATTGTTTTGGTATAAAAATGAAAGGTCTGTCAGAATCCAGTCAAGCCAAAATGCCTTAATTGCTTACAAAAGGTCTCTTGTTAAAAAGAAAATACTTTAAATAAATTGTTTAAAGCAGAACAGGAACTAGAAATGGCTCTCTAATCATAATACCTCAGCATGTGCAACTCCCTCCATGCTGCCACTGAGTTTCTTCAATAATTTGATTTCCTCCTTGCTTCTATTTTTGCTTGGGTATTTAGAATATTTTAGTTTTAATAGCCATAGCTGTGACTTTTGACAATTAAAACATGTTTTGTATCATCTTTCACCTGTGACACTGCTGGTGTACAATCTTTCATTCAGTTTCTGATTTTACTGTAGTAACACCGTGGTCAGAAATGTCACCATTGCCCTCTGCTGGGTCACCAAAAGTCAGTGTAAAGACTTGAGGTCTTAGCCAAGTGACATGAGAAGGCTGCTGAAGCTCCTGTGTGGGCAGACTGTCAAGCAAGAACCTGCTTGCCAAAGACAGTCTCAAATATACAGGAAGAGAGGGAAGACTTGAACACTGGTTTTTGCTCAGCCCCTGATTCATGAGACAACCTCTTTCTTGAAGCCTTTGTTTTCTTTCTTGAAGAATATAGCTTGGGGCAGTTTCCCAAGCCTGAGTTTAGAATCATTGAGTTCTCATTTTAGTAAGGTTCATACCTTAAATACTACCCAAAGATAAAGAAGGTACCAGATGACAGAGTAGTTTTGATTGCCCTTGAGAACTTCTGGGTGTAGCCTTGCTTCTTTTTTTAAAACCCTTTTCTTGAGAGTGCACTTCCTGGGCTAATCACTCAGCTAAACATGACACAGTAAAGTAAGAGTAATGCTCTGGACTCCTTATATGTGCTCTATTTTATTCTTGCTCTTTATCTGAGCTATCAAGCAGTAGTGCATAGGGAAAAAATGCCTTTTTTAGGCTGTAACTATCCCATATTGATCAAGTAAAATCAAGTGCTGCAGTGCAGAATAAAACAGAAATGGCACAAGTGTCTCTGGTCTATTCAGGAGAGTGCCCTTGATGGCCCTTAAATCCTCCCTTTCCCCTGTCCTAAACTGTTCTACTTCCAGGGATGAGGTCTCTTTTAGAAGTCTTCTACTGATTAATACAGGCAACAAACAGAAAATGTCTTCTTGGCATACCAGTGTTTAGCTTTTTGTTTGGGTTTTTTTTATACCACCATACATTACCTGCTTTCTTGAGGTTCAGGAGCCTTTATTTACTTTAGTGGCCCCCTGGGAGATGGAGCAGCTTTTTCCTGGTGCTCTAAGGACCATTGTTGCCTTCCTACAAGAATGATCAGCATGGTCTCTCTGACTCCATCTCAGCATTGGCCTGGGAGTCAGGGCATTAGTTATGCCTAACACCGGATTGTCAAGTAGATGTGGAAAAGCCATAGGAAGGGTTTTGCCTCTTGTACAGCTTGAGGAGAATTTCCATTGCCAAGCTGAGCAAGCTGAGCTTAAAAAAAGCGAAAGCATGGCAGCTTTGAGCAGCACTGAAAAACTGGTTTCTAATGGAGAGAGTGGTGATGACAAGCTGAGGCTTATGCCTTGCTGACAGCTCCTCTGCTCAATGCTTGCTGTTTCACTTGGCACCCAGTGTAATTAGCTTGGAGTGCAATAGAGCATGCTTCAAAACCTGCTCATGCACAGCCCAAGAGGCTGCTCCACAGTATCACAGAATGTGAGGACTTGGAAGGGACCTCCAATCTCGAGTCCAGTGCGCCTGCCAGAGCCAGACACAGTATTCCAGATGTGGTTTCCCCAGGGCAGAGTAGAGGGGAAGGAGAACCTCTCTTGACCTACTAACCACAGCCCTTCTAATCCATCCCAGTATGCCATCGGCCTTCTTGACCACGGGGGCATACTGCTGGCTCCCGGTCATCCTGTTGTCCACCAGGACCTCTAGGTCCCTTTCCCCTATGCTGCTCTCCAACAGGTCAGTCCCCAGCCTGTACCAGTTCATGGGTTTGTTCTTTCCCAGATGCAAGACTCTGCCTTTGCCCTTACTGGATTTCATTCCATTTCTCCCAACCCAGCTCTTCAGCCTGCCCAGGTCAGGCTGAATGGCAGCAGTGTGCTGCATCAGCCACTCTGCCCAGTTTGGAGTCATCAGCAAACTTGCTGACAGTGCCCTCTGCCCTCATCCAGGCTGCTGATGAATATATTGAACACTTCTGGTCTCATCTTCCTCAAGAACAGCCAAGACAAATTTCCTTTCACAAAAGCATAAGCTTGTTAGGGACACATTTTGAAACCAAGTAATCAATGCAGGTAATGAAAGCCCAAGGGAAGGAGCAGGCATCCTGTCTGCTAATGCATTGGTTGTACCTTTATTGTTTCACCTCGGTCACTAACAGTTCAGTGGTGCAAGGTTACCATACACAGATATCTGCATTGCACACCTAAGGCTATACAGCAAATGGATCAGAATTAGTACAAATACATGAACTATATTTACATTTTGTATACTCAAGCTCCAAATATCAGATATATTTACAAAATAAAATAAGAAAATGAAACCTGAAATTAATGTACAGTGTTGCTGATACACTCCTTCGCCGGGATGAAATCAGTTTGCAAAGAGATTTGTTCAAGAAGGCCACTTATACAGCATATACCTTGTGTACAGAGATTCCACAGGGAAATGGAGACCAAAATGAAAACCCAAAGCATGCGTTTCAGTGCAGCAGCAGGTCTGCTGGCCAAACCAAAGGGCCTTCATCAACTGCACATGAAGAATGAACAAACAGAGTGGAAAATTAACAATTGATTCTGGGAAGTGCTGATCATTCAAGACCCCCTCTGCTTCTAGCCCCATGGTTCAAGGCAAGCAAGAGGTAGTTCAGTGCTGCTCAGGATCGGGCCACTAATTTAGCAACACCAAGAACTGAAGACTTAGGACCTCCATACCCTCAGTTTTCTGAAAACACAGCTAAGCCTGTGAATTTAAAACCTGTTCCAGTAGCATTGGACACAACCATCTGGTTAGTGTAGGACTGGTTTTGATTTTGAATACTTAAGAGTGCATAAATGGCCTTCTGAACAAAAGAGAGTCAATCCTGCTCTTGAAGAGCTGATGTTTTTAAACAAGGAAGCACAAAATTAATACATTCCTGCTAGATACAGTACAGTTCAGACCACATGTTGGGGTTATTGACCACAATGGAGAGATGCAACGCACATGTTGGAGCCCCTTGTTGAAGTACGTTCAGCAAACCGTTCCAGAGCAGCATCAGCTTCCTTCCTCTAAACTGCAGATTAAGAGCTGCATCTTCAACAGAAACACCCCCCCCCACGTCTAAACAAACACAAACTAAGGCTGTGCAAGGTACCAGACAGATGCGTATGCAGAGGCAGGGTTAGCTGATTGTATAGTACCAGTGGGTGTTACTCCAAAGCTAATCCTTTCTTAGCTAATATTCAATTAATTACAGATGTATAAATATACATTACATGAAATTAAATCCCTGTAAATTAGATAACAAGCAGCAAAAAGTGAAGTCTTTGCTTTGAAATACTTTGCTTATCAGTAGTAAGGACTATTAGACACTGACCAACAAACCCAAACCTTTTCTCAATGGTTTGGAAGTAATATTCCCCTTCCCTTTTGCATCCAGAATATAGGAATCTTTAAAAAGGTACTTAAAGTGCAGCTCCAAAATACAGTAGAGGAGGTTTGGTTTAATTTCAAAATATCGACAAAGCTCCAACACCAACAACTTGGCTTCAGTGGACAAAAAAACCTGATCATTTTCTCCTTCCGTTTAGCAGGGAACATAAAACCCCCAAACCACAGCAATTTCACACCACTCCCTCAAAGAAATGCCTGTGAGGTTTGCTGTGCTTAGTGGGCTGGCTGGCCCACAGCAGGATTCCTGGTCTGCAACAGCTGAGTCCCAGGAGCTGGCTGACTCCAGGACTTCACCTCCAGGCAGCAGGTAACCAACAGGGTTTAAATGTCCAGGGAAGGCAGCTTAGCACATTTTCCCCTTCTTGTTCTTTGTAGCATGTTGGGCTAGCACAAAAAAGCTTTAAAGTGAATGGAATCTAGTTTGGGAGTTTTGTTTGTTGGGGTTTCAGTTTGTTTTTAATTTATTTTTGTTGTTGTTATCCTTTTAAAGAAAACTTGAGCTGATTTCAGTCCCCAGTTTTAAGTAGGAAAACTGATGTCTCAAAGTAGGCTTAAATAATTGATGACAGCCTAAAACCAGCAATGCCCAATCGAACTCCACACAACAAGAACCTATTTTGTCACAGATACTGATGCTTAAAAACAGCATTTTGCTCTTCTGATGATCTGTTAGCTACACAGACATCTAGTCACCGGAAGTCTTTAGACTGAAGAGTTACATATATGCAACACAGCTGTAACATTTGCAGCTCTGCATAAAACAAGCATCTGTCTCTTCCTGCTTTTGAAGGAAGATCCCTTAGCCATGTCTCTATGCAAGACACCTTCTTAGCTCATTTTATGGCTTGTCCAAAGCAAAGACTTAGCAAACTAGTTTTCTTCTATTTGGAAAAAAAAAAAATTAAAATGCTCTCACAGTGTGTCCCAAAATACCACCACCTAAGTTGCTCCCCAAACTGATTCCATCTTTCTAAACAGTGGTGATGGCAGCAACAACTTAGTGCTTACAATTAACCTAATTCTTAAGATGGGCTTAGCTCAGCTTGGGGAGCTCTCTGCAGCACCAGCACACTGGAAGGGCATTATCATCCATTGCATAACAAAGAAACAGCATCACTGTATTAAGAGACATATACAATTAAACAAGACAAAACAAGAGAAAAATAAGAACAAAAAAACATTCCTATTACACTCCTGGGTCCCCAGGATGCTCCCTCCCTCTGGTTTCCAGTTCTGAAATACATCTGAGGACCACAGCAGACAGCACAAGCACATGATGTAGCTTGAGCACTAGCTCAGAACATGTAAAAATACCTCCTAGCAAGGGTCAGACTCCACCTCCCCACTCCTCTGCCAACCATGCTTTCAGGAGGTCTCCCTATGCATTGCACTTCACTGAAGAATGAAAACCCCACAAAGCTTATGCCAGTCCCATGTCCACTTCCGGTCACAGAATTCCCAGTGGATGGCATGACCTGCCGATGGGGGAGCTGAATCAAAATGACCTTCTTGACCTGGAGTGTACCTAGATGTGCCTACTGGACCAAACCCTTTTACCTCTCCCCTTTGAGAGGTCAGAACCTCAGGATGAAATTCCTGTACGTTCCCTGGGATCACAGCAAGCCCTAGCAGTGCCCAAGGTTAGTCAAGAATAGCACAGCAGGCTGAAACATAGTAAAAGAAAACAAACCAAGCCCCCAACCTCCATGAAAACCTAACTAAGAACGGTGAGTTCACTTCTCAGAAAGGAAATTATTTTCTTCTTTCCCTTTTTTGGGGCAAGGACCAAAACTCTGGCCCTTGTAGGTCAAGAACTACTACCCAGGTGATCTCCAATCATTACACTTCACTGACCAGGACTTGATCTGTCCTCCAGGAAGGATTAATTCTTAAGTTATAACTAACTAGGGGGTTCTGGCTGCTGAAAATTGTAGCAGGGAAATTAGAAGACATTCAACAGTTATTCCAAAAGGATGTGACAGTGTCCTGCTGTTCCCTGGAGGACACTGCAAGTGCCAGGTCTAGGAAGTGTATTGTATCCAGAGGATGCCTTCCCTTGAACAGATGGGATCTCAGGATCACAGATAAGGGGTGCACGCACAAATCAGGCCTTCCAGAGCGATGCCGTAGAGCAGCCTGTCTTCAGCTACCAGAGACAACTCTAAACCTCTTCCAAGAGAGAACTCGAGGTCAGGACTGAAAGCAGCACGAGGAGACGCTGCCCTCTTGTGGTGGTCTCCTGAAAGCGCTCCAGGAAACCAACCACTCTGTCCTGTCTCATATCAACACCTTCCCATCTGTCAAATATGAAGCTGGGCATCTAAAACTTTAGGGATTATACCTAGGATTTCAGCGATGTGGCTTATTTTTCCTCAGCACAGGTTCTGCCTCCTCGGCTCAGTTCAGAGGCAGAGCAGTGAGTGCTAATGTTCTGGGAAAGAGTTAAAGCCAACCACTGTTCACCTGCAACCACACAGCAAGAGTCTGAAGGAAGATTGTTCTAGCCAGGCCTTCTTGGTTTGTTCCCTATCTTTTTCCAGCTCATAGATTAGCCTGTTTGACCCTGAAAAAATCAAAACCTTGCACCAAGTCCAAAATCCAGTCTGCCCAGACAGATATGTCCAATATCAGCTTTCAACAGAGTTTAAATGGGAGGTTGGATCCAGAAAGCCTGAGGAGCTATTGCAGTTCCTGGCTGGGTAATGCCTATGTAGAAGAATTTATCTTTCCCTGGCACTAGAACTTTGCCCTGAGGGAACCAATGACTACTGCCAAGTCACAAACTGAATTAAAAACTTGCAGCAGTCCAGACAGACAACAATGGACAGTGGGACAGATACCAAAAGGTCAGTTGGAATGGGAATACAATTGTTATAATAAAAAATAAATAACTTTTTTTTTTTCCTTTTCAGAGTCGTGCATAATCACTTTTTTTTTCTTTTTTTTTGTTTTTCTCTTTTTGTTTGGCCACATGCTACTAGTATGATTCTCAGTACAAGTGAAAAGAAACTAAGCAGGGTTAGAATACCCAGAAAATGTGCTGAAGGAGCTGGGAAGGTAGGGGATGTTAAGCCACAGGATTACATACAAGAGAAACTGTCAAGAATCACAAAGAGAAAACGAGAGGTAACACTTTATCTACTAGAAGTGAGTTAGGGAGAACAGATGAGAACATCACATGGACTCAGTACTTCAGCTGGCCCGTGCGTCTTCGAGCCAGTTTTGACCTGCACAAGAAACAAACAAAAAGAAATTGTTGAATTCTGGAAGTTTATTTTAGTGCCCTCCCCAGTTTGTCTTTTCAAAATTCCTTTGGCACGATCCCAGTTTACTCCACATGTTTAGAAAGTAAAACAAATCAAGGGCTGTCATGAGAAAGACTTCTCACTTCTGCTGTGCTCCTTTAAAGGAGGACAAGATCTCTTATGGACTGCACTGTTACTGGTTTTTAATTACTTTTTTTAACTGAAAGGAAGAGCTACTGGAGCATAATAAGATCTCTCCAGCAAGCAGGGAATGTCTGTGATCTGTTTAAGGTAAAGCTTCTAGAGAAGTTCAAAAAAGGGAAGGAAATGAGAATTTCTTCTTTAGCTCACAATCCAGAAAATGAAAGGGCAGCCCAGAACTGCCTGTGCAGAGGCAACCCAAGGAAAGCTTCCTGTGGGCTCCAAAGGCCATGAAGCATAACATGAAGCACAGCACACATGTTCAAACTGGATACACCTGCTAAAAATGCCACAAGCCAAAGCAACAGCCACTGAAATACAGGGCTCGGTTGATCCTGTTTCTATTGCTGCCTACTTCCCTTCCCTCCTTCAGTTCACTCATCTTGTCAAGTTCTTCAGAACAAGACTACATTCTGTGACTTTCTGCCTCCTTGCCTCTCTCACCACCTTCCTGCGTTGCAGCACTGCCTGCCCACGAGCTGCCTCTTACCGTATTGTGCCAGCAAGGAGTGGGTTGAAGGCATATAACCAATCATTCATGTCCTTGTCATTGATGGCCTGCAGCAGGACCCCACGATGCTTTGTGCACACACCAAATGTGTTGGGTGTCTGGAACAGTTAAGGACAATTCAAAATACTGAAGCCTACAAGCACAGAAGCTGATGATTGTTTCTCCTCCAAGTCACATTCCTAAACTCCACAAGACCTGAGGTCTTTCATTTACATTTCACTGGTCATTTCCAGGATTTTACTACAGGGACATCTCCTACAAAATACATTTTAACTCATGAGTGTGGACTTCAAGAGCTGCTGATCTGGACCAGTAAAGTTAATTTGATTCCCTGCAGGATGTTTGTGTATGTTGATTAGATTTGGTTTTTTAAACAAACAAAACAAAACACCCCCCCCCAATACCACCCAAATGAAACTCCAAACCTGAAGCACACAGATTGATGGTACTACCATGTGCCCATAAAAACAAACACAGTGCTAACAGCAGTCAGTCTGTTGTACAGCTGTGTTCAGGGTTTCTGATGTTTTGGACAAACTGGATACTTTGTGGGTAGAATCATCAGATGCCAAACATTCTCCAAGACACAGACGTACTCTCCTCAGATCAGAGATGACACACAGAGTATGGATTGTAATATATATATACATATAAAAATAACTACCTGTAATATATATATGTATGTATATATCTATATCTATATCTATATATATATATAAATAACTACCTGTAATGCTCCTGCTCTATGGGTAAATAAACAGCTCTCAGACTGACCTTTACCATTGCCTGCTGATCCTCACTGTACTCCACCTGAGCTGTGGATAAGTTTATGATTCCTCTCTCCACAGGATCTTTGTCGCTGTTGTAAATAAAAACATAGGGACGGCGAACCACCACAAAGTGCTTGGCCCAGGAGCTGGAAAGTGGCTCCTTGAAGTGGAGGTATCCTTTCTTTGAGACCACAGAGCTGGAAACAGACAAACCAAACCCACAAGTTAACAGCAATACATTTTGCCCTAAACAAGGCACCCAATGAGCATCCCTATTAACTTCAAAACACTGTGTAAGACATTTGGTCCTGAATACATTTTGTCTGCACCAGGATTACGAAGAAGTCCCCTTAGAGTCGAAATGTGTCTTCAAGAACTATGCGAAAGTCTGACAGAAAGAGAACCTACAATGCTGTCTACTTCAGTGAGCTTCAGCCACGTTTTGGATGCTAACAGACATTATATTTTAAGACACACAAATCCTGTTCATTAAGCAGATGCAGGGAATGAGTGCCACAGAGATGAATTATCAACACAACCTTCACTAATCTTGCCTCCATCATACAGGACTCTCCAGTTTTGCTGTCATCTGTCTAATTTACCTTCCTCAAATGAGGCAAAGAAACTATAAATCCCAGAAAGTCTTTATGACAGCTCAGGAATCCACAATCACACAACAGAGAACTTACCCTGGTCTGATTTCCTCAATATCAGGAACAAGATTTAGGAATTCATTCTTTCCAGCTCTGGCAAGATAGGAAGATTCCACTGCAGGAATTATCTGGAATTGTTCAACTTCATGGCAGGGACTGGAGGCACGAGAATTTGCTTCTGGTGTCCTTTAAAAAAAGGCAGAGAAGGAAAAGTAAATCACAAAAAAGCCAAACAATTGAGGCAATGGAAGTTTAGTGCATCCACAACCTAGGCTGTCTTACAAGCTTCATCCTCCAGTCCACATTTTTTGTATGACATCTCTTTGGGATCTCTGTACAATATCAAATAGCACTTCCCTTGGAACAGAACTTGTAATAACTGCAAGTAAGTTGTTTTCCCACTAGTTCTCCCTTGTTTCTTTTGCCCAACACTCACAACACGGACATCTGTCTTACTATGGTGTGATGTACAATGGACTCTCAAAGATGCTGAGGTGAGAAGGCACAAATTAAGTGCCTTTCACTGAGTAGTTATTCCTTGTTTTGTGAGAAGTTATCTTCTACAGATACAGCTGAGAAAGGTAAACACATATTTCTGGCCAAACTGGTCTGTTCTGTGTTGTTGTTAGTAGGTTTTTTTAACAGACCTCTGAAAAACACTTGTGGACTGACACGTTGAAGAGACACTGGTCACTGGAATGACAAGTGTCTGTTCTTTCAGTACAGAGGGAAAAAAACAAACCTTCAAAATAAGAAAACAGGGAAACATGATTGTGCAGAGTGATTGGACAAGCTCAGACAAGGGGATTGTGCAGAGACATATTTGAAAGCAGGCAAAAGGAAGAAAGAGGGAGGGGAAAAAGAAGTCAGAAAACATAGCAAAGAGATTTGTGAAGCCCTGAGAAGCCTTGTTTTAACAGTGATACTCTCTACTTACTTCTGATCAATTGAATTGCACCTTGAATCCACCAGGGAAGGGCAGGTAGATGAAGGTGTGAGGGTAGCGCTGCTGAAACTCGACACTGACGGGTCCCGCCCGATGGGAGAAATATCTGACAGCTGCCAGACAATGCAGGCAAAACGTTAGAGAAGGTTCTGTAGCTGCTGCTCAGCCCTGGCCATAAGATGGCAGTCAGCATGAAGGGGCTCAGGTAACACAAAGCTGTTTCTATCAGCTAGTGCCCTGCTCAGCTGTCAAGCTTTTGACATGACCATCACAAACCTATCTGGGGGTGAAAACACAATGGTACTGCTGTAGGCACAGCTCCTTATTATTGTCCTACACTTCTGGTTGTTCACACCCTGATATGCCCAAAAGAATACTGAACTATCCAGTTTGCAACTTGGTGTCCACTGTGCCTACAGTCCAGAGTTTTTAAAATACCCAATTTCTGCTTTTACATGGAGAAAAGTGTATGTAGGGAAAGGCAGCAGAGCACTTCCAGTCTGCTAATAAGCTAGAAACTATCCTACAGTTCAAGTTCACACCACTACCTCCTGGAATAGTCTTTGGAACCTGCTGCTGAACAGCCAGATGATTCCAACAGACTGAAAATAAACTAATATGAAAAGTCTTGTCTTTTCATAACATCAGCAGGACATTACAGAATTGCAGAACTGTTTCAGTTGGAGACCTCTAAGATCATAGAGCCCAACTGTACTACACAGGTACTACAGGTAAGTACTACTGAGGAGTGTGTTGTATGGCATCAAATACTCACCTTACAGTCACTGATGCTGTTGTACACCTGATTAAATTCCCGGTTGAAGGTGTGAGTAAGAAGCTGCAGACACTAAGGTTGGGGGGAAAAAACATTAAACAACACAAAGAATTTTACATTGAGATTTTCAGGGCAATATGAACACAGGAGGAAATTTGCCAAGACACACTTGGCAGCTCATGTGAGAGCAATAACCAAACACTAAACTGCTGTGAAAAATCCCAGAGGGGAATAATCAATTTCTTTGTTAAACTGGCAAGTTACCTTTACAGAGCTACTAAGGGATGGGAATGAGGTGCAGCCATAGCACAAACCTAGCCACCAGGACTGGCTAGTGAGAATGGATCATTCACTAGAGAGCATATCAAAATGAAACTCACA